>NC_067151.1:65766931-66066931 GCF_903995435.1 Acomys russatus
CACGCAACTGGTCAGCCCTGAAAACATACACACGAGTGGTATTACACACACAAAGCAGGAGCATGTATGTATATACATATACACACATGAATAACAATTAACAACAACAAAAAAAGAGGCCATGAACTTGAAATAGATCAAGGAGGAGTATAAGGAAAGGCTTGGAGGGAAGAAAGGGAAATAAATAAAAAAAGTCAAAAGATAAAGTTATTTTTAAATTCTAGGCGTATGGGTGTTTGTATGCATGCAGTACCTACAGAGGCCAGAAGGGGGTGCCAGATTCCCTGGAACTGGATTTCCAGCACCCACATGCTACCTCACCACCATCTGATGAGAGCCAACCAAGCAGTCCAACTGCAAGGCAACAGACACACACGTGGCGAACATACCCACATGAACAAGACATAGGTATGAATACATAAAAGAAATATGCATAGGTGAGGAACAAAAAAAAAATCTGAAAGCTGTTGTAATGAGAAAAAAATATTAAAAACGAAAAACTGATAACCCGGACATGTCCTTGGGAAGGCAGGGGCAGGTTTGTTTGTAGCTCACAACCAGCCTTTCCTCCTAGTCAGTTCATGGGGGGTCAGCCAAAAACACAGGCTGGCCAGGCGGGTAGAGTCTAAGGCCCCAAGTTCAATTCCCAGAACCCACGTGGTAGAGACCACCTGCCGACCTCCTGTTGCCCCTGAACTCCACACAAGGGGCATGATACAGTTAGAAGAACCCAGCTCTTTGGGCCCAGCCCGCGCGGCCACTCTGAGCTTGGCGTTAGTTAGGTGCGGGACTCCCTCTCCCCAGCAGGGCCTCCTACTCTCTGCCTGACTCCATCTGCAGTGTCGTAGATGGCCCTAACCACATCTGGTATACGGCCCTTGACACAGCTCTCCAATAGCTCACCCCTCCCTGCGCCTATAGGATACTTAGGTACTGTGTTCCGGGTCATATGATAATAGCGAGCTGCCAAATGTAAAGCAGACATCCTTAAAGTGCCTGATTTCTTTTTTTTTTTTTTTGGTTTTTCGAGACAGGGTTTCTCTGTGTAGCCTTGGCCATCCTGGACTCACTTTGTAGACCAGGCTGGCTTTGAACTCACAGCGATCCGCCTGCCTCTGCCTCCCGAGTGCTGGGATTAAAGGCGTGCGCCACCACGCCCGGCTAAAGTGCCTGATTTCAACTAATTATGAACACCTATCCTGGAAGCCCCTGCCCCAAAGGGCTATTCAGCCTTTGGTTCCCTGAGTGCTCGGTCTCCGCAGTGCTTACTTCCGCCAGACCCTGTGTCTCCCCTGTGGCTGGTCTTCTGTTTCTCTTTCCTCAGTGGGCTGGTGGCCAACAGCCCCGCCCAGGGAAGAGGAGAACCACATAAGCTGACCACAGCCCCGACTCTACTAAAATAAATGTGAAACTACGCCTGGCCCTTCTGCTCTCTAGGCTATTGGTGTGGTGCTGGGAAACTAAGCCAGAGCTTCAGGCATTTAGACACGCACTGTCAGCAGCTGTGTTCCCAGCCCCTCTCACTTCCCTTTGTGTGTGAGTGCCATGCACAGTATTTCCGTCCCCAGCTGTGCCAGAGCTAATGGCTGGGGTTTGTGTTTTACTCTTGGACAGTAATAACTCTTGACAGACAGTTTACTTCTTTCGACCGCCTTGTCTCAGGAGCTGCTAAGTGTTTATAGTATTTTTTGGCCATTAGTTCGGGTTTCATCGGTCCACTTTATGTCATCCTCCTCACACAGCAGACACCGCACGGCTGAGTTGTCTTGACACCCTGAGAAGTGGTCGGCTAACACCAATACTCCATGTGTGCGAGGCTCCCAAGGGTCTGGGCTGCAGTGGCCCAAGCTTATAGGGCGTTTCTTCCCCGCTGGCAGAACTGGTTGACAGGAGAGACTGTAACCAAAGGCAAGTTTCCAGGAAAGGTACTGCAAGCTACAGCAGCAGCTGGGGGGCAGGAAAGGTAAAGGTGGAAGTGGGGACACTCTGCCCCTTCCCCTCCCTCCCTGGATCTGGAGACCAGGTTCTGCCACCCGGCCTGCCTGAGAGACTTTATCATAAAAAACAAGGTGCTGCACGCATTTAATCCCAGCACTCAGGAGGCAGAGGCAGGCGGATCTCTGTGAGTTCAAGGCCAGCCTGGTCTACAAAGAGAGTCCAGGACAGTCAAGGCTACAGAGAGAAACCCTGTCTTGAAAAAACAAAACAAAAAAAACCAACCAAGCAAGCAACCAGGGGGAAGCCTTACGATTCTCTGTGGGACACGCACTAGGTGAGGTCAGAAGGAATTCTAAGCCAACTGACAGGCTTCCTCTCCTCATTCATCCTCTTCCTCAGCCGAGTGAACTCCCCTCCTCCCCAGAGACAGGGTTTCTCTGTGTAGAGCAGGCTGGCCTCAAACCCGCAGAGACCCACAGCCTCTGCCTCCCGAGTGCCCTGGGTGCTGGGATTAAAGGCGTGCACCACCATGCCCGGCTCTCAAGTCATTCTCTTAACCAGACCAAGTCACCACCTATTCAAGAGTTCTTTGTAAAAGTAACTCCCCCACCCCCAAGGTAAAAGTAGCTTTTTAAAAAATTTTTTATTTTTTATTTTATGTGCATTGGTGTTGTGTTGGATGTACGTCTGTGTGAGGGTGTCAGATCTTGGAGTGACAGACAGTTGTGAACTGCCCATGTGGGTGCTGGGAGTTGAACCTGGGTCCTTTGGAAGAGCAATCAGCGCTCTTAACCACTGAATCACAGAGACCTAGAAGATCTTTGGATGTGCTCTCTTGCCCGAACAGCCATGTTCTGAATTAACATTCTTCTACAATTCTTCAGCAAGGTCAAACTGCTATGATACTAGGGGCTGCAGATGGGGAACTGAATCCACTGCTCTCAGCTCGAGCTAAACTCACGCAGAGGGGTGGAAGATGAAGACTGTGTCCTGTTAACACAACTGGAGCCCAGCAGAGGGAGAGCCGAGCACACGGGATGTGCAAGACCCAGGAGAGCTGGGGTGAAGCTCAGCACGAGCTCGCATGTCCTAGGCTTAGCCCTAGCACCAACAGCCCCAGGGATGCCCACGGACACTATGTACATGGATGAAATGTAATGAAACTATTACTACCATGCTAATAAAAACATTTAAAAGTAGGTCTAAATAATTGAATTTAATACATTAAAACCAGATATTTATTACTTTTATATTGCATTTGTCATTGTTTCAACAATACAAAGTAGAGGCAATAGCAACACTCCATACAAATGTTGACACCCATGTCCCCCCACGTCCCGCCCTCCGAGTACTCCCTCCCACCCCTTACAGAACTGTCCTGAATAAAACACTTAAATACATCATAAATAGTAAATTATGAAAAAAAAAAATAGCAAGAATTGTTTCTTTCCTTCTTGTAAAAAAGAACATGGCAGCAAAGACAGGCAGCCAGAAACTGGCTGGGGCGTCTAATATAGACAGTTACGTGGGGGTCGGCGAACCTGCTATCACGGTAAGACAGGACGGAGAAGTAACGCGGGATTCCAACGCCATACACTGCCCCCGCCAGCCGCGACCAGAAGGACCCTGACTCTGAGAGGAGGGGGCTCATGTGGCCCCATTTCCAGCTTCTCTACAGAGTCGGGGGAGGGGGGGCAGGCGGGCGCATGGCAACAGCATGGCTGAGGAGGTCTGCCGCTCCCCAGCGATTAGGACACTACTCTCTAGCCTCACAGATACAGACTGCCTGTTACACAGACAAGCGTCTCCCTCCACCGCAGCTCCACAAAGAGCAGAACACTGCTGGAAAACATGGGAAGAACACGAAGTCTCCTTTGGAGAATGGTCTAAAATCATCTGATAATTCTTTATATTTTAAAAAACTATTAGAATACATTCCAAATTGCAAAATAGTAGTAATTGTATGACCTGGCAGTGAGGAGGGCCCTGCTGAGGCCCACTCTCCTAGTGTGGCTGCCCACCAGCTATAACGGGTGTGGAGGCCACGCCCCCTCCTCTCCCTCAGCCTCAAATGAGGGATAGGAGAGCAGCTGCTGGCGGCAGCAGAGCCTCACTGGTTCACAGACACCAGGGCTCTTCTTCTGCATGGCCAGGGCTTCTGAGACTGGCTCAGACTCACGCTGTGCACTGTTTGTCCTTTTCCTTTTAAGGAGGAGTAAGGATCATCCTCACTCTTCCCCGAAAACCTTTATAAAAATCACTGGGGTCTTTTCAAAGACCAGAGGAAGAGCGAAGGCAGTAACAATGTCCAGCTACTCGTCCTGAGGAAATCAGTAAGAGTCCAGCTCCAGGGAAAGGGAAAGAGAGGAAACCACCTAGTCCAGCAACCCCAGGGACAGCACGGAGAACAGGGTTTGTAGAAGCCATGGCGGCCAGTAGAAAATTCACTCCACCCAATTCTGGAGTGGTGGGACACTGCTGTCCTCATGTCAAAGGCACTAACGCCCGAGGAAGAGGAGACTGTGATGGAGAGCCCTGCCAGCTCCTCGTCCCTCGGCCCTCTCCTCTCCTGATGACTCAGCATTCCTGGGGCAAGGCTGACGTCTAGAGTTCAAAGCCGTAGTAGAGTGTTTCAGGTCTTCTGAGGCTCAGGGCTCACTGACAACAGAAAGAGCCCACAGTTAACCACAAATACAAGGCAAGGCAGGAGCAGATCTCAGGCTTGCTTCATCCTAGCTAACAAAATTGACGGGTTTTCCTTCTTTTCTTAGCTTTAGCTTCCAAGTATAAAAGTTTTTTGCATTTGTTTGTTTGAAGACAGGGCTTCACAGCTGGGTATGGTGGCGCACACCTTTAATCCTAGCACTCGGGAGGCAGAGGCTGGCGGATCTCTGTGAGTTTGAAGCAAGCCTGGTTTACAAAGTGAGTCTGGGACAGCCACGGCTACACAGAGAAACCTGTCTTTTATTTTGTTATTTTTTTTTTAGATTTTCCAGACAGGGTTTCTCTCTGTAGCCTTGGCTGTCCTGGACTCGCTTTGTAGCCTAGGCTGGCCTCGAACTCACAGTGATCCGCCTGCCTCTGCCGCCCAAATGCTGGGATTAAAGGCGTGAGGCACCATAACCGGCAAGTATGAAAGTTTCAAAACCACAAACCTTTTTTATTTTTTGGAGATAGAATCTTACTATGTAGCCTTGGCAGGCCTGGAAAAACCAGGATGGACTCCAATTCTGCCTGCCAAGTACTGGGATTTAAAACTTTTTTTTTTTTTTTTTTTTTTTTTTTTTTTTTGGATTTTCGAGACAGGGTCTCTCTGTGTAGCCTTGGCCATCCTGGACTCACTTTGTAGACCAGGCTGGCCTCAAACTCACAGCGATCCACCTGCCTCTGCTTCCCGAGTGCTGGGATTAAAGGCGTGCGCCACCACGCCCGGCGGGATTTAAAACTTTTAAAGCAAGGTTCAGGGGTACACCAACATTCCCCATCGGCGCTCGCTCCACTCCATCGGTGACATACCCTGGGCCCCAGGTACTCACATGGGTGAACTCTGACTCTGCAACTTCAAGCTTTTCCAAGGTTGAACTAACAGGAGGGAAAGACAGGCAGAGAGTTATAAGACAAAAAGGGGCTGTGGTGTAGGTCAGTGGCAAAGCAGTACAGCACGCACAGTCCTGCTTCCACTCCTAGCCTGTCCTCCACGGCAACTGCCAGGCCTGTGCAGCAAACTACCTGGTTTGTTTGTTTGAGACAGGGTTTCCTCGGCTGTCCCAGACTCACTTTGTACGCCAGGCTGGCCTTGAACTCACAGAGATCTGCCTGGCTCAGCAAGCACCTTTTTACCCACTGAGCTTTGTGTTTTGAATCTAAATGAAATGTGAAGAGGTAAGTTGACAAAGATTGGGCTGGAGAGATGGCTCAGTGGTTAAGAGCTCTTCCAAAGGTCCTGAGTTCAATTCCCAGCAACCCCATGGTGGCTCACAACCATCTATAATGTGATCTGATGCACTCTTCTGGCCTGCAGGTGTACATGCAGGCAGAGCAGTGTAAAATAAATAAATAAATCTTTAACAAAACAAAACCAAAAACCCCCCTCCAATGGTAATCTAGCCCAGAGGCAATAGTGCTTGTCTACCATGCCTCAGGTCCTGACGTCAAACTTAAGCACCTTGGCCAGGTGTTGTACCTCATGCCTGTAATGCTACAACTGGGAAGGCTGAGGCAGAGGATTTCTGTAAGTGCAAGGCAAGCTTAGGTTACAGAGTCAGACATTTCACAACCCCACAGATAAGGCTAGCCAGATAGCTCAGCAGGTTAAAGTGTCTGCCACCAAACCTGACTGTAATGAGAATTTTGGTTTCTTTCTTCCTTTTTTAAAAAAAGTATTTATTTATTTATTACATATATAGTGTTCTGCCTACATGTACACCTGCACACCAGAAGAGGGCACCAGATCTCTTTACAGATGGTCATGAGCCACCATGTGGTTGCTGGGAATCAAACTCAGGACCTTTGGAAAAGTAGGCAGTGCCCTTAACCTCTGAGCCATCTCTCCAGCCCGAATTTTGGTTTCTTTAAAAACACATAAGTATAAGCGAGGTGTGGTGGCGCACGCCTTTAATCTCAGCATTCGGGAGGCAGAGGCAGGCAGATCGCTGTGAGTTCGAGGCCAGCCTGGTCTAGGTCACATTAGAGATGGTTGTGAGCCACCATGTGGTTGCTGGGAATTGAACTCAGGACCTCTGGAAGTGCAGCCCATGTGCTTATTAACCTCTGAGCCATCTCTCCAGCCCTCCTTTCTTCTCTCTTAACTAGTTTTAGGGGGTTGAAAAGGAAGAAGATCCTTGGAATCTACATGGAAGGCTGTTCTCAGATGCCTACAATGTGGGACATGTGTGAACCCCCACCCTGACACACTCACACACACACACACACACACACAAAGAAAAAATTTTAAATAAAAAGTAAAGGCCTAAGCCCGCTGGCATGGTGGCGCATGTTTTGACTCACAATCCCTGTGAGTCTCAGGCCAGCCTGATACACACAGCAAACTCCAGGCCATCGACGGTTACAAAACTAAGACTGATCCAACAACACAACAAGGACGACTCAAAAGGGTAAGATGAGGCACAGATGCACCAGACATGAAGCCCTGGGTCCAATTCCCAAGAATAATGCACTAAAAATCAAACACACAGTAGTTGCAGGTTTGTCTCACAGATACTCTAAAAGGCATAGAGCAACCTGGCTCTTAGAACAGCTAAAGAACTTTCCGTGCCTTTCCCTTTGTGTAGAGCGCTGAAGACTGAGCCGAGAGCCTCAACTATGTTGGAAAATGCTGTACCACTAGGCTCCACCTCCAGTCCCTGAATTCACACGGTTGGCCAGCAAGGTGCCTGCATGATGGTGTATGAGAGGACAACTCAACTCCTCAGTACCATGACTGTGCGCATGAAACAGTACCCTAGGAGTTCATTCAAAACTAGGCTGGTGTCACACTGTAATCCTCCTGCTTGAGCCCAAAGTCTGCAAGGATCACAGGTGTTCCCAAGCAGGTGCCACCATGATCATGACAAGTGGACTCTAGACAGCTCAGTGCTCCCTGCTGCCTTGAGTCACTAGTGAAAACACTGCACAGGCAAGAGCACTCTATCAATCTGAGATTAGGGTTTAAGAATTTATGAGAGCCGGGAGTGGTGGCGCACGCCTTTAATCCCAGCACTCGGGAGGCAGAGGCAGGCGGATCGCTGTGAGTTCGAGGCCAGCCTGGTCTACAAAGTGAGTCCAGGATGGCCAAGGCTACTCAGAGAAACCCTGTCTCGAAACCACCCCCCCCCCAAAAAGAATTTTACAGTTTTGGCCAGGCGTGGTGGCGCATGCCTATAATCCCAGCACGTGGGAGGCAGAGGCAGGTGGATCATTGTGAGTTCCAGGCCAGCCTGGTCTACAAAGTGAGTCCAGGACAGCCAAGGCTATACAGAGAAACCTTGTCTCCAAAAAACAATAAAAAAAAAAAAAAAAAAAGAATTTTACAATTTCAAGCTGGGTACCTTGGTGCACGCCTGTAATCTCAGCACTTGGGAGGCAGAGGCCAGGCTGGTCTACAAAGTGAGTCCGGGACAGCCAAGGCTACACATGAGAAGCCCTGTCTTAAAAAAACAGACAGACAGACAGATAGACAGGAGACAGGGCTTCTCTGTGTAGCCCTGGCTGTCCTGGTCTCCCCTCAGCCCACCGCAGTGCCCAGCAGAGACTCTTGAAAAACATCAAAATGAAGGTTTCCAAGAAACTGAAGAGAGTAGGGAGTCCAGAAACCCACCTCAAAGTTAGCATCTGCAAAGACTCTCCAACTACAGGTGAGAAACTGGGGCCAGGAACAGGCGAACCCTCACTGATCTCCTCTAAAGGTGGAGTCTGAGGTAAGACATCAGGACGCCCAAGGTGTGCATCTGGAGAAAAAGGAAAACCAATCAATCAAGAATGGATCAATAATCGAAGGACAGTGTGGTGAGGGAAAATGTGTAGTGACTTAGGGACACGGCAACTCATTCCTGCCATCCTAGTACTTGGGAAGCTGAGAATGGACGGCCATGAGGTTGAGGTTAGCTTGGGCTATACACAGTGCATTCTGGGAGAGCCTGGGCTACACAGTGAGACTCTGCCTCATAACAAACAACAGTTGGGCAGTGGTGGCACACGCCTTTTAAACCCAACATTTCAGAGGCAGAGGCAGAGGCAAAATGAGTTCCAGGACAGCCACGGCTACACACAGAAACTGTCTGGAAAAACAGAAACAAAAACCTAAACAAAACAAGACAAGTTAGCAAGTTAGTTCTTACTGCATAGAATTGGGGCAAGGAGCCAGGCGTGGTGGCGCAGCACGCCTTTAATCCCAGCACTCAGGAGGCAGAGGCAGGCGGATCTCTGTGAGTTCGAGGCCAGCCTGGTCTACCAAGTGAGTTCAGGACAGCCAGGGCTACACAGAGAGACCCTGTCTCAAAAAATAAACAACAACAACAACAACAAAACAAAAACAAAAAAATAATTGGGGCAGAGGCGCGCTAGCCTGAGAATACAAGGAGAAGGGGACCCAGCCCTGGCGCTGACCTGGCTCCACTTCCGCCTTTGTTGTCACTTGTGCTTTGTGTTCCCCAGAGACCGACGGCTGGTAAGTAATGCAGGAGTTGCCGCTGGGGCCTGCTCGCCGAGAGAAAGATGAGCCAGACCGAAACTTTTTGGAAGGAGAAGGCTTCACTTCAAAAGGGAAAGAAAGAGCCTGCTTAGCACTCGCCTCAGAAACCATCACCAAGACAGACACCAACACATACCCAAAGCTGTTCTGAAGCAAAGGCAGAAAACGGGGTATCGGCAGGAAGATGACCTACAAAGCACTACTCAGAGAAGAGGGTCAAGTCACCTCACTTTGGAAAGAAACAGAACACTTAAGAGGAAAGTGACACAAGCACAGCCTTCTCTGGCTTGGCTCTCACCAATGCTACCCAGTGAGCACTACAGGCGGCTCCACACTGTCCCCCTTCCTGGCATCAGTGCAAACAGCACTGTAACTTGCACTACTGCTTCACTCGCAAGCACTTCTGCGCCTCGCAGCCTGTCTGTGATATCTTCACCTCACTATGGGACAACTGATGCCTGGGATGAGAGAGCACAGGAGGATGACCTGGAATCTGCCAGTGTCAATGACACAGAAAGTTTGAAAAAAGAACACTGGCAGTTCTGTATTGAGAAAGCTGATGGAAAGACTAAAAACGCCTTCAACTGTCATCAGCAAGGCTGACGGCTGCACCTGAACTAATCTGAGACTCTCTGCCACCTGGTCACGGGAGGAAAGCTCAAAGCATTGCTAACATCCTTGCCCGTTCGTCTGCTTCTAGACAACCGAACCTGGGTCACGCAGTCCACAGTCACAGCTGCATGGTTTTTTCCATTCCCACCAATTCCCCAGAAATGGCCTTCACCTCGGCGATACATGTAGGGAGAGCCAGGGGGAGCAACAACTCAGGAACGGACTGGGACAGACAGTGAGGGACACAAGGACGAGAAGCAGCGCCCACAGGATGTAGGCAGAGCAGGAGAGGCCTTTGGCCCTGGCAGCTCCCTGGCAGAGGTGTCCTGCCCCCCATCTCTTGGGGTAAGGGAGCCACTGGGGGGTCACCTGGCAGAAGCCACTTACAGGGAATCTTCTTGAACACCGTGTTGCACATGAAGCGCTGGAACCGCTCAGCATAGAAGCCTGGTCGGTGCACGGACACTGTGTCCTGTGGAACACAAGACAGGACTGCAGGGTTAAGCAGAGAGGCCCAGCAAGGGCCACGTTCCCTTAGAGCGAATCGTGCCACAGGGTAAAGCCCAGAAATGAAATAAATAATACACAGAAGAAATGGAGGCAAATGGCAGGAAAAGCAGAAGTGGGAAGGAGGGAGGCCTGTGGCTGGAGTACTCACCCCGTCGTGGACCAGAGCTTTCCAAGAGTGCTCCAGCTTCTTAACAAACCTGTCAAGAAAAATGCACCACACGGTGGTTCCCAAAGCAAAGACTGGCCTCATTATTCAGTTTAGAAGCGTAAGGAGGCCACGGTATCTGCAAACCCAGAACAGACACTGGGCAAGCACAACCACTGTGACATAATGACTTTCCAAAGAGCCAGAGTTACAGTACTTATTCCACAGAGTCCAGTCAAGGAAGATGAGCAGGACAGTTCAGTGATAAACACTTGCCTACATGTGTAAGGGCCTGGGCTCAAGTGCTAGAAAAGACAGGGCAAGTGTAGTGGCACACGCATGTAACCAAGTAGTTGGGAGACTGGGTCTGGAGAAGTGCCACGAGCCCCAGGTCTGCCTGAGCTACAATGTGAGACCTTGTCTGAAAAATAAAACGCAGAGCAAACAAACCAAAAGAGAAAAAGGAAAAAAAGCTAGCGGACTAGATGGGTAAATCAGAGAACGTATAGCTGCACTTGTGAGACGGCTAGGGAGATGGCTCAGTGGGTAGAGGTGCCTGCCATCAAGTCTGTTTTGGTTTTTCTGTTTCTGTTTGGCTTGGTTTTTTCAGACAGGGTCTCTCTGTGTAGCCTTGGCTGTCCTGGACTCACTTTGTAGACCAGGCTGGCCTTGAACTCACAGTGATCCTCCAGCCCCTGCCTCCCCAGTGCTGGGATTACAGGCATGCGCCACCATGCCCAGCTTTGCCACCAAGTCTGATGACCTGAGTTTAATCCCCAGAACCCCCATGATCGAGAGAACCGACTCCTACAAGTTGTCCTCTGACCTCCGGATGCCCGCTGCTCACTATGTACATAGAAACACACACAGTAAGTAGATAAATGGAAAGAAAAGTTTAAATTAGATGATCATCAGTAAGTCAGACACTGAAGAACCAGCCTGCCTTAATATCTCACTGTGTCAGGACAAACATGGAGGCCAACACCTGCAGCTCCTCCCATCACGCCATGGACTCTTAGCCCGCAGGCTGTCATTTTTACGTAACTCAGAGGCCTTATTTTTCCTCTGTGGAAATGAGCCTGTGCTCCCAGCTGTCTCCTTATGTGGAGGATGACTCAATCACAGGCTTCTCACTGAGAGTCAGGCAGATGGAGCGCTCCACCCTAGGCTTCTATCTGAGGACTGAGTCAGCATTCCACAGAGTGTAGATCACGCTGAAGAGGCGGTGAGGCAGGAAAACCACCTGAAATCTATGGGTAACCACACTGTGACTCACTGTTCTTGCATCGCCAAGAACTTTACAAAGAACACGTCTAAAAGAAGTGTGTTGGGGACTGGAGAGCGAGCAGCCCAACATTTAGTAGGAGCACTGGCGGCTCTTGCAGAGGACCTGGGTTCCCAGTTCCCAGCACCCACATGACAGCTCACAGCCACCTGTCCTAGGGGATCCAATCCCTTCGTCTAGCCTCCACAGGCATCAGACAGTAGACAGGCGCACACACATAGACAAAAGGCAAAACACATTCATAAAATGAGAAAATTAAAAGGGAGAGCAAGAGCCCTGAGTGACCAGCTCAGCACCCCTCCTCACCTGTAGGACTGCAGAATGTCAATGATGCCAATGTAAAGCAGCAGCCGCTCCCCCTTGCTATTCCGGGCAGGGATGCCACCCATGCTGGGGAAAGGAGAAGGAAGAGTGAGCACTGCTCAGAAGCCGGCGAGGCTCCTCCTACCCCAGTCAATTGTGGACGTGCAGTGGGGAGCTGAGCTGACTGTGTGTCACAACCCCTTGTACGCCCCCGGCGCCCAGAGCTGAACCGTCACTGCTCAGCAATGGCAGGACCAGTGCTCAGATAAGTGCAAATAGCTGCTACTCTCCAATCCTGGCTGGTTCCCACTAAGACACTTTTCTCGGCAGTTGTGGTACAAGACACCTAACAATGAAACCATCTGACAGTTTTAGTGACCACACTCACTGGGTAAACTCAAGACAGTCAGAAAGAGGCCATCAGCAAAGAACCCTACAATAAGCTGTGATGAAAGTTCTAATGTGATTTATAGATGAAAATCTAAGCTGCTTTTGTTGTTTTTTCTTTTTTTTTTCTTTTTGGTTTTTCAAGACAGGGTTTCTCTGTGTAGCCTTGGCCATCCTGGACTCACTTTGTAGACCAGGCTGGCCTCGAACTCACAGCGATCCGCCTGCCTCTGCCTCCCGAGTGCTGGGATTAAAGGCGTGCGCCACCACGCCCGGCTTGTTTTGTTTTTCTAAAGACTTATTTATTTCTTAAATATACAGTTGTCTGCCTGCATGTACACCTGCAGGCCAGAAGAGGGCACCAGATCTCTTTATAGATGGATGTGAGCCACCATGTGGTTGGTAGGAATTGAACTCAGGACCTTGAAGAGCAGTCAGTGCTCTCACCCTCTGAGCCGTCTCTCCAGCCCCAAACCTAAGCTCCTAAGTGTTAACAGTTCCATCGTGCCATGTTGGCAGACCTTCCACGCCTTTCCTCTTCTGCTCTTTGAAAAGATGAGGCAATGGCACCATGAGCGTTAATGCTGTCGGCCTCGCTGTCAAATCAAAACCCCTCTATTCCAGAAGTGAGGCGCCAACAACAGAAGGTGCGATGAGACTGTGTGTGACTGGTCCTTGCTCCCAAGCCCACTCACTGGTCCTCGGTCTCCACAGTGCCACCCCGCCGAGCCTCGCCCTGGATAGACTCCATAGCTGTGGAATAGAGAGCCTTCTGTGGAGCAGGTCTGCGCGTGTCAGCTGCGTGCTGGGCATCACTGCTCATGGGCTCTCGCTGTGCGTGGTCCATGTTGTGGATGGACATCAGGAGGCTGTAATCCATTATCTTGAAGCTCTGCAGCACCTAAGGGGAGAGGATACAGCCCAATCTGTGAGGCGTCCAGACTCCCTCAGGTTCTCACACATCCATGGCTCACGAAGCTTTGCTCTTGCTCCTCCTGAGGAGCGTGTCGTCTGCTGGGTCTGTATCAGCGTGTCTGTACTTACACTCCTTTCCTGGCCTTTCTCCTCTTTGAATACTGGAACTGTGTTTTTGCAGTAGTTGGAGACGGAACACAGGTCTCTGGTGTATCTAAGCTGTATCCCCAGTCTGCCTTTACCCCGTAAATTGTGAGACAGGATCTTACCACGTTTCCCACTTTGGCCTTAAACTCCAAATAACTGGAATTTAGGGCTGAGCCACCCAAGTAGGCAATACAACTTATCTCTTCAAGTTCACTTGTCATTTATGAAGAGAACACTGTCTTTTTCAAGGCCCAAGGACGATGAATTTATACTGTAAGGAACATCCATAACCATAGGCTGGGTCGTAGCTCAGCTTGTTGAGTGTCTGCTTAGATGCTTGGGAATCTAAGCTCAAACTGAGCATGGTGCATAAGCCTGCGCGCCCAGACGTAGCACATGGTAATCCTCAGCTATATAGGGAACGCAAGGACAGCTCGGGCTGCCTGAGATCTCAAAACAAAACAGGCAGACAAAAAACAAACAGCTGGTGGCGCACACCTTTAATCCCAGCACTTGGGAGGCAGAGGCAGGTGGATCTCCTGAGTTCCAGGCCAGCCTGGTCTACAGAGAGAGTTCCAGGACAGCCAGAGCTGTTAAACAGAGAAACCCTGTCTCAAAAAACTGACAAAAACAAAACTAACAAAAAAAACCAAACCCAAAACCCAAAAATGAATAAGGGAGGAAAAAAGTACATTGTGGGGCTGGACAGAGACTCAGAGGTTAAGAGTGCTGTCTGCTCTTCCAGAGGTCCTGAGTTCAATTCCCAGCAACCACATGGTGGCTCACAGCCATCTATAATGAGATCTGATGCCCTCTTCTGGCCTGCAGGTGTACATGCAGGCAGAGCACTGTACACATAATAAATAAATACATCTTTTTAAAAAGAGTACATTGTGCCAGGTGTGGTGGCGCACACCTTTAATCCCAGCACTTGGGAGGCAGAGGCAGGCGGATTGCTGTGAGTTCGAGGCCAGCCTGGTCTACAAAGTGAGTCCAGGACAGCCAGGGCTACACAGAGAAACCCTGTCTCGCAACAAAACAAAACAAAACAAAAAACAAAAAGAGTACATTGTATAAAGATATGGCCAAAAAGATCTGTGGAAGAACTGTATGTGATCAGCTTCAGGCAGTTCAACACTTACTGAGTACAGATGTAAATAAATGCAGCACAAAAACAAATGTTTACACAATAAAAGAACACAGCGGAAGGTTAAAAAAGATTACTGAAACAGGTTCGTGAACAACAAACTGGAAATAAAAAGTAAGACTAAGAAAGCCGGGCGTGGTGGTGGACAGCTTCAGTCCCAGCACTCAGGAGGCAGAGGCAGGTGAATCGCTGAGTTTGAGGCCAGCCTGGTCTAAAGACTGAATTTCAGGACAGCCAGGATTTGAAAAACCTTAACAAGGGCTGGAGAGATGGCCAAACAGTAAGATACTAGTTGCAGAGGTCCTCAGTTCAATTCCCAGCAACCACAGGGTGGGCTCACAACTGTGTACAATGTGATCTGATGCCTTCTTCTGGTGTGCTGGTGTATATGCAGACAGAGCACTCATAATTAAATCTTTAAAAAAAAAAAAAAAAAAGGCTAGTGAAAGCACACATCACGCACAACAGGTGTGGCAATGAGAGAGGCTGAGAAGGGCAAGACAATGACGGGCAGCTCTGAGCCCCGCCTCCTCCCACAGACTGAATGCCAGAGAATCACAAGGCTTTTCTCTTTTGTGCTATGTTGTGTTGTGTTGTGTTGTTCTGTTCCAGACAGGGTTTCTCTGCGAAGCCCTGGCTGACATGGACTCGTTTTACGGAGCAGGCTGTCGTCACCCTACAGAGCTCCACTTGTCTGTCTCTGCTGGGAGTACAGGCGTGTGCCACCACGCGTGGTCCACAGGGTTTTTCAATGAAAGGATCCCCATGTCTGAAATAGAGGGAAGCGACAGCTCACCAAACAGTCGCGCTGCAGAGTCTTACAGAGAGCACTGTACATGTCGGCGTCTAAGAACAGGCCGTCGGGCATGTCCTGCAGGAAGTCCAGATCCTTAAAGGTGGGCAGGGTCTTGTCTCGCTCCTTCTGAGAAGCGCGCCGCTTGTGAGTGGAGCCCTTCAGGTCGTACTTGACATGCATTCTGACAGACCGCGGCAAGAGGTTGTTCATCACCACGATCCGTATGTTCTTGCCGCCTGCTTGTACACAGTACAGTCCGTAGAATTTGGGCAGCAGAGTGCGAGGGTTTTGGTTAAGATTCTAAGGCATAAAATTGACAGCAGTAGAACAGATTAGCTGACTTTCAGTGACACTCAAGGCAAAAGTTGCTACCTACTGCTTCTCTGCTTTACAAAGGACTGAGGTAAAACGTGTTGCCCTACGTATTTGTCCAAAATCTCTCAAGGCACCTTAAACCCAGTGTGCTGGGCACACGCTTTCAAACCCAGTACTCGGGAGGCAGAGACTAAACGGCCAGTATGGAAGGCATTCTCTCTCAGAAGCCAGAACAACAACCAAGCCCTGTCCTGACTTCCACCTCTAAGATCAGATCAGATCCAAAAGGCTCAGAATTGGGTGGTAGCACACACCTGTGATCCCAGCACTCGGGAGGCAGAGGCAGGTGGAGCTCTACCAGTTGGAGGCCAGCCTGGTCTACACAGCGAGTTCCAGGACAGCCAGGGCTACACAGAGAAACCCTGCCTCGAGAAACCAAAAGCAAGACAACAGCACTGCTGCCCTGCTGAGGACCGCCGCCTCGGCCGTGCTCCTCACTCACCATGTAGTACCCTGGGAGCAACTTCTGCAGAAACTCAGCTTCTTTATGTTGGACTGTCTTAATAATGAACTCATCATCACTGGACACATAGAAGAGGGAGCCACTAGCTCCAGAGTTGGAGAGTTCAATCAGCGGCTCGCTGCACAGGGAGTACTGCAAGTGAGAGAAGACACGCATGAAGAGTGACCACGCCAGGGCCTGCCCACGTAGAGGTCAGCTACAGATCCACACCCATTTTAAGGAACACGGAGGCAAGAAGATGCAAGAAGCGTGTCCCTTGAGCTATTCCTCCTATCTTCAAGTCACAGGGTCTGCAATTAGGAACTCACCAAGTAATCATCAGGCCGAATGCCAAAGAGCTCTCTGAAGTAACGGAAGGCAACAGGTGCATAGGTCTTGAACCGGAAGTCATTGTAGTGATGAGCCGGTGTCAGGTTGCTTCCTTCACTGTGGGGAAACATTAAAAAAACCTCACCCAGGCTGGAGAGATGGCTCAGAGGTTAAGAGCACTGCCTGTTCTTCCAAAAGTCCTGAGTTCAA
This sequence comes from Acomys russatus, assembly GCF_903995435.1. NCBI lineage: Eukaryota > Metazoa > Chordata > Mammalia > Rodentia > Muridae > Acomys > Acomys russatus. Next base: position 65,783,663 of record NC_067151.1, read on the forward strand.
TTCCCAGCAACCTTATGGTGACTCACCACCATCTATAATGAGATCTGGTGCCCTCTTCTGGTATGCATGCAGACAAAACACTGTATACTTAACAAACAAAACAAAACAAAAAAACAAACAAACAAAAAAAAAACCTTACCCATGGAATCCACCCTGAACAGATGCTTAAAGGGCGGCCCAACATACTTCTTAGAGACATGGGATGGGGATGAGTCAACTTGTGTGCGGGTCACAGGAGAATAAGACACAGGACTCACACTGCCTCCTAGGCAATGCATCAAATCAATTAAAAGTTTATTTTGTTAGGCATTGGTGGCGCACGCCTTTAATCCCAACACTCAGGAAGCAGAGGCAGGCGGATCTCTGTGAGTTCCAGGCCAGCCTGGTCTACAAAGAGAGTTCCAGAACAGCCAAGACTAGAGAAACCTCTGTGTAGCCTTGGCTGTCCTGGATTTGCTTTGTAGACCAGGCTGGCTCGAATTCAGAGATCCGCCTGCCTCTGCCCCCCGAGTGCTGGGATTAAAGGCGTGCGCCACCACCGCTCAGCTCTGAAAACATTTGTTAAGATTACATTTATTCAGTATGTATACCCAGGTGTGCATGCCTTGGTACAAGTACTAAAGTCAGAGAAAACCTGAAGGAGTTTTCACCCACCATGTGGGTCCTGGGGCTCAAACTCAGGCTGTTAGGCTTTCCTGTGCCGCTGAGCCATCTCACTCGCCTAAATGAGTCTGACTGTTACACGAGAGACTCCACTGGCCAGAGGCGTACAGCAGAGCCAGCTCTCTAAACTCTCTCATCCCTTTCCCCTATTTACAACAAGGTTAAGGACTGACAGTCTTTAATTAGATGAGAGGCCTTAAAACTGCCTTGCGGCTGATTTAACAGCCATGCTGTCCAGGCTATCTCCTGCACACTCACTGCTTGGGCTCTGTACCTGGGAAAGAAGATGCTCTCCACCACGTAAAAGTCTTGCATGAGGACATCTCGCTCTGGTTTGGTACTCAGGCTGCCCACAGTGTGAGTGATGCCCAACTGGATGGCACCTTTCAGGGCTGATGAAGTTGTCTAAGAAACAATAAAGAAATTACAGAAAATGTTCTGGTATCAAGTCTAACCAAAGTGTGGGCAGCAATGCCTATAATCCAGTTCAAAGCCAAACAGAGACCCTGTCTCTATTTCAACTGCCAACCCCTAATAGAATAAAAACCTAAACAAAGCAAACCAAAGCCTGGCCATACCAATACAAACTAAGGAGAAATTTGAGCATGGTGACACACCTGGAATCCCACCATTTACACGGTTAAATTTTAGGTCAGCTTGGGTTACACCCGGCTGTAAAATACTAAACCAATCTACCAAACCCACTAACCCCGAGGAAAACTGTAGCAGAAACACTTGAAAGCACAATCCCTTCCAATAGTTTAGATAAAACTTAGCAATCTGGTCCTCTGCACTGCAATTAAACCTACCAACGATTAAGAAAACTGAACATTCAGAGTAGCAAGAGGGCCATCTGTGCAGGCCTCAGCCAGGAAAGAGCTCTGTATTACTGCCTGATTCTGATTTGACTGTAGCTACAGAAGCTTTGGGCCTCTCAAAGAAGGACAAGTGTTTCTTTCAAGGACAGAGTAGTAAACACTAACAAACCTCTTAATTAAAAAAGAAAACATGGCCAGGAATGGTGGTGCACGTCCTTAAACCTAGCACTTGGGAGGCAGATGCAGGCAGATCCCTGTGAATTGTAGGTCAGCATAGCCTACATAGAATTCCAGGCCAACACACACACACACACACACATACACACACACGAAAAATTCAACCTATTTTTCTGTCTGGATGGCTGTGTGGTATATATGCATGGGACTACAGTAGCTGGATGTAACACATACATGTATGTTCGCTGTCCTCTTCTACCTCTTGTTTTACATGTGTGGCAGTTTTGCCGGCATGCATGTCTGTGCACCGCATGTGTGCAGTATCTGGGTCATAAGAAGGAACTGAATCCCCTGCAACTGAAGACATGTGGCTATGTTTGTGGAAGAAAGAGACGCTGGAGACTGGTTTCTAGCTGCTTTGTAAAACACCATCTTTAATCTCTACAAAGTGCTTGGTAATACTGGCAACTTGAGACTGAAATTTCAAATTAAGAAGAATAAAAAAACGTTAAAAAAATAATTAAAAAAAAAAAAGGAGGGTGTGATAGAGGTAGGATGGATGGTACCCAGTGTTACATAGGAAGTTCAAGGCTAGCCTGGACTACCTTAGGAGACCCTATCCAAAAAAAAGCCAGACACAGTGGCGCACACCTTTAATCCAGCACTTGCAGAGGCAGAGACAGGCAACTCTCTGTGAGTTTGAGGCCAGCCTGGTCTACAAAGGGAGTCCAAGACAGCCAGGATTATCACATAGAGAAACCCTGCCTCTAAAAACAAACAAACAAACAAACAAACAATAACAACAAAAATCCAAGCCAGAAAAAAGTGGCCTTTTACGACTCAGACATATATTTGTGTCTAATAATGAAATCCAATTTCTTCCACTTAATGAAAATATCAACCATGGCTGGACATGGTAGTGTCTTTAATCCCCGCACTTGGGAGGCAGAGACAGGTGGATCTCTGAGTTGGATCTGGTCTACATAATGAGTTGGAGGACAGCCAGCACTATGTACAGTGATCCTGTCTTTAAAAAGTATCAACCAATACAAGATTTTTCATTAGCAGCAACAGTCTCCTTTAAATACACATAAAAAAGAAATTCATCCTCTGTGAACTAAATTTTGAAACACAAGTTACATTATGTTCAGTGCTCATCATCAACTAATGGGCTGGGTGCGATGGGGCAAGCCTTTCATTTCAGTACTTAGGAGTCGAAGGCAGGCAGAGCTCCGGGAGTCTGAGGCATCATAGACTACACCCTGAGCTCTGGCCAGTCCTGAGAGACCATGTCTCAAATGAATCAAAACCATGAACCCACAAACAAAGTAAGACAACAAAGGTACAGTCTATGGGGAACAGCACCAAGTATCAAGCGCAGCACTGCCAGGCACAGTGACTCGCCGTATAATCTCAGCACTAGGAGGCTGAGGAAGAAAAACTACAGAGTTCAAGGCCAGCCTCAACTACATACTGAATTCTAGGCCGGCCTGAGACAATATTTCAAAAACAAGAACTACAAACCCAGGAGGATAACAGTGCAGCCCTCCGTGTGTTACAAAGTAAGATGCTCCACCCAGCCTGCCAGACTTACCTTTTTATATGTAGTCTCTCCAGAGGGATCAACACTTCGGTGGCCTATTTTCTTGACAGGCAGGATAGAGGCGTAAGGTCCCTAAAAGAAAAATTTAAGATTAATATATAGCCATGTAGAGGTGCATGCCTATAAGGCCAGCATTTGGGAGCACTAGTTAAAAGGATGGTTAATACAAAAAGGCTATCTTAGGCTAGTTGGTAAGCCAAATGTTAACCTGTGGAACCTCGCTGATAAAGTCTCAAAACCCCCAGAAGACTATAGTTTCCCACATGATATGATAAACAGCTATAGTGACAGTACATAAAAATAACTGAGGCTGGAATTTCTCAGTGGAACTTAATACAAAATAAGGAAAAGCCTTTAAAAGTCACTACTACCCTCCTTCCCCCCGGAACTCAAGATAATTCTAACCTTGCATGCTAACTCAAACAATTCGATTTAAAATTAATTTCCCTCTAGAACTGATGTAGGCACCAGCAATATGAGGAATTCTATAAACCAAAAGTTAAAAGTCTGGGGCATGGGCCTGGAGCGATGATCAGAGGTTAGGAGCACTGGCTGCTCTTCAGAGTTCCTCAGTTCAATTCCCAGCACCACGTGGTGGCTCACAAGCCTCTACAATGAGATCTGGTGCCCTCTTTCTGGTATGCTGGTGTACATGCAGGCAGAACACTGTATACATAATAAACCCTTTTTTTTTTAAAAAAAGGAATGAGGTAATAAAATGGCTACTTTAAAGATATTTTTATTTATTTTATTTTGTGTGCAATGGTGTTTTGCCTACATGTCTGTGTGGGGGTGTTGGGCCCCCTGGAAATGGAGGTACAGACAGTTGTGAGCTGTCCTGTGAGTGGTGGGTATTGAAACCAGGTTCTTGAGACCAGCAGCAGTCAATGCTCTTAACCACTGAGGCATATCTCCGACCCCCAAAGAGACTTTTGAAAATCATGTTTTATTATATGTATTTGGGGATTGGGTCAGAGGCCAACTTTCAGAAGTTGGTTCTCTCTTTCCATGGAGTGAATTAGATGCTAGGTCCTCAGGCTTGGCAGAAAGTTACTTTACTCTCTAGGCAGGTATAGTGCCACACACCTTGAATTTCAGCACGTAGAAAGTAGAAGCAACTAGGTCTGTGAGTTCCAGGCCAGTCAGACACACATAGACTGAAACCCTATCTCAAAAAAACCCCCCAAACTCTGGTGGTACATGTCTTTAATCCCAGCACTCCGGAGGCAGAGGCAGGTGGATCGAGGCCAGCCTGGTCTACAGAGCAAGGTCCAGGACAGCCACGGCTACACAGAGAAACCCTGTCTTGAAAAACCAAAAAGAAAAACCCAAAATGCCTTTACAGGAGGAGCCGTCTCACCAGACTTGAAGAGATTCTCAAGTACACGATATGACTTTATGTTCCACCCACATCACAGCTCCAGAAATAGAAGAGGAGTAAATCACAAAGCGGCCTCTCACCAGCTGCCCAGGAGTCAGCATGCCAGGACAGCAGCCACCGTGTCAGGAAGCCAGAACAGGACTAGTGAAAATTCTGTACCACCACCTTTTTGTTTGTTTGTTTTTCAAGACAGGGTCTCTCTGTGTAACCTTGGCTGTCTTGGACTCACTTTGTAAACCAGGCTGGCCTCAAATTCACAGAGATCACCCAACTCTAGCTCCCAAGTGCTGGGATTAAAAGCATGTGACACCACACTTGCCCTTAAATCTTTAGTAAAAAAGACTTTTTTTGGTAGTGAGCACCTATAAACACAGTATTTGGGAGGCTGGATGTGAGATGATTAGCAGTTCAAGTCTAATCTTGGTTACATTCCAAGTTTGAGCCATATGAGGTTTAAAATAATAACAATCAAAACAAACAAGAAGTGTATCACCTCAAAGACCTGCAGAGATATTCTAAGCAAAAAGCTTGAAATCTCAGAAAAAAGTACCAGGTCAACTTTCTGAGGACTCTGACACAAGTACAAAAGTAAAACAAAACTAAGGTGGGCTAGGAAATCTCCTTACGGGAGAAGTATAGCAAACTGAACACACTGCACAGAAAAGAGGCATATACACCTGCAATCCCACTATATGGTAGGCCCAAAGTTCCAAGTCAGCTTATGCTCTACAGAGAACACCAGGCTACCCTGAGTACAGAGCGAGCTCCATCTCGGCTGGCAGAGTGCCTGCTCAGCCTGCAGGAAGCCCTGACTTCCATCTGAAGCACTGAGGAGCCAGGTGTGCCGTGCTAGTGCAAACCTGGAACACCAGCCGTTAGTAGGGGAAAGCAGGGGATCTAGAGTTTAAAGCCAACACCTCAGAGAGCTTAGACAAAGCACACTGGGAGGCCAGAGTTGGTTAAATGAGACCCTTCCTCAAAAGTAAAAGGATAAATAAACAAATAAGCACTCCAATAAAACTTAAAATAACAAAAGAAATAATCAGTAAGTTGGTTCTCTCTTTCCATGGAATGGGTCTCAGAGATTGAATTTAGATGCTAGGTCCTCAGGCTCGGCAGAAAATTACTCCTTGAATTTCAGCAGGGAGGAAGTAGCAGCAACTAGGTCTATGATATTACAGCCAGACATCACGGCATACATCTTTAGTTCCAGAACTCTGGAGGCAGAGGAAGATCTCCATAAGTTTAAAGCCAGCCAGAGCTGTATAGAAAAACCCTATGTCCCGCTGGGCAGTGATGGCGCACGCCTTTAATCCCAGCACTCGGGAGGCAGAGGCAGGCGGATCGCTGTGAGTTCAAAGCCAGCCTGGTCTACAAAGCGAGTCCAGGACAGCCAAGGCTACACAGAGAAACCCTGTCTCAAAAAATGAAAATAAAAAGAAAAACCCTAAAACCCTATGTCCAAAAAAAAAAAAAAAAAAAAAAAAAAAAAAAAAAAAAAAAAAAAAAAAAAAAAAAAAGAAAAGGAAAGGAAAGAAAAGAAAAGCTCACTGCTCACTGTGTCTTTCTGCCCTCATACCTCACTTAGGTTCTAACTCCCTCCCCTCACCCCGCCCCGCATATAAACTCTCTTATACTAGAAAACAAATATCAATATATATGCTACTACTGTATGAGAGATCGCCCATCAGGCAAAGAGCTTACAATTTAAGCGTGAAGTCCAGTGTCTGCATCCCTATGTAAAAGCTGAGTGGCTGTAGCAGCCCACTGTAATCGAGACACACGAGAGGCAGAGACAGGATCAGCAGGTCAAGCTAGCCAGCTGATTAGCCCAACTGCTGTGTTCCAAGGTCAGCAACAGTCTCTGCCTCAGTATATGAGGTGAAGGATCATCTACACTGTGTGTGCATGTATGTGGAACACTTGACACCAGCCTCCCATCTCTACACACAGGAATACCCATTATACACCAAAAACAAACAACAAACAAAAAAGCTGGTATGGCAGCACAGGCCTTTAGTCTCAGAACTCAGGAGTAAGAGGCAGGTACATCACTTGAGAGTTTCAGGTCGGCCTGGAATTACAGACCAGCCAGGTCTGTTACACAGAAAAACCATGTCTCAAAACAACCACCACCACCTCACGAATTCCCTACAACAAAAATAGAGTTGTAGGGGCTGGAGAGATGGCTCAGAGGTTAAGAGCACCATTTGCTCTTCCAAAGGTCCTGAGTTCAATTCCCAGCAACCATGTGGTGGCTCACAACCACCTGTAATGAGATCTGGTGCCTTCATGTGGTGAGCAGGCACACATGTGGGCAGAATACTGTATAAATAATAAATAAATCTTAAAAAAAAAAAAAATAGAGTTGTAGACAGGTGTGGTGGTGCATAAAATCTCAGTGCTCCAGGGGCTGAGGAAGGAGGGTAAGGGCTGTGCAATGATACCCTGTGTCAAAAGAGCTGTGTACTGATTTCTTTCTTTTTTGGTTTTTCGAGATAAGGTCTCTCTGTGTAGCCTTGGCTGTCCTGGACTCTCTTTGTAGACCAGCCTGGCCTTGAACTCACAGCGATCCGCCTGCCTCTGCCTCCCGAGTGCTGGGGTTAAAGGCTGTGCGCCACCATGCCCGGCTGAGCTGTGTACTAATTTCTAGTGGACCAAAAAGATGCAAAAACACCACTATATGAGCCGGGCATGGTGGTGCACGCCTTTAATCCCAGCACTCGGGAGGCAGAGGCAGGCGGTGGATAGCTGTGGGTTCGCAAGGCCAGCCTGGTCTACAAAGTGAGTTCAGAACAACCAGGGCTACACAGAGAGACCCTGTTTCAAAAAACAAAAACACAAAACAAGACAGGCCAAGAGCCGACCAGAGCCTAGGGTGATGATCCGTGATGTGCAGTCTCCGACTTTTCAGTACAGTGTGATGTTTGCACTAGATCCTACAGTCTAACTCACAGCTATCTGGACATTATTTTTGACTACTGCTGTGTTTAGGAATGTGAAAATAATTCTATTTATGCAGTTGCACTTATTTTCTTTGAATAAAAACATGTCAAATAAATATTCCCCTCTCTCCCTCTCTCTCTCACATCCTGTCTACTTTCCAAGATGTAAGCAAAGGGAAAATGATGTCTGTGTCTAACTCACAGCCCGCATAAGGCCCAAGATAATTTTTAATATGGCTAACACAAAACCATAAACTTACTTAAAATATCATGAGATATTTTACCATTTTCTTTAAAAATTTTTTTTAGATTTATTTATTTGTTTAGTATATGAGTGCCCAACCTACATGTACACCTATAGGCCACCTCTTAACCTCTGAGCCATCTCTCCAGGCCCCGTTTTCTTTTCTTGTAACTTAACTACATAGTCCTCAAGTATGAATTTTGTAGGTGACAGCAGTGTGCTGTGATGTCATTAGCTTGGACATACTTGGACAGACACTCTCTATCTCAGAATTACACTTTTAGCAAGCAGTGAATCAATAGGAAACTCACCTCAGAGCCTGTGGGCCTCTTGATTCCAGATGCTGCTGCTTAAAGAAGAGAAGAAACACAAAAAAGAAAAGAAAAAAATAATCAATCAAGAAAAAAATCTTAAGCATATATAAACACAGTCCTCCCTGTGAGGATCAAAGTTTGTGTAAAACTCAACGTGGTAATGAACTAATTGTGCTAATACCAAATCCTTTTGCATAGCACTTTTTTTTTGTTTTTGTTTTTCGAGACAGGGTTCTCTGTGTAGCCCTGGCTGTCCTGGACTCTCTTTGTAGACCAGGCTGGCCTCGAACTCAGAGATCCACCTCCCTCTGCCTCCTGCCCACTGCTGGGATTAAAGGTGTGCGCCACCACCGTCCAGTAAGATAGCACTTTTTAAGAAAACTCATTTTAAAATAAAATTTACTGACTGACTTATTGTGTGTGCACGTGTTTACCACAGCCTTCATGCAGACGTCAGAGGACAACTTTGAGGAACTGGCTCTTGCCTTCTGCCTTTCCTTACTTTGGAGGCAGTCTCCTTTCTGCCTCTATGCTGTTTACTTCCTGAGCTCCCCTGAATCTCCTCTACCTCCCTTCTTGTTGGCATTACCGAAGTGAGCTACCACATCCGGGAATAAGCCTGAGTACTTGGGCTTGCGTGGTTAGTGCATGGCGAGTGCTTACACTAGCCGAGCCATGCCTGCCCAACAGCACTTTCTAAATGTTCTTTCTTCCTCTTCTCTACTTACAAGGGCCTCAACGCACGCTACACTCTTAGTCTACCCTCTTTTCTAATTCATACGGCCACATTCCCGTTTCATCACTTCTGTTATATGTTTGGTATGTGTGCCATGTGAACCAAGGCATACACATCGTAGTCAGAGGGCAACTTACGTTTTTTTTTTTAATTTGCTTGTTTTTCTGAGACAGGGTCTCTGTGTGGCCTTGGTCGTTCAGGAACTGGCTTGTAGACCAGGCTGGCTACTGTGGAGGCTGCAGACCAAGCCCAGGGCATCAACAAGCACGGAGCCATTTCACCTGCCCAGCACTAATATTTTCCTTTTTACTGTTGTTGGGTTTGTTTATTTTTTGTTTTTTAAGATAGGGTTTCTCCTATAGGCCTGGCTGTCCTGGACTGCTTTGTAGACCAGGTTGGCCTTGAACTCACATGAATCTGATTGTCTCTGCCTCCCTGAGTGATAGGATTAAAGGGCATTCCTGACTTCTGTGCTTTGATTTTTTTGTTTTGTTTTGTCGTTTGGTTTTTTTCAAGACAGGGCTTCTCAGTGTAGCCTTCCCTGTCCTGGACTAACTTTGTAGACAAGGGTAGCCAGACAGTGATCTGCCTGCCTCTGCCTCCCTAAATGCTGGGATTAAAAGGCGCATGCCACTGAGCCCGGCTGGCTTCTGTGTTTAATACATTTAACCACCATAGAAAATGTCAGTGACACCATGGCAGAAGGAGAAAGAGCTATGGGCTTGGTGTGGCAGCATCCCCACACCTACAGTTCTAGCACTTCGGAGGCTGGGGCAGGATTATCAAAGCATTGCTAGTTCAAGGCCAAAATATGCTAAACAGTAAACCCAGGCCCTGAGAAAACAGTAAGATTTACTTCCATAGCTAAAACCTGAACATCGGTAATCCCAGCACTTGGGAGGCAGAGGCAGGTGGATCTCTGTGGGTTGGAGGCCAGCTTGGACAACCAGAGCTACATAGAGAAATCCTGTCTCGGAAAAAAAACAAACACAAAACACCAGACCATCAGGCTGGGACAGAACACTTGCCAGAATATTTAAGATCTAGATTTGTTTCCCAGTACTGGGGTGGACGGGGAATGGCTGGGGGCAGGCACTTGGAAAACAGGGGCAAGGTCATGACAGGCTACACAGTGAATTCAAGGCGAGCCTGAGAGACCATTTCATACAATAATAGAGCAGACTATTGTCCATCAGAAAATGTTCCTAAGCCAGGCGTGGTGGCGCACGCCTTTAATCCCAGCACTCGGGAGGCAGAGGCAGGCGGATTGATGTGAGTTCGAGGCTAGCCTGGTCTACAAAGCAAGTCCATAATAGCCAAGGCTTCACAGAGAAACCCTGGCTCGAAAAACAAGAAAAAAGGGCTGGAGAAATGGCTCAGCGGTTAAGAGCACTGACTGTTCTTCCAGAGGTCCTGAGTTCAATTCCCAGCAACCACATAGTGGCTCACAGCCATCTATAATGAGATCTAACACCCTCTCTCGCCTTCAGGGGTACAAGCAGGCAGAGCAGTGTATGCATAATAAATAAATAAATAAATCTTAAAAAAAGAAAAAAAGAAAAGAAAAAAAGAAAAACAAGAAAAAAAAGAAAAGAAAAAAAAAAAGAAAGAAAGAAAATGTTCCTAGTAGCTAGGCATGGTGGTGCATGCCTTTAATCTCAGCACTCAGAAGGCAGAAGCAAGCGGATCCCTGTGAGTTTGAGGCCAGCCTGGTCTACAAATTGAGTGGATTGCCAAAATTACAAAGAGAAACCCTCTCTCATGGGGGGAGGGTGAGGAGAGACAAGACAGAGCAAGCAAGATGGTTCAGTGGGTGCAGGTGCCTGCCGCTGAAGTCTAATCCCAGGACGCATATGGGGGGGGGGGGTTTAGCAAATACTTGCCAAGTTCTGCTTTGACTTCCATAAAGTGTGCCATGGCACACAACACCCTCCGCCCACAAGATAAATGAAATAATTTTAAAATGTAGATGAAAGCCTTAAGAGAGAAATTTTAACTGTTCTTTTTCTTTCTTTCTTTCTTTTTTGAGACAAGGTTTCTCTGTGTAGCCTTGGCTGTCCTAGACTTACTTCGTAGACCAGGCTTTGAGATCCACCTGCCTCTGCCTCCCGAGTGCTGGGATTAAAGGCGCGCGCCACCACCGCCCGATTTTAACTTTAAAAAAAAAATATTATTATTATTATTATTATTATTATATTCTTTTGCAGCACCAGGGAACAAATCCAAGGCTTCGGGCTGGGAAGACTGCTTAGAGGTAACATACTTGCCAAAGCCTCATGAAATCCCATAATGCGAGGAGGGAACTGACGCAAGCTGTCCTGTGACCTTCCCACACACATGCAGACACAATAAGTAAATGTGCTATCACTGAATTGCATTTCTAGGTACAATTACTGTTAAGTGCTTAGATATAACAATGATACTGTACTTAGGTTACAGCCTTCCTTCCACCACCAGAAAAAGACTGCGTGTCTATAGAGACAACCTCCCCCTTGCTGTTTTTTGTTTTTTTGTTTTTTTTTTTTTAAGTTTTTCGAGACAAGGTTTCTCTGTGTAGCCTTGGCTATCCTGGACCCGCTTTGTAGACCAGGCTAGCCTGGAACTCACAGAGATCCACCTGCCTCTGCCTCCCGAGTGCTGGGATTATAGGCGTGTGCCACCATGTCCGGCTTCCCTTGCTGGTTTTTGAGGCAGTCTCTTGCAGTCTAGATTGGCCTCCAATCCCCTAGGCAATGATGCCCCTGAGCTCCTGATCCTCTTGTATTTACCTCCCACAAGGCAGAACTGCAGTCTTGCACACTCACACCAGGACTGCGAAAGTATATTCTGAAGTGTGTGTCAGTGAAACTGCAGAACTGAACTTACTTAAGACATTGCAGGACAGGGAGGGGAAAACTTGGAGGGAGAGGAATGAAGAGAACAAAATGGAGAGGGGGAAAAAAGCTAGCGGGAAGAGGAAGTAAAGTTGGGGAGGAAAAAGAGAAGGGAGGGAAAGCTGTGGTCACACCATTCTGAGAGGCAGAGGCAGAAGGCTCTAACTGCCAGACAGAGGGGTTCTAAGGCTTCAAAAGAGCGTACAAACAAACCAACTTTGTTTAACATACAACAAAAACAAAGCTGGGCTTGGCCAAGCTTAGTGGCCCATGCCTTTGATCTCAGCATGGTGAGGGGAGGGTGGGTGGCAGGAGGGCTGGTGCATCTCTGTGCATTCACGAGCAACCTGGTCTGCATAGCAAATTCCAGGATAGACAGAGCCACACAGTGAAACTCTATCTCAAAAAAAAAAAAAAAAAAAAAAAAAAACCAACCAACCAAAAACAAACAAACAAACAAAAACCCCCACCAAAACCCAGAAAACGAACAAGGGAGGAAAAAAGTACATTGTGGGGCTGGAAAGGTGGCTCAGAGGTTAAGAGCACTGTTCTTCCGGAGGTCCTGAGTTCAACTGCTAGCAACCACATGGTGGCTCACAACAATCTATCATGAAATCTGGTGTCCTCTTTTGGCAGACAGGCAGGTACACATGCAGGCCGAATACTGTATACTAAACAAATAAATTGTAAAAAAAAGAGAAAAAAAAGGGGGGTGGGGGTAGGGTGTATGGGGAGTACATTTTAGCAAGACATGGTGACACATGCCTTTAATCCCAGCACTTGGGAGACAGAGGCAGGAAGATCTTTGTAAGTTCAACGCCAGCCTGGTCTAACACAAAGATTCAGAGCAGCCAGGACTAAATAGAGAGGCCTTGTCTCAAAAAAAAAAAAAAAAAAAAAAAAAAAAAAATCAACAACAAGAAAGCAGGCCTACTAGTGCGCACTAATACCCCAGCACCTGAAGGCTGAGGAAGGACTGCAGTGAGCTCCAGGCCAGCTTGTGGCACACAGTTCTAGGCCAGGGAAGGACTGAACAGCAAGACTTTTACATAAAAATAAACAGAAAAAGAGTCCGTCTTGGTGGTACATGTCTTTTGTTTTTTGAGACAGGGTTTCTCTACATAGACTTGGCTGCCATGGACTCACTCTGTAGACCAGGCTGGCCTCGAACTCATAGAGCTCCGCCTGTCTCTGCCTCCTGAGTGCAGGGATTAAAGCCAACTACCAGCTGTTACACACTCACAATCTTTTTTTCAAGGCAGGGTCTCTCTGTGTAGCCCTGGCTGTCCCAGACTCGCTTTGTAGACCAGGCTGGCCTCGAACTCACAGCGATCCATCTGCCTCTGCCTCCCCAAGTGCTGGGATTATAGGCATGCGCCACTGCACCTGGCACACACCATAAATTTTAATAAATAAAATTAAAAAACAAAACAGCAAGGCTTTTCACTACTGTTTATATTAGACCAAAAGAAGACTTGCCAGTAGATAAATTCAAGAGTCCTTCTTAGATATTTGAACTTGTCTACAGATTAGTTATTAACTCTTGGCAAAATGTCTGTTCACAGAGCTGGAGAGACAAGTGGGCAGCTCAAGCGCTGGCTGCTCGTCCAGGGGACCTGGATCAAGACCCAGCACCCACAGGGTGGCTACAACCATCTATAACTCCAGCTCCAAGGGATTCCACACCCCCTTCCTGCCTCCACGGGCACCAGGCACACAGGTGTGCATAGAAATACATGCAAAAAAATATCATACACATAAAACAATAAAATAAGAATAAATAGATCATTTTTAAATGACTTGTTAACTTCTAAAGTAGTTTCTGAAAGAATGACTAACAATTCACATTCTACACTTCCAAGAGCTCAGAATTTTTCTGCTTTGAAGGAAACCAGAAAGATTAATTCCTTTCTGTGCTATTCTCTCCTGCATCACAGACTTCCGGCTCAGACAGAACACACTCAGCAAGAAATAGCTAGCTTACAACCAAGTTAGTTCACACAGCAACTTTAAGATTAGCAAGGAGCTAAACAAAACACAAACAAACAAACAAACAAAATCCTCAAACAAAACAAAAAAGATTAGCAAGGGGAAGCCAGGCGCGGTGGCGCACGCCTTTAATCCCAGCACTCGGGAGGCAGAGGCAGGCGGATCGCTGTGAGTTCGAGGCCAGCCTGGTCTACAAAGTGAGTCCAGGACAGCCAAGGCTACACAGAGAGACCCTGTCTCGAAAAACAAAAAAAAAAAAAAAAAAAAAGATTAGCAAGGGGACAGCAGGAAGTTTGCAGTGCTCTCTTCCTTGTGCAGACACTGGGACTGATCTGCAGAGCTGGAAAAAAAGACTAGTAGGGGGCAGTAATAACACAGTGGATAAGAATACGTGCTTCAGAGGGGGAGGGGAGGGGGGAGCAGGAAGAAAAGGGGGAGGGGGAGGAAGAGGAAGAAGAGGGGGGGGGGGAGGAGAGAGAAAAAGAGGGCTTTACAACTCGGGCAGCTAGATCTGCTAGGTCTCTACATGGAATTCAGCATTTACTGACTGACTTACCTGGGCAGTTTGGTTAAACTTCTCTAGGCCGTATTTTCATTTATAAAATGTTGAAATAGGGCCTGGAACTAATACAAACCATTTACCACAGAGTATATTCAAATCTATAAGGTCAGTCTCCTGCAACCCAAAGTTCTTTTAAGAATCAAGACACAGGCTGGAGAGGTGGCTCAGCAGTTAACGGCACTGACTGCTCTTCCAGAGGTCCTGAGTTCAATTCCCAGCAACCACATGGTGGCTCACAGCCATCTGTAATGAGATCTGCTGCCCTCTTCTGGCCTGCAGGGGTACGTGCAGGCAGAACACTGTATACATAAGAAATAAATCTTTTTAAAAAAAGAATCAAGCCATATAGAACTTGTAGCAACTCTTCTAGAAATACTATTGATTATCATTGCGAGTTATTAAAACTCCTTGTTTTGGTCTTTTTGCCCCCAAGACAAGATTTTACTCTGTAGCCCAGCTCCACCTACAACTCACTTATGTAGCCCAGGTTAGTCTTGAACTTTGGCCAGTTCTTTTGCTTCCCCCTCCTGAGACACCACACTCAGCTATAATCATCCATCTTGAAGCCCCATCTACAGAATGGGAAAAACCAAGAGAAATAAACACAACACAATGAAGAACAAAGAGTTGAACTAATAGAAGAAGAGGGAAAATAAACAGCTGGGACAGATGTACTCAAGGAAACAAGGCAGGGTGCACTTCATGCTAAGATAGCACTGTCCTGGCAAAGGCACACCACATGCTCTGCTACAGCTGTTACAGGGAAGAGCTGGCTGCCAGTCACTGCGAGGACCACATGCGTAGTCAGCACAGACACACAGCAGATCTACCTCTCTTACGGTGGACCCCACAGCACAGAAAGTTGAAACCTAATAAAGGAAAACAGAAAATTATCGCTTTCTTGTGGGGTTCCATTTGCTTATAGTAGGCTACATATATTCACAGTAATTAATAAAAGCCCCCTATGTACAGCATGGTGCTCAGTTTCCAGCACCACACTATGAACTCCATGCTTCTGTCATCCCAGGTAAACTGCTTCTACCCAACATATGTAGTTCTGGCACAAAAGGAGTTGCTAGGCAGGGGTAGCACACACCTTCAATATCAGCATTAGGAAGTAGAGGCAGGTGGATCTGAGTTCAAGGCAGCCTCGCGTACAGAGTGAGTTCTTGGGCAGGCAAGACTACACAGAGAAACCTTGTTTCAAAGCAAAACTCTTGCAGGATATTTGATGGCATTGTGAACCCTGAGACTGTGAGCTGTAAAAACTTGTTCACTGTGGCTCAGCCCTCACACACACCTTTAACCCAAGAACTTATTGTTTATTGTAAACAGGTGATTATGTTGTGGCCCAGCCCTAGCACACACCTGTAACCCACGAACTTTCTGTACACAGGATTTAATAAAGTTAACACTAGGTCAAGAGGCAGAAAGCAGGAGGGACTTTGAGTTGAAGGGCATTTAAGACAGTGTGGATAAGAAAGGGCTTTTGAGCTTTGAGCAAGCAAGCGTTTTGGCTTTTAGTTTTTTGGGCTTTTTCTCTTGGGCTGTCAGCTGAGCAATAAACTCTTTGTTTTTTCCTCTGGGATGTGAGCTGAGCGGGAAGGTCAGCTGAGTGCTTTCCTATGCTTCTCTGAGCTGGCAGGTTTTCACCCCAGCATCTGGCTCTTTATTGGTTTAAAATCAAACGGTTGGGATTTTTTCTTTCTTTTTAAAAAATATTTATTTATTATTATGTATACAGTGTTCTGCCTGCATGTATACCTGCAGGCCAGAAGAGGGCACCAGATTTCATTGTGGATGGTTGTGAGCCACCATGTGGTTGCTGGGAATTGAACTCAGGACCTCTGGAAGAGCAGTCAGTGCTCCTAACCCCTGAGCCATCTCTCCAGCCTTTTTGTTTTGTTTTTCGAGACAAGGTTTCTCTGTGTAGCCTTGGCTGTCCTGGACTAACTTTGTAGACCAGGCTGGTCTCGAACTTACAGCGATCCACCTGCCTCTGCCTCCTAAGTGTTGGGATTAAAGGCGTGCGCCATCACCGCCCGCTCCTCTTTCTTTTTTAAAAAAATAATTTATTTTAATTGCATTGGTGTTTTGCCTGCATGTATATCTATGAGAGGGTATCACATGCTCTGGAACTGGAGTTACAGATGGCTGTGAGCTGCCATGTGGATGCTGGGAATTGAACTCAGAACCTCTGGAAGAACAGCCAGCGCTCTGAGTGCACTGAGCCAGCCATCTCTCCAGCCCAGGATTTTCTTTCTTTTCTTTTTTGGTTTTTCAAGACAGGGTTTCTCTGTGTAACAGTCCTGACTGTCCTGGACTCCCTTTGTAGACCAGGCTGGCCTCGAACTCACAGTGATCCTCCTGCCTCTGCCTCCCGAGTACTGGGATTAAAGGCATGCACTACCACACCCGGCTAGGATTTTCATTTTTTAAAATAACACAAAATGAGAAAAAAAATCTAGTAGTCACAGAACTTTGACGCAAAATCGTTTTATTCTCCAGTGAATTCCAACTGGAGGAACTTTCCAGATCTAAGGCTATTGCATACCCAGGCTTCTTTCTGTACAGGGACATACACAAGGACAGTCACTGCAGCATTACATGTAGTATAAATGTACAGGCACTACTGTTTTGGAAAGAATGTAAGTAAACAAGAATAAATAAGTCAGGGCTGGAGCGATGGCTCAGCAGTTAAAGAGCACTGCCTGCTCTTCCAAAGGACCTAGGTTCAATTCCTAGCACCCTCATGACAGCTCACACCTGTCTGTAACTCCAAGATCCGACACCCTCACACAGACATGCATGCAGGCAAAACACGAATGCACACAAAATAAAAATAAAGTACTTTTTAAAAATGGAATACTAGCCAGGCGGTAGCACATGCCTTTAATCCCAGCACTCGGGAGACAGAGGCAGGCGAATCTCTGTGAGTTCGAGGCCAGCCTGGTCTACAAAGTGAGTCCAAGACAGTCAAGGCTACACAGAAAAACCCTGTTTCAAAGAGAAAAAAAACCACCACCACCAACAACAACAAAAAACCCACTCTTCGGGGGTTGTTTTGTTTTTTGTTTTTCAAGACAGGGTTTCTCTATGTAACAGCCCTGGCTGTCCTGGAACTTGCTCTGTAGACCAGGCTGCTCTGGAACTCACAGAGATCGCCTGCTGGGATTAAAGGTGCACATCATCACGACCTGGCTTAAGATTGATTTATTTTTATTTTATATGTGTTTTGGGTGCAAGTATGTTTGTGCACCATGTGTATGCCTGTGCCGCGGTGGCCAGATGAGGGTGTTTCATTCTCTGGAACCAGAATTACTGTTGTTAGCCCCCATGTGGGTGCTGGGAACTGAGCCTAAATCCTCTGGAAAAACACCCAGTACTCTTAACTGCTGCGCTGTCTCTCCAGCCCAAGAAGTATGTTAATGTGGGCTGTAGTGTCATTCTCTGTTTTATAACCTTTAGTTCAGCAGCCACCCAACCAACCACCACCAAGCACCCAAATACACATCAATTCAAGTTCCTAACAAAAGCACTGCCCTATGCTACAAAAATAAGTTAAAAGGAAAAGTTGAAAATATATGGCTAGGGACCAACTAGTAAAGGTGTCTGCCATGTGCCTGCCAACCTGAGTTTAGTCCTGGCACTGATGTGGGCCGGTGAAGAAAGAGAACTGATTCCTACACATCTTACACACACGGGGGGGAGGGGGCATTAAAAAAAATTAATAATAAATAGTTGAGGAGGCTGGAGAAATGGCCAATCCAGTTCCAGGGGATCTTATGCGTCTAGCATCTGAGGGCACCTGCACTCAAGTGAACATACCCACACAGACACATACACACATAATTCAAAGTAAGACTCTTTGTGGGCTAGAGAGATGGTTCAGAGTTTAAGAGCACTGTCTGCTCTTCCAGAGGTCCTGAGTTCAATTCCCAGCAAGCACAGGATGGCTCACAACCGTCTATAATGTGATCTGGTGCCCTCTTCTGGCCTATAAGTGTATAAGTAGGCAGAGCTCTGTATACGTAATAATAAATAAATAAATCTTAAAAAAAAAAAAAAAAAAAGAATCTTTAGGGGGCTGGAGAGATAGATGGCTGCTCTTCTAGAGGACCTGGGTTCATTTCCCAGCACCCACATGGCAGCTCACGCCTGTCTGTAACTCTAGTTCTAGGGGAGCCAACACCCTCATACAGACCTACATGCAGGCAAAACACTGTTACACAGGGAATAAAATAAGTGATGGAGAAGCAGCCGCCGCTGCCGCCAATGGCACCTATAAAACAAGGTAAAAAAGTAGCAAGTCCATATATCAGACCATCTTTCATAAGGTCATATTACTGTGGGACACCCTACCATCTTCTTTGTTTTGTTTGTTTTTGTTTTGATTTTTTGAGTCAGGGTTTCTCTGTGTAGCCTTGACTATCCTGGACTCGCTTGGTAGACCAGACTGGCTTCGAATGCACCGAGATCTGTTGGAGTTGGTCTGATGTATTTGATACTGCCTGCTGTCTCTGTGGCCCACCTGGCCTAAGAGCCTAACCTGTTTGACCAATAAAAAGCCATCACACCTGGGCAGGGCAAATGGGATAGGAGTGGCTAAGGTTCCTGGGCTTGGGGAGACAGAGAGAATCTTGGGAAGAAGAGACACCAGAGGAGAGGAGAAGAGAAGAAGGTTGTGCCACCATGGGGTAGGTGGATGGAGACTTGGCCCAGATGAAGAACATGAGCAAGTATTTGGGATTATGGATGGGAGGTAGCTTGATAGAAATTATTAGAAGCAGATGGCATGGGATTGCGGCAGGGATACAATCAATGCCCCACTGTGGGAAATAGTTTAGGGGATTAATATCTGCCCTGCCCCAGGATAACTAAAGCTATTTTAAAATATAACAGGTGTCAGCCAGGCGTGGTGGCGCATGCCTTTAATCCCAGCACTCAGGAGGCAGAGGCAGACAGATTGATGTGAGTTCAAGGCCAGCCTGGTCTACAAAGCGAGTCCAGGACAGCCAAGGCTACACAGAGAAACGCTGTCTAGAAAAAAACCAAATAAATAAATAACAGGTGTCTGTCTTGATTGATTGCTAATGGGTTAGAAAAAAAACTGTTCTAATAATAATTATAGGCCTAATAATAAACATTATTAGGCCATATTGGTAAATTAACTGTAACAGATCTGCCTGCCTCTGCCTCCCAAGTGCTGGGATTAAAGGCGTGTGAAAGGTCCTGAGTTCAATTCCCAGCAACCACATGGTGGCTCACAACCATCTATAATGAGATCTGGTGCCCTCTTCTGGCCTGCAGGTGTACATGCAGACAGAACATTGTATACATAATAAATCTTAATTTTTTTTTAAAAAAAGGTATAAAAATAAGATGAGAAACCACTGTTACCAAAATGACTTCAGAACAATTGAAGGAGCCATATCAAATACCAAAACGCAGGCGATCAACTCTTTCTCCCTATCCTTACCTTTGCAGTTTGTTTGTTTGGGGGTTTTTTGGGGGGGAAGATTTATTTATTTTGAGTGCTCTATCTGCACATACACCTGCAGGCCAGAAGAGGACATCAGATCTCATTACAGATGGCTGTGAGCCACCATGTGGTTGCTGGGAATTGAACTCAGGACCTCTGGGAGAGCAGACAGTGCTCTTACCCTGTGAGCCATCTCTGCAGCCCTCCTTTGCAGTTTTTTTAAGCAAGGTCTGTTCAGATAGCTCAGCCCGGCCCCCCACTCCTCCTGCCTTTGCTTCCCAGTTGCTAGAATTACAGGCATGTACACCCCACAACATAGTTCTCTCTCTCTCTCTCTTAGATTTATACCTTCATTTTTACCTGTATGGGTTGTTTTGCCTAGCTGTGTGTCTCTGCACCATGTGTATGTCCAGTATCTGTGGAGGCCGAAAGTGGGTTTCAGATCCCCTGGAAATGGAGCTACAGCTAATTGAGATCTGTAATTATGGGTGCTGGGAACTGAACCTCAGTCCTCTGGAAGAGCAGCCACCTTTCCTGTCCCCCCCCCCACCCCCTTTTACTTTTTCAAGACAAGGTTTCTCTGTGTAGCCTTGGCTGTCCTGGCCTCACTTTGTAGACCAGGCTGGCCTCGAACTCACAGCGATCCGCCTGCCTCCAGCTCCCAACTGCTGGGATTACAGGCGTGTTCAACCATGCCTGGCTTCCTGCCCTTTTTTAACATAATCCAACAACAAAAACAGCACCTTATTTTATCACCAGGTGGCCTGGAACTCACTATGTAGCCAATCTGGTTTTGAACTCACAGTAGTCCTCCTACCTCAGTCTTTCAAGTAGCTAAAATGGAGCCAGGCGTGGTGGCGCATGCCTTTAATCCCAGCACTCGGGAGGCAGAGGCAGGCTGATTGCTGTGAGTTCGAGGCCAGCCTGGCCTACAAAGTGAGTCCAGGATGGCCAAGGCTACACAGAGAAACCCTGTCTCGAAAAACCAAAAAAAAAGTAGCTAAGATGACAGGCGTTCACCACCACACCTAGCCATTTAAAACCATCTCAACAGCTCTCTACCAGTTAGGGAGGCTGTCCAGTTTGGTCCTCTGCAGGGCCCTTTCTTGTGTTTGTGGAGGAAAAGATACTGAAGGACTGGTTTCTAGTCACTTTGCAAAACATCATTGTTAAGCTCTACAAATTTGCTTGGTAATACCGGGCAACCTGAAACTAAAATTTCAAATGAAGAAAAATAGAAAACTTAAAAAAAAAAAAAGAGTGTGTGATAGAGGGATAATGGATGGCTCAGCAGTTAAGGGAACTGCTGCTCCTCCACAGGGCTCAGCCACCCATACGGTGACTCACACTTGTCTGTAACTCCAGTTTGAAGGGATTGAACATCCTCTCGGGCTTCTGTGGGCACCAAGTTCATATGTGGTGCACAGACACACATGAAAGCAAAGTACCTATAATAGTAAAAATAACACTAAACTGAAAAAAAAGTCAAAGAAGAAACAGGAGAGAAAAATTATCAATGTAATTCTGAGAAATGTGAGTTCAGCTACTAGAACACACAAGGGGGTTACAGCAGCCTGTGACTCAGGCTCCGAAGGATCCCAACACCCTCCTCTTGCCCCTTTGGACACTGGCATACACGTGGCACGCGCGCGCACACACACACACACATAAGGTAATAAAAGCAAATTTTTAAAAATAAAGATGATAATTTAAAGGAGCTATTTTCAGACTGTAAGTAGCTCTGAAGTGAGCTGGCTCATTAGTATGTGGAACAAACAGCTCTGGCCGCAATAGGAAACCTCTCCCAACACTTTCAGAGGAGAAGCATTTCCTCTGGAGATGAGATGACATCATCTACCAGACAAGAAACCAGAAGATGCTGTATGAATGACTTCAGTGTTTGAAGTACACATGTAATTTGTGGATGCTAGAGGCTAGCTGACTTGTACCCGTCAGGCACCTCGTTTTGCTTGAACAGGTCACAGAGAAGGTCCCAGAAACTCAATCCAAGGCTTACCAATACTACTAGTTAAATGTTTCAAAGTCAACATGCTCTTAGGAACTAGTTTGATAAAATCAAGAGCTACAAAGATTAAAAACTTAAGCCAGGCATCGTGGTGCACACCTGTAATCCCAGCACTCACTGAGGCAGAGGCAGGAGGATCGCTGTGAGTTCGAGAGCGGCCTGGTCTACAAAGTGAGTCCAGGACAGCCAAGGCTACACAGAGAAACCCTGCCTCAGAACAAAACAAAACGAACACCCAGCAAAATCAAGCTAAAAATTCTCTAAAGCAAGAAACAAACACCAGCTAGTGTGTTTGCTGAACTGTCCAGAGCACCTCTTTGCTCCCCTAATCTGGAATACTGAGAATCATTACAGCTATACTCCTTCAGGTGGGAGGCACAGTAATGTTCTCCAAATGAAAATACTCAGAAATATCAGCATGCTTCTGAGGAGTACTGAGGGAGCACAGAGTTCTCAGTGACAACGTTAAAAGAAAGAGAAGGAATGATTCTGGCATGTGGTGGCACATGCCAGTAATCTAAGTACTCAGAAAAGAGATAAGAGAGTCTCAAGTTCACAGCCAAAAGAGGCTACACGGGAAGAATGTGTTTCAAGAAGTTAAACAAGGCCGGGTGTGGTGGCACACACCTGTAATCCCAACCCTCGGGAGGCAGAGCCAGGGGGATCGCTGTGAGTTCAAGACCAGCCTGGTCTACAAATAGAGTCCAGGACAGCCAGGGCTACACAGAGAAACCCTGTCTCGAAAAAAAAAAAAAAAAAAAAAAAAAAAAAAAACAAAGAAAAGAAAAGAAAAGAAAAAAGAAGTTAAATAATAACAATTAAACTTACAACTGGCCAGGTATGGTGGTGTCACACACCTTCAGTCCCAGTACTTGAGAGACAGAGGTGGGCAGATAGATCTCTTTATTCCAGGCCAGCCTGATCTACATAGTGAGTTCCAGGACAGCCAAGGCTACATAGAGAAGAACCCTGTCTTAAAATACCACCACCAGACTCAGGCATGGTGGTGCACGCCTTTAATCGCAGCACTTGAGAGGCAGAGGCAGGCAGATCTCTGTGAAAAAAACAAAAAAAACTTGTGGCAATACTCCTGCTTCTGCCTGAGTCTTGGGAATTTGATAAATTCAGGCATATGCCACATCACCCTCCACCCCAGTTCTATCTGGAGCTCTGCTTGGTTATCACACACATACTCCAAGATTGAAATGGGGTTGAGCTTACTAGCTTATGCTTGCATTCAATCCCAGGAACGTGGGGGAAGGGGCTAGGTATGAACAAAATGCATGCTTATATAAGGAAAAAAGCTTAGCCTTTAAAATAGCAGAACCAGCACCAACTGCCCCAACAGCACTTCCCTCCACCGCAAAGAACACAGGCAGTTGCTTATGAAGCTTTCTCCACGCAGCCTGCCTGAGTCAGAATCAAAAACCCTAACTCTGTCTTTTCCTTCTTTCAGATAGTGGTCCAAAGCTGAGTGATGCTTTCTCTGAAGCACTGGACTGCCTCAGTTTTTCTGACCTCCGTGCCTAACTTCAAAGGCGTGACTCTGGGGACTCAACGATTACTGGCCTTTCTTCCGGAGGATGGGAGTTCAGTTCCCAACACCTGCAACTTCTGCCCCAAGAATCTTCAGCCATCTTCTAACTTCTGCAGGCATCTGAACACAAGGCTTACACAGACACGCACACAAATAAAAACCTGACTTTCTCCCACCTCCTCCCTGCCAGATACTAGGACTTTCAGCTTGTCTGCCCTGCTGTTTTCCCTTAAATGCTAACAAAATGGTCCCTGAGCTGCAAATAGATAAATGCATGGTCCCTTTTATAGAGCTCTTGGCCGTGAGAACTTGGTGTTTAGCAAGTTTGTTTACACTGCACAGAGATGGGCTGATACTCTGTAGTGAATTACATGTTCTAAGAGGCCTCTGCCTTCTCTCCAGACATACCCCGACCCCCCGCCATCTAGCCAACATGTCTCTGAGACTCTGTTGGGATTAGTTTGGAATATACAAAAAAATTCCTTCCACCTGGCTCACTATGGAAAAAACTGTACTTCACAAACGTGTTTTTATCTTTGGGGGAAAAAAGCACCCACAGAAAGAAGAGACAAAAAAAGGAGCTTGTAGTTTTAATCTTTCTTCTGTTTTTAAGACAGGGTCTCATGTTACCAGATTGGCTTCTACCCAATTCTCCTGCTTTCACTTTCAAGTGTCAGCACTAAGGGCTGTCCACCACCAAAGCTGCCCTCCTGCCTTCATTCCTCCACTCACTTACTTGTGTGTGCTCAATGTGTGTGTGTATGCTCACTATGTGTGTGTGTGCTCACTGTGTGTGTCTGTGTGCTCGCTGTGTGTGTGCGCTCACTGTGTGTGTGTGCGCTCACTCACTGTGTGTGCTCACTGTGTGTGTGCTCATTGTGTGTATGTGCTCACTGTGTGTGTGTGCTCACTGTGTCTGTATGTGCTCACTGTGTGTGCGCGTGTGCTCACTGTGTGTGTGCGCTCATTGTATGTGTGTGTGCTTACTGTGTGTGCGCACACGCTCTTGTTATCTTCTTCATGTCACGTAAGGTGAGGATACGCAAAACTTCTAAGGCAGGTGAAGGCAGAGGCAGACTGAATTACTTACTGACCAGAAGTAACCCTGGTCTACAGCCATGGCTACACAGTGAAACTGTCTCAAAGGGAAAAAAGAAATTTAGAAGAGAAAAAGGTGGAACTTAAAATGATAAAAGTCACATTAGGACAGTGGTACCCACCTGTACTCTCAGTCCAGGATGCTGAAGCAGGAAGATTATAAATTAAAGACCAACCTGGGTAAGACAGGAAGACTATCTCAAGGCAGGAAAAAGCCAGAGTTCATGGCCCAGTGTGGATGTCTCAACCAACTCTAGGAAGGTGGAGGCAGAAGGACCACATCAAGCTCACAGACCTTAGTGAAATCTGCCTCATAAAAAAGCAAGGAAGCAAGAGAAAAAGACACCCTTCTCCCCCATACCCATCTCTGGGTTTCTTGTTACCTCTATTCATACCACAGGGCATGATCTCCATTATATTATCACAGAAAGAAAGAAAGAAAAAAAAAAAAAAAAAAAAAAAAAAAACCAAGCTAATAAAATATTTACTAGCTTTTAGGTAGCATAGACTTCAGCAAAGGTATTAATCAGAAGAGTTAGCATCACCCAGGAGTCCACAGACAGCAACAAGTAAAACACACTATTTTGACTCTCAAAGCTAACTTTTAAGTACACATACCAACTAATCTCAGATACTAACCACCTATAAAATAAACTATAATTATACCTGACACTGAGCTTAAACAGCCATGGCAAAAATAAACATTTAATACAAAACAATGACACTATGAAAAGCCAGGCGCAGCTGCGTGTACCTGTATACCAGCTACTATATACAGTAGAACAAGGCAAAAGGATTGCTTCAAGTCTCAGGAGTCCAGGGCCAACCCTGTAGGGCCCAGTGTTCTTTGTTGTGGTTTAGATTAGGCCAGCAGGATGCTCAGTGGGTAAAAGCTTTTGCCAACAAGTAACACAGGAAGCCGAGGACCTACACAATGGCAGGAGAAAGCAGCACCTGTCAGCTGTCCTCTGGCTTCCACTCACAGGCGCAGGCAGACACTGCCAGGTCTACAAAGTGAGTTCCAGGACAGTCCAGGGCTCCACAGAGAAACTTTGTCTTGATAAAACAAAACAAAACAGAACAAAACAGAGAAACCCTACGGGGGTGCGGAGGAAAAATGCTTGGCTAGAAAATGAGGTAAGATTTCAAGAAGGCACTGCATTAAAAGAAAAAAAAGTTATCCTAGTGGGAGAGAAGGTTCAGCTGGTGATGGTGCTTGCTGTCCTGGCCTGACCACCTGGGCTCAACTATCAGAACTCTCACAAAGATGGAGGGAGAGAAGCAGCCTCCGACACAGCCTCCCTCCCCCACTCCCCCCCACCTCTCTCTCTCCCCCTCAAATAAGTAATAAATCAAGTTTTTAAAAACTGTCACTTTTATAAACATCAGCCTTTTTCACATTTAGAAAGCAACAAGAGCTGCTATGCTCTAATACTTTCAGAGGAAAGGCAGAAGTCACCTCTCCAAGAAACTAAAAATAGAGGCACATAAATAAAATCGCAGCTTATGAGGAAGGTATCTATGACTATGTTTCCTCTAAAGTGGTCATGTTTAAGGGGAAACTCAAGCCAACTCAAAATGATAAGGACAAAAATCACGGGGGTGGGGGGTGGGGGTGGGAAATCAACCCTCAAGAAAAGCATGTGATGCCCAGTGGCCCACGGTTAGGAAGAGCAGCCGGCACTCCCGGCAGAGCCTCCAGAACAGCTCTGATTCACCACACGGCTTCCCTCCCACAGACAATCTGTGGCTTTTCTTCGTGGGCCTTTTCAGCCCCCAGGCCCGCCCCATCTCTAACCACTCTGACCTCTCCACACTGCCCAGTCCCTGCAATTTCTTCCTACATCACCCCAAGCACTCCTGCAGTCTCCATCCTATTATGCAATGTGTCCCCACAGCACTTGAGATCCACACACACCTCTCCCCATCTTTTTTAGAAAGCCTAAAACCACGGGCCTGACTCGGGCACCATTTCATATATCCCCCCTCTTGACCCTAACCTCCCCTCTCACGTGTTTCAAATGTTTCCTTCTGTGCTGGCTGTACTGCACTCCCGTATTCCCAGCACCAGGGATTTCAGCCTGTCAGGAAGGCATTAGGAAGTGCCTGTCTTAAAACACAAACAACGAAACTCCCCGTTCCTTACCAAAGCTGTACAGCCTAGAGATAGAAATCACCAGAAGAGTTAATTTGAGAAAGTATGTATGTGTGTGTCTGCGCCGCAGCAGCGGACAAGAGTTGACGGGTGGGAGGAATGACGCATTAAGGGGAGTCTGAGGGTAAAGGCCACTCCAGTAACTCTTAATTCCGGTAAAATTCACAATTACTTAACTCCTCAGCAGTCAAAAGCACTCTTCAATACTTTTAAGTCCCATAGTCCCCCACAACATTTTGATCTATTAATTTCACAATCAACCTGGCCTCTACCTCACACTGAGATCCCCTCTCTCTACCAATACCCTATTTAGGTTATGTTGTTTGATGAAGATCCTGGGGGCTGAACCCACTGCCCGATGCGTGCTAGACTAGACTCAGCCTCCATTAACTCTGAGTTTCTCCATTCCTATTTCTGCCGTTTCCCTCTCAACTCCCAACCTTCAATCTCCATCCTCCCTCCTCAAAGCTCTAGACGAAGTCGCCCCTCAGACATAGTGTGAGTGTTTTCACAGGCTGCCCGTCTCTCAGCGGCACCCATCCTTCCCGAATTCCTCTAACAGGAGAATGGTCTCCTACTTCAAACTCCGGTCCTGCCCTCCTCAGCGGCAACAACCCCTCGGGCATCCCCAGCTACAGGTCCCCTCCTCCCAGCACTCGCCCGCTCCAGCTCCCATCATCTCCCCAGCTGCCCCCCGGGGCCTCACCGCACTCACCCGCGGAGCCGGCAGGGACCCCGGAATCCTGGGGCGAGAACCCGGCCGCCGCCGGCCCAGAGGAGGCGGACGCCATCTTGGCAGCCCCCTCCCCCTCAGCGGCCTCGCTCCCCGTCTCAATCCCGCTTTTCCTTTCCTCCGAATCGAATCTTCCCCACGTCTGTTCACAGAACCCGCGTTCTGCGGGCTTCTCACGGGCGTTGGTGGGGCTCGGGGAGAAGCTCAGGACCGCACCACTCGTCCGGCATTGGGGGGGATGCGCGGGGGAGGAGCGCTCCGGTCCCGCACCCGCCTAGCAACTTGAACTGCTCTCCACAAAAGCTGTCTTCTCTCGCAAGACGGGAAACATTCGAGTCGCTGCCGGGCGGCCCCGCGCCGCGTCTCCGCCCAAACAACCCCGAGGGAATAACGGGGCACCAGACGTCTCCCCCGAAGAGCCTTCGCCCCCTCCCCCGCCTCCCCAGCCGCTGTTCGTCGCCAACTCCGCGGCTCCGCTCAGGGTGGGCGGCCGAGGGGGGGGGGAAATCCCAGTACTGCGCATGCGCCCCACCTTCTCCCGGCCTCCGTCCGTCAATCCGGAGAGAAACGCTAGCCAATCCGGAGGCGGCTGTGGGGTCACGTGACGCCAGCTCGCCACACCCTACGGAATTCACGGGCGGAAGTCCGTGCGCCTACGGTAGCTCCGTTGGGCCAATATAGGTTCGTGGTGTTTGACCACCGTGCGGCTTTAGGCTGGAGGAGTCCGCGGGGCTGCGAAGGACCAGGCGCTTCGAATGACAGCCCTGGGAAGAACGCGCGCGGCTGCAGCTCTGCTGTCAAATCCGAAACGCTAAGCACTTGTGTCCTACAAAACATCACAACCACCAAGAATTCTTCCCGGCTTTACCGTTTAAGGTGAGGGCTTGTGGGACTTTCCTTTGCAGGACAGGAAAATAGACGTTTTGTTCGATTCAAACAATGCTAGTGACAAGAGCTCAGTAAATGCAAATGTTTGATAAATAAGTCCGTGAGGATTTGCCAACAATACAACAATAAGGGAAGTAGCAGTAGGTCAGAACAAACTTTAAAAGACCTGTCGCAAAGTCTACAGAACTTGATCAGATGGTATCACACAAAGTTCATCCAAGGTCTGCCTTAGCGTTCAGTTGCTAGTTATCTATACTCCAAAGGGCACAGAAACACAAGGATTCCATTCTAGTCTAGTCTGCATATGGACTCTGCCCAGTTTTTACAGAGAATTTCAGCGGCTGTGAACATTGTGGGAGCCTTAGCGAGGCCCTCACTGAACAAACCGCTTCTGAAAGGCAACGATGCTTCGTCTGTAGGTCCACAGCCTGTCACATCTTTGGGCAAGGCAGGCACTCAATGATGATTTGTGAAATGAATTTTTTAAAAAAGACGTATGGAAAAACAAGCCCCAGCTTATGGGCCCTACGGTGGCCTGTATACCTACCCAATGTTCCTTCAAAGGGACCCTAAGACCCATCAAATACCTCCCTACCTCCCGTTCCTTAACCTCAGATTTCTTCCTCTTCCTTCAAGAGCTAAAACTTTTGTTTCCTTTACTGCCATCTGCTGGATTCTTTGTGCTCCCTTGGGTACTGAAAGCAGACAAACTTCATCGAATAGAGCCAGCGTTCCTAATTCAAAGGCATTGCGACTGGGTAGCAGTGAAGTGTTGGGTGCTATGCTGTACCGGAAACCGTCGCCTAGCTGAAGAGCACTGCAATTAGACTTGGTGCTACCCACTCACAGACGAACGTGTCTCTTAGGCACTCAGTAAATTCTGTTGAATAAAATGTCCATATTAGCCGGGCTCAGTGGCACAAGTCTTTAATCCCAGCACTCGGGAGGCAGAGGCAGGCGGATCGCTGTGGGTTCGAGGCCAGCCTGGTCTACAAAGGGAGTCCAGGACAGCCAAGGCTACATAGAGAAACCCTATCTGGAAAAACCAAAATAAATAAATAAGTGTCCGTATTACCAGAAAAGGCATTCAGTTCCCTGGGACGGTCAAGACAGCTCATCCGATAGAGGTTCCCAACCCAATGCCCAAAGTTCTGTCCCTAAGGGACCCACTATGGGATAAAAGAATTGTTTTGTTGCAGCTTTCCTCCAGCCTCCACATGCATAAGTGCACACACACTTTAATTAAGGGTTAATTCAGTCAATTCTATTTCCTAAATTGCTCAAAAAATCAGCTGAGATAGAGATTACAGCTATTCCTGACTCTGAAATTGTAAGTAGGCCAAAAAGCCTTGAATGACTAAGGCAGTTAAAAACAGAATTTTCAGCAGAGAAGTGATTGTACATGCCTTTAATACCAGCACTCCAGAGGCAGAGGCCAGCCTGCTCTCCAGTGTGAGTTCCCAGACCCTGTCTCCAAAAACAAACAAAGAAAAACAGGGCCGGGTGTGGTGGCGCACGCCTTTAATCCCAACACTCAGGAGGCAGAGGCAGGTGGATCACTGTGAGTTCGAGGCCAGCCTGGTCTACAAAGGGAATCCAGGACAGCCAAGACTACACAGAGAGACCCAAAAAACCTAAAAAAAAGATAAAAATAAAAAGAGTTGGAATTGAGATGTAGTGGAGGGAGACACGGTAGGCCACGACTTTAATCCCAGAATTTAGGAAGTAGAGACAGGCTGATCTCTGTGAGTTGAAGGCCAACATAGTCTACATAGCCAGTGCCTGGATAGCCACAGTTATATGTGAGACTGTGTCTAATAGTAATAATAATAGGAATAACAACAACAATTTGTGTTTTGAACGTTTGGGTGTGGTGGCACATGCCTGAGGTTCCAGCTACTCAGATAGTTAAGGTCCTTTGAGTTCCCTTCCTTTTTTCTTACCCCTCCCCCCAAAAATCTTTATTTCTAGAAAAGCCTGGGCAATAGGCAAAATCACATGCCCTTATATCAACTGTCAACACACAAAAGGGAGAGCTAGGGATGTTTAGGGAGAAGGTTCCATTGTACCCCTGAGCCAGCCTGCCCCAGCTCCATCTCCATCCCGGAGGAGGTATCCCCTGAGTCATGGGGCTGCTCTCCTACTACCATTCCGAGCATAGCCGAGCCAGCCGGGTGAGGCAGCAGGTGTGGAAGCAGAGCCGCATGGGTTGGCTCGGTGATTCTGAGGAAATGGAAAAGGGAGTTCACCAGTGCATACTTTGAGAAGGGCGGCAACCCGGTGACCTCACCAGAGGGCCGCTCATTCTGTCTTGAGTGCACGTGAACACGCTTTATCAAAGCACCTTTGGGGACAAGGGTTGTAACTAAGTGTTAAGAGAGTTTGCCTATCTTATACAAGACCCTGAATTTATTCCCTGGCACTGGAAAAAAACAAAACAAAACAAACAACAAAAAGAACAGTAAATGAATGACTACCTTCTTCATTCAGTGATTTTCCCAGCTTTATCCCAGGCACTCGGAATTCCTAGTACAGATGAATACAACCCTTGTCCTCACTCAGAATTTACCTCGGTAAAAGAGTGCTTCCCTAGCATTCCTCAGGCCTTGGGTTCAATTCCCAGTGATGGAGGTGGTGTTGGAAATCACCAAAAAAGAAAAAAAAACTTCCCTCAGCCTAGTAGCATGACACACTCAGAAGATCAAGGCAGAGCAGTTGATCAGCCTGAGAGAGGCCTGGATACAGCTGGCTCCAAACGCTCTTGGATTGCATAGAGAGACCCTCATGAGACCCTGTTTTAAGAAAACAGCAGGGTGGTGGTGGTGGCGCACGCCTTTAATCCCAGCACTCAGGGGGCAGAGGCAGGTGCGTCTCTGCGAGTTTGAGGCCAGCCTGGTCTATGGAGTAAGTTCCAGGACAGCCAGGGCTATACAGACTTTGTCTCCAAGAAAGAACACACACACACAAATGGGGACAGGCCTGTGAAAGGGTCATTTGACCTCCAAAGGGATGGAGACACAGGAAACCTCTGACCTAGAAGGTCATACTGATGACCTTCTAATCATCATTACTTTTGTTTGTTTGGTTGGTTGTTTTTTTTGTTTTGTTTTGTTTTTTGAGACAGGGTTTCTCTGTGTAGCCTTGGCTGTCCTGGACTCACTTTCTAGATCAGGCTGGCCTCAAACTCACAGAGATCCACTTGCCTCTGCCCCCTGAGTGCTGGGATTAAAGTTGTGTGCCACCATGCCTGGCTTTTTAAAGGTTTTTTTTCTGAGCAGGGTTTCTCTTGTGTAACAGCCCTAGCTGTAATCATCATTTCTTAAGAGTGTTTACTATGAGCTTACTAAACTGCAGGCTAAGCAGTTTACAAGGATTATATCCCTTCATCCCAACAAATCTTAAAAATGTAGAGATCGTGTCTCATTTTACAGATGAAAAACTGTGTGATTCAGTCTGAGTCATGCTGCTAAAGGGCTTTCAAACTAGGTCTATGGATTTGTCTTGTTTGTCCAGATCTTCCAGGTCAGTCTCCCTCCCAAGTGCGGGCGGGGACTTCAAGCCTAAGGCACTACACTGGGCTTTTATTGCTGCTGCTGCTGCTGCTACTGCTGCTACTTGGTTTTGTTACTGTTGTCTTACAAGGCTGTGTCACATTCTGTAGCCCCTGCTGGCCTGGAACTTGCTATGTAGACCAGGCTGGCCTCTTTAATCACAGAGCTCCCTGGCCTCCTGAGTGTTAGAATCAAAAAGGTGTAAAGGTGTATAACACCAGGGCAGGTAACTAATTGCCTATGGGTTTGGTTTGGTTTATTATTGTTCTGGTGTGTGTAGCCCTGGCTGTCCTGGATTTGCTTTTGTAGATCAGGCTGGCCTCGAACTCACAGCGATCCTTCTGCCTCTGCCTCCCGAGTGCTGAGATTAAAGGCCTGTGCCACCATGCCAGGCTCTGAAGTTCTTTTCTTAATCACAGAATTGTTGGAGTTTTGTTTTGATTTGGGCCTGCGTAGGGATAAAATCCAGGGGGCCACTATGCTATACCCACCCCAACCTCCTTTTTATTTTTTAAATTTGAAATAGAATTCTATTCCACTGCCTAGTCAGGTCTTGAGCCCGTGATTCTCATGCCCGTAGCTGCTGGGAGTATAGGCCTCGCTGCCACTGGAGTTTCAGAGGAGGGGAGTGAAGAGGTCAGGATTTTTAGAAAGGCTCCTATTAGCAGAATAAAACAAAAACAAAGTGGGGGTGGGGAGGGTGAAGGAGCTTGTTATGAGGCCTGGTGGTGTACCCCTTTAATTCCAGCACTGGGAGACAGACGCAGGAGGGTCTCTATGAGTTCCAGGGCAGCCTGCTCTACAGAGATAGTTCCAGGCAAGCCAGAAGTTTATATTGAGACTGTCTGAAAAAAAAAAAAAAAAGAAAAAACCAAAACAATAACAACAAAAAACAACCCCCCCCCCAAACAAAACAAAAAAGCTGGGCGTGGTGGCGCACGCCTTTAATCCCAGCACTCAGGAGGCAGAGGCAGGAGGATTGCTGTGAGTTTGAGGCCAGCCTGGTCTACAAAGCGAGTGTAGGACAGCCAAGTTACAGAGAAAGCCTGTCTCGAAAAACCAAAAATAAATAAATAAAACCAGGGGGAAAAAAACATAAAAAGGTGGGTGAGGCGGAAGGGGAACCCTGGTACTGCGTCTAGGTGCCACCTAAGACCAGGCAAAGCAGCGCTGAGCAGGAAGAAGGCTAGCGACCAGAACGAGGGCCGCTCGGCGCTCGGCTGCTTTTGCCTGTAGATGCCGGACTTCCGCCAACGGCGGCCGCACGCAGGTGACAGTGTTGAGCGCCGATCTCCGAGAACCGGAGCCTAGCGAGGGGCTGTGGTTGCGGCGCAGCCTCTGTGGGCGCCATGAGCTTGGCCGGGGGCCGCGCCCCGCGGAAAACCGCCGGGAACCGGCTCTCTGGGCTCTTGGAAGCAGAGGAGGAAGATGAGTTCTACCAGACGACCTACGGGGGTTTCACTGAGGCAAGAGCCGGGCCCAGGAAGAGGCGGGGGAGGAAGCGGAGGAGTCTAGAGGGACAAAGAGGAAGGGGGCGGGGAGTGAGACGCTTTGAAAGCCGCGCTCCTGACCGCGTGTGTGTGTCTGTGTGTCCGCGTGTCCGCGTGTCCGCGTGTCGGCTTTGCGATTGTCCTGTCCTGTGTGTGTGTCTGTGTGTCTGTGTGTCGGCTTTGCTATTGTCCTGTGTGTGTCCGTGTGTCTGTGTGTGGGCTTTGCGATTGTCCTGTCCTGTGTGTGTGTCCGTGTGTCTGTGTGTCTGTGTGTCGGCTTTGCGATTGTCCTGTCCTGTGTGTGTCCGTGTGTCGGCTTTGCGATTGTCCTGTCCTGTGTGTGTGTCCGTGTGTCTGTGTGTCGGCTTTGCGATTGTCCTGTCCTGTGTGTGTGTCTGTGTGCCGCGTGTCGACTTTGCGATTGTCCTATCCTGTGTGTGTGTCTGTGTGTCTGTGTGTCGGCTTTGCGATTGTCCTGTCCTGTGTGTGTGTCCGTGTGTCTGTGTGTCGGCGTGTCGGCTTTGCGATTGTCCTGTCCTGCTTTGCGATTGTCCTGTCCTGTGTGTGTCCGTGTGTCGGCTTTGCGATTGTCCTGGCCTGTGTGTGTCCGCGTGTCGGCTTTGCGATTGTCCTGTCCTGTGTGTGTGTCTGTGTGTCCGCGTGTCGGCTTTGCGATTGTCCTGTCCTGTGTGTGTATCCGTGTGTCCGTGTGTCCGCGTGTCGGCTTTGCGATTGTCCTGTCCAGTGTGTGTCCGTGTGTCGGCTTTGCGATTGTCCTGTCCTGTGTGTGTGTCCGTGTGTCTGTGTGTCGGCTTTGCGATTGTCCTGTCCTGTGTGTGTGTCTGTGTGCCGCGTGTCGACTTTGCGATTGTCCTATCCTGTGTGTGTGTCTGTGTGTCTGTGTGTCGGCTTTGCGATTGTCCTGTCCTGTGTGTGTGTCCGTGTGTCTGTGTGTCGGCGTGTCGGCTTTGCGATTGTCCTGTCCTGCTTTGCGATTGTCCTGTCCTGTGTGTGTCCGTGTGTCGGCTTTGCGATTGTCCTGGCCTGTGTGTGTCCGCGTGTCGGCTTTGCGATTGTCCTGTCCTGTGTGTGTGTCTGTGTGTCCGCGTGTCGGCTTTGCGATTGTCCTGTCCTGTGTGTGTATCCGTGTGTCCGTGTGTCCGCGTGTCGGCTTTGCGATTGTCCTGTCCTGTGTGTGTGTCCGTGTGTCGGCTTTGCGATTGTCCTGTCCTGTGTGTGTGTCCGTGTGTCTGTGTGTCTGTGTGTCGGCTTAGCGATTGTCCTGTCCTGTGTGTGTGTCCGTGTGTCTGTGTGTCTGTGTGTCGGCTTTGCGATTGTCCTGTCCTGTGTGTGTGTCCGTGTGTCCGCGTGTCGGCTTTGCGATTGTCCTGTCCTTTGTGTGTGTTCGTGTGTCCGTGTGTCTGTGTGTCGGCTTTGCGATTGTCCTGTCCTGTGTGTATGTCCGTGTGTCGGCGTGTCGGCTTTGCGATTGTCCTGTCCTGTGTGTGTGTCCGTGTGTCTGCGAGTCGGCTTTGCAGTTGTCTTGTCCTCCTGTCGAGGTATTTATAAAAAGGAATCGCTCCAGAAACAAACTTAATTAGCGTACATCTCTTTTCAGCGTTCATCACCGCGTACTTAGATTATCTTTTATTGAGTGTCCGAACAGAATCCCCGTGGTTTTTCTTTCTTTTTTTTTTTTTCGTCATAGAAACAAAATGTTTAGTTTGCGATTGAATTTGCTTTACTTTTCATTTTCTGGTCTGTTTATAAGGTCTGTGACTGTAGGGTTGTTTTTTTGTTTGTTTATTTGTTTTGTTTTTATATTCAGGGGGTGACATTTGTCTAGTCTTTATTAATAGGCGATCACTGGCCATGAACAGTGGCGCAGGCCTTTAATCCCAGCACTTGGGAGACAGAGGCAGGTGGATCTTTGAGTTCCAGGACATCCAGGGCTACACAGAGAAACCCTGTCTCAAAAAACATTGAGCAAAGAAAGAAACTGTTCTTTGGGGCTGGAGAGATGGCTCAGCGGTTAAGAGCTCTGACTGCTCTTCTAGAGGTCTCTGGGTTAAATTCCCAGGACCCACATGACAAGTCACAGCTCTAAATCCGAGATCTGTCACCCTCACACCGACATACATGCAAACAAAGCACCGATGCACATAAAATAAAGTTATTTAAATAAAGAAACCGTTGGGCTGGAGAGATGGCTCCGAGGTTAAGAGCACTGGCTGCTCTTCCAAAGGTCCTGAGTTCAATTCCCAGCAACCACATGGTGGCTCACAACCATCTATAATGTGATTGAATGCCCTCTTCTGGCCTGCAGGTGTGCATGCAGGGAGAGCACTATATACATAATAATACTTTAAAAAAAAAAAAAAAAAAGAGGTGGGCAGGCTGGGAGGTGGTGGCCCACACATTTAATCCCAGCACTTGGCAAGCAGAGGCGATGGATTGCTGTGAGTTTGAGGCCAGCCTGGTCTACAAAGCAAGTGCAGGACAGCCAAGGCTACACAGAGAAACCGTGCCTCAAAAATCGAAAAAAAAATTTTTTTTATCTAATTAAAAAAAAAAAAGGAAGCCACCCCCTGCAGTGCAAGTGTCTGGGTTCACAGCCTATTAAGATATGGTATGGTAAAGACTTAAAGTCAAAGAAGCATAGAATGCTATGGTAGCAAGTGAGATGCTTACATTTTTTGTTGTTGTTTTAAGATTTATTTAGTGTGAATGAGTGCTTTTTTGTTTGTTTTGGTTTTTGTTGTTGTTTTCGTTTTCGAGACAGGGTTTCTCTGTGTAGCCTTGGCTGTCCTGGACTCGCTTTGTAGACCAGGCTGGCCTCAAACTCACAGCGATCCACCTGCCTCTGCCTCCCTAGTGCTGGGATTAACGGCGTGCGCCACCGTATATCAGTGCTTTATATGCATGAGGGCAGCAGGTCACATTACAGATGGCTGTGAGCCACCATGTGGCTGCTGGGAACTGAACTCAGGACCTTTGAAAGACTAGACAGTGCCCTTAACTGCTGAGCCATCTCTCCAGCCCCTATTTTGTTTTTAAAATTGTATTATATTTGTGTGCCTGTGCAGTTCAGTCTCTCTATCCGTCATAGGAGCTCCAGGAACCAAACTCGTGTGGTCAGGCTTATACAGTTAGCTCCTTTACCTATGGAGCC
Organism: Acomys russatus; assembly: GCF_903995435.1. Taxonomy (NCBI): domain Eukaryota; kingdom Metazoa; phylum Chordata; class Mammalia; order Rodentia; family Muridae; genus Acomys; species Acomys russatus. The sequence goes on from NC_067151.1 coordinate 65,820,100, forward strand.
ATCTTGAAGGGTTAGTTGTTCAGGGTTAGTCAGCCCTGGGGAAGGAAGTAGCCCTTGAACTGAGGGAATTATGAAAACTAGGCCTTGGTTGGATGAAGCGCTGGAGGCCAAGTACGGCTCAGCTGGGGAAGGTGAGCTAGAGTGTGTGGAGACACCCAGGCCCTGGAGTGACTCCACCTCTGCTTTTCTCTGAAAATAAAGATTGGTTGGGTGGAGGTAGATTTTGGGACAGTGTTGAGTAGACTGAAGGAAAGTGAAAAAAGAGTGGATAAGACCTCATGACTTGCCGGGCGTGGTGGCGCACGCCTTTAGTCCCAGCACTCGGGAGGCAGAGGCAGGCGGATCGCTGTGAGTTCGAGGCCAGCCTGGTCTACAAAGTGAGTCCAGGACAGCCAAGGCTACACAGAGAAACCTTGTCTCGAAAAACCAAAAAAAAAAAAAAAAAAAGGCTTGATGACTAACTAGGAGCTGCTACGTACTTAGCCTTAATCAACAAGTTTTAAAATAGATCTCTTTCATTCTTCCTCCAAGGTTCATTTTCCTATTCCTGTCGTTTTATGAGTCGTTATTTAATATGTGTACCTCATGCTTCCAAAAAGGACTTCAGAAGGCTTACAATAGAAACGAAAGTTAGGAGCAGTAAAAGTAGAAAATGAGCAGAGCAGAATTACTGCATCAAGGTATGATATTTTCAAAGAATAAATACAAATACGGATTTGTTTTAACAATTAAAAGTAATTTTGCCAACAATCTATGTTAAAGTGGAAATGGCATTTGATAGCCGTTGGTTTCCTAGCAGCCAAACTGAATTTGTCCTTTTTTAAGACTGAAGTATACAGGATATTCAAGAAAGACAAACTTGTCGGGTGTGGTGGTGCACACTTTTAATCCCAGCACTTAGGAGGCAGAGGCAGGAGGATCTCTGAGTTTGAGGCCAGCCTGGTCTACAAAGTAAGTCCGGGACAGCCAGGGCTACACAGAGAAACCCTGTCTCAAAAATCATAAAAAATAAAAGAAAGACAAACTTACTTAGCATTAAATTCTAGGGAGAATTTCTCATTACTTATGAGGTACAACTAAAGTAATCAGAGATTTGGTACATGTAGAACATTCCGTTGTTGGGTGTTAAGAACTGGAAAAGAGCCAGGCAGTGGTCGTACACACCTTTAATCCCAGCATTCAGAGAGATGAGGCGAGTGGATCTCTGTGAGTTCGAGGCCAGCCTGGTCTACAAAGTGAGTCTTGGACAGCCAAGGCCACACAGAGAAACCCTGTCTCAAAAAACCAAACAAAAACAAAGAACTAGAAAAGAGCTTAGTGCTACGACAGCAAATCATAGTGCAGTGAGAACACTAAGGTAGGGCAGTGGCCTTGCGGAACATGATGTGCCGCCCTCTGCGGATGTGGTTTAATTCCACAGTAGAGCTGAGGGAGTCAGTGTGTTCTGAGTCTGTTTCACAAACATTAGTTAGGAAAAACGGTGATCATCTGTGTGGGATTGAACTCTGGCTGGCTTGGAGTTTCAGCCGTTTGTTATTCGTTTGCTTTGGCAGCATGTGTACACAGTTAATCCATCAGTGGCTGATAGAAGAGAAAGCACGTGTGCTAGACTCTAGACCAGGCTGGCCTCGAACTCACAAAGATCTGCCTCCTGAGTGCTGGGAATAAAGGTGGGCGCCACCACACCCAGCGCCCACTGCTGCTTTAATGCAGCACTTAATATATAGAGTTTCCCGGCTGGGCTTGGTGGCTGGCCTGTGACCCAGCATTTGGGCTGCAGGGGCAAGAGGATCAGGAGTTCATGGCCATCCTTGGCTGCGTAGGGTTCGACGGGCTTGAGCAAAATGGGACTGTTTTTATTAAAACAAAACAAGGGACCAGAGCGCGACGGCTCAGTGATAGAGCACTTACCAGCAGCTCTTAACTCAGTTACACGCTCGCGTGCGCACGCACGCACGCGCGCGCACGCACACACACACACACACACACACACATATAAAGAAACAAAATCCTAAAGAAAAGAGTTTCCCAGCCTCATCAGGCTTGATCTGACCCTCCAGTCAGCCAAGGAATTTATTTCTATTTCCTTGTTATAACTTAGCTATTTATTTGGAATCTCACTCTGTAGCTCATGCTGTCCCTGACCTCACTGTGACCCAAGCTCCCCCCCGAACTCACAGCAGCCCCGCCTCACTGTAACCCAAGCTCCCCCAAACTCACAGCAGTCCTCTTTGAGCCTCGGCCTCCCTCATACTGGGGTTGTAGTCACGATTCATCATGTCCCGTGGCTCAGCTACAGCTTCTTCAGAACAATGTCCTACCCTCCAGTGAGAGGGGTGAGCCACATGCTGTGGGTCCCCCTGCAGTGAGGGAGGGCGAGCCACGTTCTGTGGATCCCCTACAGTGAGGGGGGTGAGCCACATGCTATGGGTCCCCCTGCAGTGAGGGAGGGCAAGCCAAGTGCTGTGGGTCCCCTGCAGTAAGGGGGACAAGCCACGTGCTGTGGGTCCCCCCTGCAGTGAGGGGGGCAAGCCACATGCTATGGGTCCCCCTGCAGTGAACGGGGCAAGCCACGTGCTGTGGGTCCCCTGCAGTGGGGGGGGCGAGCCACGTGCTGTGGGTCCCCAGGAACTCACTTGGCTTCTGGATGACCGAGGTCAGAGGTCAGGAACACTGGAAGGCAGTGGTCCTGGAAAGGCTTTGTCTGTGGGGAGTGAATAAGTCCACTTCCTCCTCAAGAAACATTAGCAGTGCCATGGCCAGTGGTCCTCACCGCTGTGTGTCTGCAGGAATCTGGAGATGATGAGTACCAAGGGGACCAGTCTGACACAGAGGACGAGGTGGACTCTGACTTCGACATTGATGAAGGAGACGAGCCATCCAGCGATGGAGAAGCCGAGGAGCCAAGGAGGAAGCGCAGAGTCGTCACCAAAGCCTATAAGGTACAAAGGGCCCTGGTTTCCTTGGACTTTTTTTTTCCCCTTGTGGGGTGGGGTGGGGTTTTGGTTTTTTGTTTTGGGGGGGAGTTGTTTGTTTTTGAAACTAGATCTTGCTGTGTAGAGCAGGCTGGCCTCAAACTCCAGGAGTCCCGCCTGCCTCTGCCTCCCAGCTGCTGGCATTAAAGGCATGCACTACTACACTTGGTCTGACGATCTTAACGTGTTTCTCCTACTCTTACTGGGTTAGTTTTCTGATAAAATCCTCACCTTCACCCTTATCTCTCTTGTTTTCTGGTGACTTTTTCTAATTTGTCCCCAGGAGCCACTAAAGAGCTTGAGGCCCCGAAAGGTCAGCACCCCAGCAAGTAGCTCTCAGAAGACCAGAGAGGAGAAGACACTGCTGCCACTGGAACTACAGGATGACGGTTCTGACGGTAAGTTAAATGTCACGATTAACTGTTCTCTCTGTGTAGTTTCCTAACGTCAGTAACTGTTATGTGAGAGAAACCCTGCTGCCTGTCTGCCTGAGTGTATGTGCATTCAGGGGCCAAAGGAGCTAGAGTTACAGGCTTCTTTCCTGAGCTCTGGTGCTCGTGAGTGCCCGAAAAGCACCTTTTAAATCTTTATTATTATTATTATTATTTTTTTTTTTTTTTTGGTTTTTCGAGACAAGGTTTCTCTGTGTAGCTTGGCTGTCCTAGACTCACTTTGTAGACCAGGCTGGCCTCAAACTCACAGCAATCCACCTGCCTCTGCCTCCCAAGTGCTGGGATTAAAGGCGTGTGCCACCATGCCCGGTTTTAAATCTTTTATTTTTTAAAGATGTATTTATTATGTATACAGTGCTCTGCCTGCATGTACACCTGCAGGCCAGAAGAGGGCATCAGATCTCATTATAGATGTTTATGAGACACTGTGTGGTTGCTGGGAATTGAACTCAGGACCTCTGAAGAGCAAATAGTGCTTTTAAGCTCTAAGCCATCTCTCCAGCCCCTCAAGAAGCACTTTTAACACCACTGAGTTAGCTCTTTAGCCCAGGAAAATCTTTATTCTTAGAAATATACCTGGGCCAGAGCTGGAGGGTTAAGAGCACTGGCTGCTCTCCCAAAGCTCCTGAATACAATTCCCAGCAACCACATGGTGCCTCACAACCATCTATAATGAGATCTGGTGCCCTCTTCTGGCCTGCAGGTATAATGCAGGCAGAGCACTGTATACATAATAAATAAATCTTTAAAAGGAAGGAAGGAAGGAAGGAAGGAAATACTCCTGGCCCAACCCAGGCAAGATGGCACACCCCTATAGTCCCAGTACTCAGGAGACAGAGTTCAAGATCAGCCTGGTCCACAGAAAAAGTTTCAAGAGCTACACAGAGAAACTTTGTCTTGAGCCCCCACCCCTTAAAAAAGAAAAAGAAAAGAAACTAGAAATGAGCCAGGTGTGGTGGCACAGGCCTTTAATCCCAGCGCTCCAGAGGCAGAGGCAGCGGCAGCTGAATCTCTGAGTTCAAGGTCAGACTGGTCTACAGGGTGAGTTCTAGAACAGTCAGAGCTACATAGTCAGAGCCTATGATTTATTTTTTTTTTCCGAGACAGGTTTCTCTGTAGAGCCTTGGCTGTCCTGCAGAGCCCATGATTTAAAAGAAGAAGAAGAAAATAAAATAGAAATTAATTCAAAGGCTTCTTACCCGTCCACTCTTGGCAGGTCGGAAGTCCATGCGTCAGTCCACGGCTGAGCACACACGACAAACATTCCTTCGGGTTCAAGAGAGGCAAGGACAGTCCCGGAGGCGAAAGGGTCCCCACTGTGAGCGGCCACTAACCCAGGAAGAGCTGCTCAGGGAGGCCAAGATCACTGAGGAGCTCAACTTACGTTCACTCGGTCAGTCTGGTTTGGGGAAAGTAGGGGGAGGCACTGAGGTGCTTGAGAGAAGTGAGGAAATGGGAAAGTTCACACTTAACAGTCCAGTGCTGGGGAGTTGAAAGCCAGCCTGTCTGTTTAACTCATTCCTGTCCAACCAGAGCTGCATAGAAGAGCTGTCTCAAATAATGAAAAAGAAAACACACACACAAAAAGACGGAATGAGAGCGTGCATTGGGAGCAGGGCATCAGGCAGTTAAGAGTGTCTAAAGCAGTCAGGCGGTCGTGGCATGCACCTTTAAATCCCAGCACTAGGGAGGCAGAGGCAGGTGGATCTCTGTGAGTTTCGGGCCAGCCTGATCTACATAGTGAGCCCAGGACAGCCAAGATAGCATAGAGAAACTCTGTCTTGAAAAACCAAAAATAAAAAAAAAGCAGATTCGCACACCTTTAATCCCAGCACTCAGGAGACAGAGGCAGGCGGATCTCTGTAAGTTTGAGGCCAGCCTGGTCTACAAAGCAAGTCCAGGACAGCCAAGGCCACACAGAGAAACCCTGTCTGAAAAAAAAACAAACAAAAGAAAAGAAATGAAAACAAACAAAATCACAGGACAGGGCCCAGTGGGATCTGTGGTGGCTGGTGGCTGAAGGCAGCTGGCTACAACCGTGTGGCTCTGAGTTTGATCCCTGTGATCCACATGACACAGCAGGAGAAGTGACTCCAGCAAGTTGTCCTCCGGCTTCTACACACGCATGCACCTGTGTCCTGTGCACACACAGACTCGCACACTCATAAATACATGACTGTAACTCCTGGGCCAGAGGCAGAGTGCGGGGAAAGGGAAACTGAGCCTCTGTCGTTTGTCGCTTTGATCTGAAGAGACCTATGAGAGGCTGGAGGCTGACAAGAAGAAGCAGGTTCACAAGAAGCGCAAGTGCCCGGGGCCAGTCGTCACCTATCACTCGCTGGCCGTGCCCCTCGTAGGGGAGCCTGCGCCCAAGGAGGAGAATGTGGACGTGGAAGGGTGAGTGACTCCCGTGCCCCTGGCTTCGCTGCACACAGTCCGGACCTCAGCCGATTCCTTCCTGGGGTCTTGTTTTCTTGAGCCGGTCTCTGTAGCTTTGGCTGGCCTGGAAGTCATTATGTAGCCCAGGCTAGTCCAAAACTCATGATCCACCTGCCTCTCCTTCCTTGGTATTGGGAGCACAAATGTGAATCGCTGCGCCCACATTTCTATTTTGTTTTATTATTATTTGTAAAGTGTGTCAGTGTTTTGCCTGCATGTACTTCTAGCCTGGTGTCCATTGAGACCAAAAGAGGGTGACGGGTTCACTAGAAGTGGAGTTCCAGGTGGTTGTGAGCGCTGTCTGGGTGCTAGGACTCAAACCCATGTCCTCCCAGAGAGCAGCCATCTTTCTCTTCCCAGCCCCACCCGTGCCAGCTCTTTGTTGTTGAAACAGGTACTCGCTGTCTCTCTCCAGCGGCCTGAAATTCAAGGGAGACATCTTCCCTGAGCCTCTTAAACGCTGAGGATCCCCAACCCCAGCCTAACCTCTTCTTCCTGTGTCCTGCCTGCTCCTCTTCACCCACAGACTTGACCCTGCGCCTGCGTCCTCTGCGTTGACTGCACGCGCCGGGCCTGGGCCTGCCATCACCCCTGCCGTCGCCCCTGCTTACTGCTCACGGACCTTTATCACATTCAGTGACGATGCGACATTTGAAGAGTGGTTCCCCCAGGGGCGACCCCCAAAGGTTCCCATACGGGAGGTCTGTCCAGTGACCCATCGTCCCGCTTTGTACCGGGACCCTGTTACAGACATACCCTATGCCACTGCTCGAGCCTTCAAGATCATCCGTGAGGCATACAAGAAATACATTACGGCCCATGGGCTGCCGCCCGCTGCCTCAGCGCTGGGCCCTGGCCCCCCACCCCCCGAGCCACTCCCCGGTGCTGGGCCCCGAGCCTTGCGTCAGAAAATTGTCATCAAGTAGAGAGGTGGGCAAGTTCCTCTCATGACCCAGCCTTGACTGATCTCTGTTCTGTTGTTTTCATCATTTCCTCCCTAGTTTATTCTGTTTTGTTTTGTTTTTTTAATCTAATAAAATGGTAAAAATCCTTTATGTCTGATGTGTTTATGAATGTGTGAGTGTATTTGCATATTTGGCTTGTTTGGGCTTTATTTTAACTAAGATTGAACACGTGGCCTTGTTTATGCTGGACAGCTGGTCCACCACTAAGATGACCATTGTTTGTTTTCTCCCTCTTTGTCTCCTCTTCTTTTCTCCTCTCTCTTTTGAGATGGGTCTCTACGTAACCCAGACTGGCCTCAGGCACGCTCTCTCTGCCTTTGCTCCCAAGTGCTAGGGTTAGTGTGCTGCCACAGGCAGGCTCGGCCTTTTCCTTGTTAGACAGCACTAGCTGTGAGCAGCCTCCCTCCTTCTCTGTGCATGCGTGCTTGGCTTGAATGCACGTGAGCACCATATGCATACGTGGTGCACGTAGAGGCTAGACCACAGCATCGAAGCCCCTCAGATGACGTTACAGACGCTGAGCTGCCATGTGGGTGCTGGGAATTGAACCCCGGTCCTCTAGAAGAGCAGCCAGAGCCATCTCTCCAGCTTCCCTTTTTAAAAATAACTTTTAGCCAGTATGGTGGCACACACCTTTTTAATCTCAGCACTCAGAGAGGCAGAGGCGAGTGGATCGCTGTGAGTTCTCTGGCAAGCTTGGTCTACAAAGCAAGTCCAGGACAGCTAAGGCTACACAGAGAAACTGTCTTGAAAAAAAAATTTAAACAAGTTCTTGCTAAGTTGTACAGGCTATGATTTGTCCCAAACTTCAGACTCCTGGGCTCAAGCAATCCTTCCATCTCAACCTTCCATGTGCTAGGCCTAGAGGTGTGAACCACCGTTAGCTGCTTTGTCCTATTTTTATTTTTTATCATTTTGGTTTTTCAAGACAGGGTTTCTCTGTGTAATAGTTCTGGCTGTCCTGGAACTCTTTGTAGACCAGGCTGGCCTCAAGTTCAGAGAGATCTGCCTGTCTCTGCCTCCCAAGTGCTGGGATTAAAGGCGTGCACCACCACACCTGACCTGCTTGGTCCTTTTTAAATAGCATGTAGTCACCAAGTATGGACTTCATAAAGATGCCTTTATTCAAGTCTATTATATACTTTTATTATATTTACCTAGGTTATCCATATTTAGTCTTTCAACTAAAGTTAAGTACCAAAACAAAATGCTTACCTTAGAGAGTGAGAGAGAGTGTGTGTGTCTATTCGTGCATGTGTCGGGTAGTAGGCATATGCAGAGGCCAGCCAGTGTCTTCTGTAAGTCTACCTATTCCTTTGAGGCAGGCTCTCTTTCTGAACCTGGGCTCATGTTTTCTAGGCTATCAGAAGCCAGCAAGCCGCCAGTAATACTGTCTTTGCCAGCCACTGGAGCTGAGGTTACAGACATGTGCCAGATGACCAGTTATGTGGGTGCTGGAATTTAACTCTAGTCTTTACAATTGCACAGCAAACACTCCTAGACACCTGACATAACTAGCTCCTCAGCCCACCCACCCACCTTTTTTTTTTTTTTTTTCAAGACAAGGTTTCTCTGTAGCCTTGGCTGTTCTAGAACTAGCTCTGTAGACCAGGCTGGCCTCAAGTTCATAGACATTGTGTGCCACCACTGCCCAGCTGCCTTACCCTTTCCCCCTTTTTGGTTTTTTGTCTTTTGAGTCAGGGTTTCTCTGTGTAACATGGCTGTCCTAGACTCACTTTGTAGACCAGGCTGGCCTCAAACTCGCATCTATCTGCCTGCCTCTGCCTCCCGAGTGCTAGGATTAACGGCGTGCACCACTGAGCCCTGCTGCCTACTCCCCCTTTTAAAAAAGGTTTTGCTATGATTCCCGTGTTGGCTTTGAGCTCACCATGTAGTCCAGGCTGCTCTTTATCTTGTAGCAGTCCTGCCTCAGCCTCCCCGATTGAAGGAACGCAGATGAGAGTACTGTGCCTGGCCTCGTACATTCAGTGCTTTGAAGGGAACAGGTACCCTGCAGTAGTCATCTGATCTCCACTGGAGTAGAGGAGGTGTCATGGCTGATACTGGCCACTAGGGGCTCTCAGGGCTGGGCAAGGTATGGGGTCTGTGTATATGTGATCTCCCACCACTCCCCACCTGGCCAGAGCTAAAATAATAAAATGCTGAGCTCACTGTTCCCCCACTCTCCCCCGGCACCAGGCTCCTCCTGCTGACCGGACAGTGCCCCAGTACAACAGACGAACCAACTGACAAGGGGAAGTGAGAGGTGGCCATTAGGACTGGTAGGTTGGAAAGGAGGGGTCCTAGGGGCCAGAGACTGGTGGGAGATGGGTAGAGTGGCCCTGGGGGAAGTGAGCTGGTGTGTCTGTGCCGCTGTCACTCCATGTGTGTTTCTGTCACTTCCCTGTCTCCACCCTGTACAGCTTATGTTGTCTCACGTTCAGAACCACCTTCCATATTTGGCGTGGTGTGTAGTTAGGGCTCGAGTGCATTTTTCACACTAAAAGATTGTACAAGTTTAATCATCCCACTACCCCATTTAGAAGATTACCCCCCCCCCAGTGTTCTAGTGTCACCTTTCTGGTGACAGATTATGGGAACTGAATGCCTTCTGAGGCCATACTGCCCTTCCCCCAGTCTGGAAGTGCCCTGGCTTCCAAGCCTTATTTTCCCTTGCGGTTCAGAATTTTAGCCAACGCAGAAAGTGAAGTCTTGGTCCTTTCCAGTAAAGGAAAAGATGAGGGCAGCATAGGTGGCCACCGCTCTAACCCAGCCAGCCTTCCCTGCTTCGCCACTTTCAAAAACGGCCTGGGTGACGGGGAGGGGAGGAGGGAGGCCACGAAGCTCTCTGCCACCCCCTCCCACCTTTTGGTAGGAACTGGGCACAGAGCCAGCTGTGCTGACAGGACCTTCAGCAGCTGTGTTAGAGCAAGAGACACTGCCGGGTAGGGTTGTAGGGGTGGATGCTGCCAGCATTTCTCTGTCACACCGTTGTGGACAGACAGACCCAGCTTGGAGCAGAGTCCCCATGTAGACTGGCCGGCAAGGGCAGGAACCGAACCGGAGGGAAACTAATTGTCACAGTGACATATCTGATGTTCCCATCCCTGGTAGGCGCTAGGTCTGTGTTCTAGCTATGGCTGGACTTTTTGTGTCCTCAGTGTCCATGTCCAACAACTTTTCCTGTGTCCCCCAGGCTGTGAGTGTCACACAGCGGGGTGGGGGGAGGGGCCACCATGTCATCATATCAGAAGGAACTGGAGAAATACAGAGACATAGATGAAGATGAGATCCTACGGTCCCTGAGCCCCGAAGAGCTAGAACAGCTGGACGGCGAGCTACAAGAAATGGACCCTGAGGTAGAAGTCAGGGGTTAGGGCGTCCCTGCACATGTGGGAAGGAGTGGGTACTTGGTGGCTGCGACCAGGGCCTGAGGTAGGGGTCAGGGCGTCCCTGCACATGTGGGAAGGAGTGCGTACTTGGTGGCTGTGACCAGGGCCTGAGGCAGGGGTCAGGGGTCAGGGCATCCCCGCACATGTGGGAAGGAGAGGGTGCTGGGTACCTAAGAATAATACTATCAACAGCCAAGGGAAAAAATGTCTGGAGAGTCCTGATTTGTTCCCCCAAAACTCATCCCTAAGAATATGCTCCTGCCAGCCGGACTGAGACAGCGTGACCAGACGAAGAAGAGTCCGACAGGGCCGCTAGACAGAGATGCCCTATTGCAATACCTGGAGCAACAGGCGCTAGAAGTCAAAGAGCGTGATGACTTGGTGCCCTTCACTGGCGAAAAGAAGGGTATGGCACCCTAACATCTGTGCTCCGAGGAACACGGTGGCTGTCTGAGGCATCTCCCTGTTAGCGTCCCTCACCGCTTCCAGCAGCTATTGGTCAGGGCTCAGGCCCAGGACAGCTGCCTGCTAACTTAGTCTCTTCAGTTGTTTTTTTGTTTTGTTTTTTTAATATTTGAGATAGGAGCTCATTGTGTAGCCCAGGCTGGCCCTGAGCTAGCACTCCTACTACCTGAGCTTGCTAAATGCTGAGGTTACGGACATGCGCTACCACACCAGCCTGTACTCTTCAATTCTTAGGAGAGGAGAGGACTGGAAGAGTCCAGTGCTTCTGGAGAATTCAGGCTTTCTGGTGTCCACTGGTGATCTAGTCTGACCCCACATGGAGAAGGGAACAGAAGATGAGGTCACCATCCTGGAAGAAGTTACCTCTACCTGAACTGTCCTTCATCTCTCTATCAGGAAAACCCTACATTCAGCCCAAGAGAGAAATTCCAGCACAGGAACAGATCACTCTGGAGCCTGAGCTGGAGGAGGCGCTGTCCCATGCCACAGATGCTGAAATGTGTGACATAGCAGGTGGGTGGCTGCAGGGAGCTGAGGAAGGACGGAGCTTGTGGTGTCCTTATCTTAACTAGAAGCACAGGCCTGAGCCTCAGGTAGTGCTCCCACTCCCACTCTCCCGCCTCCCAACCCCCCACCTACCCCCGCCGCAGGATTCCGTGTGTAGCCCTGGCTCTGGAGCACACTTTGTAGACCAGGCTGGCCTCGAACTTACAGAGATCTGCCTGCCTCTGCCTCCCGAGTGCTGGGATTAAAGGGGTGCGCCACCACACCTGGCTTAATTTTTTTTTTTTTTTTTAATTTAGTAAGTTAACATCTCAAGAGCAGCCTTACAGGGACTGTGAGGGGGATGAGAGCGGAGCTGCTCTGGCGGACACTGGCAGAGGATCCTGTCTGCCGGTAGTCCTCACCCCCCCGTGGCTCCTGAAGGGCCTTCTGAGGCCTCTCGTGTTTTAGAAATCACTGCCACAGCAGGTTTATGACCGAGGGAGGGTGAGAAACTCTGCAAGATCTAGACCGGCTTCAGCAGCGGGAGGCGGGAGGCAGGGCTGGGCGGGCGGGCACCTTACCTGCTGTGCACCTCTGCTTACCCTCACCAGCGATCCTGGGCATGTACACGTTAATGAGCAACAAGCAATACTATGATGCCATTTGCAGCGGAGAGATCTGCAACACGGAAGGCATCAGCAGTGAGTGCGCTGGGGAACCCTGACCGCCCCCGCCCCGCCGAGGTTGCACGTGTGAGACAAGGCCGTGAAGGTCTGGAGGGCCCGCGGGGAGGTGTGACGGAGGGATGCTGGGGCTCCCTTTCTGCTCTTATACCCCCAGGTGTGGTGCAGCCTGACAAGTACAAGCCGGTACCGGATGAACCCCCAAACCCCACAAACATTGAGGAGATGCTAAAGAGAGTGCAAAGCAATGACAAAGAGCTGGAGGAGGTGAACCTCAATAATATACAGGTATTTGGCTGCCTTCCCCAGATAGTAACAGGAATAACTGCCAGTGCTGAGGCCCCTCAGCCCGCCATCCCCACAGCCCCCGATGCTGAGGCCCCTCAGCCCGCCATCCCCACAGCCCCGATGCTGAGGCCCCTCAGCCCGCCATCCCCACAGCCCCGATGCTGAGGCCCCTCAGCCCGCCATCCCCACAGCCCCTGATGCTGAGGCCCCTCAGCCCAGCCATCCCCACAGCCCCGATACTGAGGCCCCTCGCCCGCCATCCCCCGCACTCCCCCCCCCCCAGGACATCCCGATACCTGTGCTGAGTGAACTGTGTGAAGCGATGAAGACTAACACCTATGTCCGGAGCTTCAGTCTGGTGGCCACAAAGAGTGGGGACCCCATCGCCAACGTAAGGCCAGCTGGCATCCCTGCCCTCTTCCCATCCCCTGGCAAGGGCCACCTTTAGGGGTCACACTAGGAGGTGCTGCTCCCATCGGGTTTTCTTATAGGAGCCCTCAAAATCCCTACCCTACCACCCCGGCTCACTATTCCCAAAGTCCTTTCCCTCCAAAACAAGCTTCTCCAACACCCTCAATTCCACTAACTTTCTTGGGGGGTGGGGTGTTCAAGACAGAGTTTCTCTGTGTAGCCTTGACTGTCCTGGCCTCACTTTGTAGACCAGGCTGGCCTCAAACTCACAGCGATCCACCTGCCTCTGCCTCCCGAGTGCTGGGATTAAAGGCGTGCACCACCACTGCCTGGCGGCTTCTTCTTCTTCTTCTTTTTCTTCTTCTTCTTCTTCTTCCTCCTCCTCCTCCTCCTCCTCAGTTGTGTTTGAGGCAGGGTCCCTCTCCACACCTACCCCCGGCTGCCCTGGAACTTGCTATGACTCCCACCAGCAACTTAATCTCCATGCTTTTACCAACTCCCCAATCCTGGTGCGTCCTGCCTAACAGTTCAAGTCACCTCAAAGTGCTGCTTCCCTCCGGCTGTCTCCCAGCACCTGTTCTGTAACTGGCCCGAAGGCTAACGCGTCCCTCCCTCACAGGCGGTGGCCGACATGCTGCGTGACAACCGCAGTCTCCAGAGCCTGAACATCGAATCCAACTTCATCAGCAGCGCAGGCCTCATGGCTGTGCTTAAGGCGGTCCGGGAAAACGCCACCCTCACCGAGCTCCGTGTGGACAACCAGGTCAGCGCTGGCCGCTGTCTGAGTGAGCGGAGCCAACGCAGGGCTCAGAGGCCCAGGGCTGGGGCGGTGACCCGGTGACCCGCCACACATATATGATGGCTTCACCCCTTCCCCCTCAGCGCCAGTGGCCTGGGGATGCGGTGGAGATGGAGATGGCCACCGTGCTGGAGCAGTGTCCCTCTATTGTCCGTTTCGGGTACCACTTCACACAACAAGGACCACGGGCTCGGGCGGCCCAGGCCATGACCCGGAACAATGAGCTGCGTGAGTAACTCTGACCCGCGTGCGGAGGAGGGCAGGGGCCGAGGCAGCGCAGGCCCTCCAGGCCGACGTCAGGGGCGGCCAGCACCCACGGGGAGCTGAGTGGGCAGAGAAACAGACAGAAAGCCCTTCTCCCTGACACAGCCACAGCGAGGTGGGCAGCCAGCCTGCTGAGAACCTGCAGAGGCGCGGCCCTTTGACTCTCAGGGGCGTGTTCCAGACTTTGCTTTGTTAACATGGAACAGGCCCATCAGGCGGCACAAGGCGGAGGCAGAGGCCCTTATGCGTCTGCCTAAAGAAAAGGAAGAAGAGAAACAGGCCTTGTCCAAACAAGAGACGGAACTGTTTACTACTCTCCCTTTACAGGTCGGCAGCAGAAGAAGAGATAGCCTCACCCTTCCCTTTCCCTTTTCCCAACAAGAGCCCTGGACACAGGAGCCCTCATCTCTCTCCCCTTTCCTGTAAATAAAATGCCTTTTGTTCATGCCGCCTGTCTCCTTCCCGGGTCTGGGGTGGGAATCTTGGCGCTGCCCCTCCACGGCGCTGCCAGTTCTTCACGGATTATTTATACTCTAGGCCGGGAGCTTCAGGTTACAGGAGGAGGGGAGCTGCCCCTTGTGCTCCCCATAAATCTGCCAAAGTCTTTAGTCTCTCCACAGGGTACTTGGCCTCAGTCCTCTCTGCAGACAGAGGTGGCCGGAGCCCCTCAGTGCCTACCCACAGTCGACGTGTGATCTGAAGGGAATTTAGCGTGGTGGCAGGGAAGGAGTCAGACCACACGAAAGGCAGCGACCTCTTTCTCACAGACTTATTAATAGGGCACCGGGCAGAATGCAGCTGACGCTTGGCGAGACGCTGGGGAAAAGTGGGGGAGGGGTCAGAAGTATGGGAGCCATGTGCATTGTGGGAAAGGGGGGGCCCCGGCCTGAGGATGAGCAGGTTTGAAATCCTGAAATTGAACAAGAAACGTGACTCGAGGGCCAGTGTGCTCCCAGGACCCCACTGTAGGTTTATTTGTGGAACAAACAAGGAAAGGGGTTAGTCATCCGAGGGGAGATCGGGGGGTTCTTCCTCATCAGAGTCAAACTCAACATTTTCATCTTTTATCCATCGGCCTCGCCCATCTGGGACCCATCCAGAGCTGGAAACATGAGAGGAAAGACAGCCGCTTAAGGATGCTTTATGAAAAAGGTTCATGGTGCCGATCCCATCCTAGGAACCCACAGCGTAGAAAGATCCAGGTCCTAGAAGCTGCCCTCTGGCTGACATAAGCATGCCCCTATATAAATAAATAGGCGAATATAATTTTTAAAAAGTAACTGGTGATAAGAAAAAAGCAGTTGAGTTGGCTTGAAAAAAGGCAGGTCAGGGGAGAAAAGAAGGAAGCCGAGGAGCAGACCCACAGACTCACCTGCGGAGGGTGAGGTAATGGTTCAGGGCCCGTCGTTTTGTGGGGCTCAGGGGTGCAGAAGCCAGGGGAGCCGCCGACTCTTTGGCACGCGATCCTGCCCTAGGTTTGGGTTCCCTACTTGTCGCTGAACTCTGGAGTCCGACCTCTGCTGCTGGCAAAGGAGAAGCGGGGACAGAGGGAGCCGGGGCTTCTGGTCTGGACAGAGAACAAGAGGCGGTAAAACGCAGCAGAGGGAAGGGGTGGCGTCCCGCCGCCTCCCGAGCCCAGAACGCAGTGGTGCCAGAACTGAGCTCAAGATTTTTTTTTCTTTTTTCTTTTCTTTCTTTCTTTCTTTTTTTTTTTTTTTTTTTTTTGTTTTTCGAGACAGGGTTTCTCTGTGTAGCCTTGGCCATCTTGGACTCACTTTGTAGACCAGGCTGGCCTCGAACTCACAGCGATCCGCCTGCCTCTGCCTCCCGAGTGCTGGGATTAAAAGTGTGCGCCACCACGCCTGGCTTCTTTTTTTCTTTTTTCAAGACAGGGTTTCTTGCCCGGCATGGTGGTGCACGCCTGTAATCACAGCATTTGGGAGGCAGAGGCAAGTGGATCGCTGTGAGTTCGAGGCCAGCCTGGTCTACAAAGCAGGCCCAGAACTCCTAACCCTGTCTGGAGGGCTGGAGAGATGGCTCAGAGGTTAAGAGCACTGGCTGTTCTTCCAGAGATCCTGAGTTCAATCTCCAGCAACCACATGGTACCCTCTTCTGTGGAGGCAGAACACTGTATGCATAATAAATAAATAAATCTCTTAAAAAAAAAAAAAGAAAGAAAGAAAAGAAAAGAAACTCTGTCTGGAAAAAATAGACAAACAAACAAGGCAGAGTCTCTGTGTGTTGTTTTGGCTGACCTGGAACTCACTCTGTAGACCAGGCTGGTCTCAACCTCACAGAGATCAGCCTGTCTCTGTCTCCTGAGTGCTGGGATTAAAGGTGTGCGCCACCATGACCTGGTTCTAGTTACTTAAGATCTTAAGTATTCTACATATGAAAGATCTTGAAATTAGGAATTTGAGAAAAGCTGGGGCTGGGGAGATGGCCCAGAGTTTAAGAATACTGGCTGCTCTTCCAGAGGACCTGGTTCAATACCCATTAACCACACGGGGGCTCACACCTGTCTGTGACTCCACCTCCAGGGTATCTGACACCCTCACACAGACATATATGCAGGCAAAATACCAATGTATAAATAAATACATAAACAAGAAAAAAAAAAAAAAAGGAATTTGAGGGTAACTAGCTTAATCTTTCTAAGCTTTTGTCTTAAGGTTTTCCAGCTAGGCATGGTGACGCACGCCTTTAATCCCAGCACCTGAGGGGCAGAGGCAGGTGGATCTCTGTGACTGAGGCTATCCTGGTCTAAATAGCAAGGTTCCAGGACCTACAGGGCTACAAAAAGAGACCCTGTCCCAACAACAAATAAACAAAACAAGTGTACCACCAAGCCTAGCTAACATTACTATCCCTGCCCCATCACATTTTTTTTTCCCCTCAGACAGGGTTTCTCTGTGTATCCCTGGCTGTCTTAGAATCTGTAGACCAGGCTAGCCTCAAACTCACAACAGCAGACAGTGCTCTTAACCTCTGAGCCATCTCTCTAGCCCCAACGTTACTATTCTTAAATAGGATTACAATGCTGCAATTCTCCACTTCCTAAAATGTAATTTAAAATCATAAACCATTTTTTTAAAAACAACATCTCCACAGATCAGTATTTCTCAGAATATGATCTGGAAGTCAGTAACTCTCGAGCCTTCAAGCTCCTCCTCCCTCTCCCACTGCGGGCTTTCCCACTCCACAGACCTGTTCTTCTTCCGGCAGCAGCTGTTATAGTGGGGAGCTCTGTGTAGAGCACTCTGGGTGATTAGTCGGGTCTGGGTTAGCAAAGGAGCCTGGTTATGGAGGGAAGAGAGAGTCAGAGCTGTGAGGAGCAAAAGTCCCTTCAAGTCTTCTGTGCAGTTCAGCCCTGTCTGAACAACATCTGACCTGCTCTCACCTCAGCTCTGCTTTCCGTCTTCGGCTCAGTCTGCGGTTTTGGATTTTGCTCTGCTCCCTTGCCCGACTGCTTTTTGCCATAGAACAGCTTCAGACCTCAGAAGAAAAGCAAAGGGGGGCTGGAGAGATGGCTCAGTGGTTAGGAGCGCCGCCTGCCCTTCCAGAGGTCCTGAGTTCAATTCCCAGCAACCACATGGTGGCTCACAACCATCTATAATGTGATCTGATGCCCTCTTCTGGCCTGTGGGTGTACATGCAAGCAGAGCACTGTATACATAATAAACAAATAAATTAAAAAAAAAAAAAAAAAAAAAAAGCAAAGGGAATGAAAACACAATGCCGGTGGCTTGCCAAAACTTCACGAGTATTTTCTCCCCTCCCACCTTCTCCTTCACTTACTAGCCAGATGTTTCTTGCCTGCACGGTGGGCAGTCAGCATGGCCAGGGTGTCCAGTACTGGTCGATGGGGGCAGATGGCACAAGCAAAACTAGGGGAACAAGAAAAGGAATGACAGCCGGGTGTCGTGGCACCTGCGCCTATAATCCCAGCAGTCGGGAGGCAGAGGCAGGTGGGTCTCTGTTAGTTTAAAGCCAGCCTGGTCTACAAAGTGAGTACCAGGACAGCCAGAGCTACACAGAGAAACTTTGTCTCGAAAAACAAACAAACAAAAACGTACGTGGTAATGATAAACCAGTGTGTGCGTTAGAGCCTGCAATATTCGTGGCGTCATAGCACCCCGCCAACTCCCACCTCTCCCGATCTCCATCTCCTTTTAATGTTCACTTCCCGCCAAGGATCCTATTGTACTTTTGTGTGTGTGTTGTTTGTTTGTTTTCGAGACAGGGTTTCTCTGTGTAGCCTTGGCTGTCCTGGACTCACTCTGTAGACCAGGCTGGCCTCGAACTCACAACAATCCGCCTGCCTCTGCCTCCCAAGGGCTGGGATTAAAGGCGTGAGCAACCACCACCCGGCTTATTACACTCTTTTTTTTTTTTTTTTTTTTGGTTTTTCGAGACAGGGTTTCTCTGTGTAGCCTTGGCCATCCTGGACTCACTTTGTAGACCAGGCTGGCCTCGAACTCACAGTGATCCGCCTGCCTCTGCCTCCCGAGGGCTGGGATTAAAGGCGTGAACAACCACCACCCGGCTTATTACACTCTTGATGTTCTTAGTAACATAAGTTTGTTGAGCCTCTGAACCCCCAGGCTTGATCCACTCTTCGCTCTCACCGTCCATCCCGCAGCATCAGCGCCTCATCCTCCGGGATGTAACTAGCCAGCAAGTCCCCAACTCTTCGTTTCTGCAGGACAGGAGAAATGAGTAAGAGGGACGGATGCAAGGGAAATAATATGCATAGGGAGTCAAACGCCACGGAGCCATACAGATCATAGGGCAGAAGAAGGGGTCCTCACTCAGTTCTGGCCCCCTAAGTCCCGCCCCCAGGTGTCGCCCAGCAACAAAACAAAGCAACAGGGCGGCTGACGCTGGTCAGACTCTCATAGGGCTTACTTTGAGCACATTGAGCTGACTCCAGTCGTCCCCTTCCCTCTTGAAAGACATCGCAACTGTGAGACCCAGAAATGGTAAATTCTCCTACGGCGACTTCGCCGCTCCTTTAGGCCACCGTAGGAAGAGTACGCTATCGCTTTCCCTGCTTCCGGTTTCTTTCGGATTGAGTACTTCCGAAGACGAGTTTCCACGCATGCACCGCGCGAGCCGGAAGGCCCGCCTCCAGCGCCCTGAGTAGGGCCTGCATTTCCTATGATGCACTGAGGACGCTGTGCCTTTTGGGAAATGAAGTCTTCTGGTTACTTTTTTTTTTATTTTTATTTTTTCAACGAGCTTACCGCTCACCTGGACTCAGGCCCTCGCATCTCGAAGGATCCAGGTGTTCAGGGGTCTAAGATCCAGTACGAGGAGCTGGCGTTTCAGAGTGGGACCCTCCTGATGTGGAGCGAGGCTTCGGGGATCGCGGTGGACAGTACGCTGCAAACTCCGGCAGCCCTCAGGCTCACCCTCCTCAGCCACAACCTACCTGGGTGGTGGCCCTGACTTGGAACAGAGAGAATGTGGGGGCTCCCGGCGCCCCGGCTGCTGGAGGTCGGGGGGGACACACCGAGGGGAGAGTGTTGATGAGGGTGTCCAGGGCTCAAAGGTCAGAGATCAGGCTTGCGAGGAGTTGGGGAGGGGGCGTCGAAAGTCACAGCTCGGGCAAGGCGTTTGTGGGTAAAGGGCTTGAGGAGGGAGAAATGGAACCGTCCTGGCATACTTCTTAGGGTGCGGACTGTAACCCACGCTCGGTAAGCAGCAGCAAGAGGAGGAGGACGACGAATGTAGTCTCTCGAGAGCGGGGAAACTGAAGAGGGAGGAGAGAAGAGAAAACGAATCCCTTGAATACCCGTTCCTTGGGTTTGGCCGTCATTTTTGGCCACTTAGCTGGGCTTTGCTCGGTTGCGAGCCTAGATCTTGGCAGCCCGAGGAGATGGCTTCTCCCTCGAGACAGCCTCCACTCGGGGGCTCGGGGCTGCTGCACGGCAGTCGTGCGCGTTCTTACGGAAGCCTGATCCAGTCATCCTGCTCCCCGGTGAGGGAAAGACGCCTGGAGCATCACCTGGAGCCTGGAGACACTTTGGCAGGACTAGCCCTCAAATATGGGGTGACGGTGAGTCTTGTAGGATTGAGATGTGGGTGACCATTTAGGAGAGATGCGGTGCCCAGGAGAAAGTGG
The DNA here is from genome assembly GCF_903995435.1 of Acomys russatus. Taxonomy (NCBI): domain Eukaryota; kingdom Metazoa; phylum Chordata; class Mammalia; order Rodentia; family Muridae; genus Acomys; species Acomys russatus. The sequence continues at coordinate 65,839,846 of NC_067151.1, forward strand.
GTGGCCCGCTAAGCCGCCGCCTCCGACAGTCTAATTATATTATGGTCTGTTTTCTTTTCCCCCCTCCCGTAGTTTGTTTTCACATCTCAGTGTAGCACCATCTAGTTGGGACGCGTCTGCTCTACTATCCCAGTAGGAGGAGCAGAGCCTGTGGATTGTGGGGGAGGTGTGGGGGCGGGGCTTCTATCAACTTAAGTCTGTTAACCAGGGCGAGAGAGATGGCTCAGCAGTTAAGAGCACTTCCAGAGGTCCTGAGTTCAGTTTCCCAGCAACCACATGGTGGCTCATGTCCATCTGTAATAGGACATAACATAAATAAATCTTAAAAAAATAAAATAAAAAGAGAGGTCAAATAACTCGAGTGTCAGATCTGTCTGACTCTCGGGCCCCATACAATTAGCCATGCAGAAAAAACAAAACAGAGAGTGACTAAACATTTACGGCAAGTAAGAAAGAGCTACCTTGTTGTTGTTGTTGTTGTTTTGTTTGTTTTGGTTTTTCGAGACAGGGTTTCCATGTGTAGCCTTGGCTGTCCTGGAGTCGCTCTGTAGACCAGGCTGGCCTCAAACTCACAGCAATCTGCCTGCCTCTCTGCCTCCCGAGTGCTGGGATTAAAGGCGTGCGCCACCACCGTCCAGCTGATTTTTGCTTGGAAGTGAATATTAGTTGATGTGCTTTTTGGGGGGAGGGTGGATTTTCTAGTAAGTTCTTTGCTGTGTAGCCCAAGCTGGCCTGGAATTTACAGTGTTCTTGCCTCATGAGTGCTGAGATTTGGAGTGTGACCACTCCGTTCTGCAGTGTAGGCTTTAGGAGCAGCGTTGCCATGGGCCTTGGAGACTTACAGCTCTCCCTCTGTGTTCCCTTCGTCAAGTCTGCTGACCCCACTTGCTTACATCCTCGTCTCCTAGCAGTCCCCCCACTTGCTTACATCCTCGTCTCCTAGCAGTCCCCAAACTGCTTCCGAGCAGAAATAACTTCCTTTTAACTTTATGTCTCTCAGCTCTGGCATAGTGTCCAATCACATGGATGGGGCATGACAACGCACACCTTTAATCCCAACCCTCGGAGGCAGAGGCAGCCAGATCTCTGAGTTCAAGGCCAGCCTGGTCTACCCAATGAATTCTAGGACAGACAGGACTACACAGAGAAACCCTTTCTCAACATGGCGGGTGTAGGGGGAGGGAAGTCTGAAAGCCAAGTATGGTGACACAAACCTATCGTCTCAGCCCTCAGCATGCGAAGGCTAGGGCTGGAGTTCCAGGCCAGCTACACACACACAGCGGGCCCAAAGGAACTGGTGAGGTGGAGGGTAAAGGTGTAGCTCAGTGGTAGAGTGCAGAAAAGAGACAAGGCTAGACACTTCCTGTGGGGGCTGCCTGGAGAAAGTCCTCGAATCCTCATTTGAATTTTATTGTTTAGGCATCGAGGAGCCATAGGAAGTTGCTAAGCGAGCTAGAGGGTTAATCAGATTGATTTTTCTAGTAAAGACATGTGGCCTTGAAAGAGGAAGAGCAGTTAAGTGTGGTGTTTGTGGGCAAGAATGTGAGAACACATGTGAGTTTTTGGTTTGGTTTTGTTTTGTTTTTTTGTTTTTTTTTTTTTGGTTTTTCGAGACAGGGTTTCTTTGTGTAGCCCTGGCTGTCCTGGATTCACTTTGTAGACCAGGCTGGCCTCGAACTCACAGTGATCCTCCTGCCTCTGCCTCCCAAGTGCTGGGATTAAAGGTGTGCACCACCACGCCCGGCTACATGTGAGATTTTTATTTATTTATTATTGGAGGTCGGCTAGGGACTTTGCGCATACTAGGCAAGCACTGTACTATGGAGCTATAACTATACACCCATCCAGATTGATCTGTCTGTCTGCCTGTCTATCTGTCTGTCTATCATTAGCCAAGGTCTCAGTATGTAGCGTGGTTGGCTTCACACTCGGAGAACTGCCTGCCTCTGCTTTCCAAGTGCTGGGGAAATGATAGGCACTATTAGCGGGGAGTGGTAGCTCACACCTTTAACCCCAGTTCGGGGACCCGGGGCAGCAGAGGCAGGTGGAGCTAGCCTGGTCTACACAGCAAGTTCCACACCAGCCAGGGCTACACAGAGAGACCTTGTCTCAATAAAAAGTGCCCTACCATACCTGCCTCAGCTTTATTTGTTTTTTTATTTTAAATTTAGCTTTAGTGTTTTGCTTTCATGTATGTCTGTGTGCCATGAGTGTACCTGGTGTCCACAGAGGTCAGAAGAGGGCATCAGATCCTCTGGAGCTGGAGTTACAGATGGCTGAACTGAACCCTCCTCTGCCAGAGCAGCAAGTGCTCTTAACCACTGAGCCATCTCTCCAGCCCCTCAGCTTTAGTTAGGAAGACTTTTCTTTTCTTTTTTCAGTTCTTCGAGACAGGGTCTCTCTGTGTAGCCTTGGCTAGTTAGGAGGACTTCAAAAACTAGTAGCTTGTTTTGTTTTGTTTCAGACAAGGCCTCAAGGAACCCCAGCTAGCCTCAAACTCATACACCCAAAAATGACCTTGAATTCAAGCTCTTTCCCACTGTATGTCCAGAGGGCTGGGATTATATGCTTATGCTACCACGCCTGTCTTGGTAGTGTTTAAATAAATGAAAGGCGCCTTTAATCCCAGAGACTGTGAGTTCGAGGCCAGCCTGGTCTACAAAGCGAGTCTGGGACAGCCAAGGCTAACACAGAGAGACCCTGTCTCGAAAAATCAAAATAAATAAATAAATGAAAGGGTTGTGGGTTGGTTTGATTGTTAGTTTCTTCTTTTTCCTCTCAATTTTTAGAAATGTGAAGGTGTCTTTTTTTTTTTTAAAGATTTATTTATGTATTTTACAGTGTTCTGCCTGAATGTACACCTGCAGCCCAGAAGAGGGTACCAGATCTCATTATAGATGGTTGTGAGCCACCATGTGGTTGCTGGGAATTGAACTCAGGACTTTTGGAAGAGAAGCCAGTGCTCTTAACCTCTGAGCCATTTCTCCAGCCCTGAAGGTGTCTTAAGACTAGAAAGTATGAGCCCGGATATGGTGGTGCACACCTTTAATCCCAGCACTCAGGAGGCAGGGACAGATGGATCGCTGTGAGTTTGACGCCAGCCTGGTCTACAAAGCGAGTCTAGAAAAATAAAAAATTAAATAAAAAGAAGAAGAAGGAAAGAAAAGAAAGGGACGGCAGACTTCAGGCTTCTCACCCAAGTGTGCATGTCTCCCCAGCACATACACCAATAATAAAAGTTTGAGATGTTAAACCAGACAGATCCCAAGATTTCCCCTGGCCTACATAGTGAAAATAAAGGGAAAAAAAGAAAAAAGCTTGATATGTTATATAAGATCAGTGTATTTTACTGTCAGTCGTTGACGTCAGGTGATTTTTCTTTTTTTTTTTTTAAGATGGAACAAATTAAGCGTACAAATCGCCTTTATACCAACGACTCCATCTTCCTGAGGAAAACTGTCTACATCCCCATCCTGACAGAGCCCCGAGACCTGTTTAATGGTTTGGATTCCGAGGAGGAAAACGATGGAGAAGAGGTCAGCCCAAGTAAGGATGCTGCCGGCTCACAGCCAGTGAAGGGGAGGAGTCAGCAGCCCAGTCCAGGCCCGGCCAATGGCGCGCCCCTCCCACCCCACCCGGAAACCTCCACGCCCATCCATGACCTCTCTGCCTCTGATTTTCTTAAGAAGCTTGACTCACAGATCAGCCTGTCAAAGAAGGCTGCCACCCGGAAGCTGAGAAAAGGGGAAAGTGGGTGAGTCTCCAGCCGGCCCCTGTGGGTCCCTGCATAAACTAATAAGTAGCCAAAGTGCCGCCGAGGAAGCAAGACGGGATCTTTCTCCCCGTGTGATTACAAGACTGTGTGAGCAGAGCCAGTGGCAGCTGGAGTGGGATGAGGTGGGGTGAAGATGGGCTCCGTGGGTGCTGTCTTCTCCCTAATGCAAGAACTGTGCAGAAATGTTAGTGCTAGTTTTTTGTTTGTTTAGATTTGTGTCTTATGTGTACAGTATTCTGACTGCATGTGTGTCTGCAGGCCAGAAGGGGGCAGCAGACCTCATTATAGATGGTCGTGAGCCATCATGTGGTTGCTGGGAATTGAGCTCAGGACCTCTGAAAGAGCAGCCAGTGCTCTTGACCTCTGAGCCATCTCTCCAGGCCCAGGGCTAGTTTCCCAAAAGACACTGAGACTCCATCCAGCTTATGCAGAGAGGAGGGCAGCGCCCCACTACACTGTCCCATTCTTGGGTTCTTGCTGCTATTTGTTGCTCCTTTTCCCTTTCTTCACCCGTAGGGTACCCAAGGAGGATGCAGGTCTCTTCCCCAGCTCCCCTCGGATGCAGCAGCGAGCCGTCCTTGGTCCTGTGCCTCTAACCCGGACATCTCGGACCCAGACACTACGGGACCAGGAAGATGAAATCTTTAAACTCTGATGTTCCCAGAACTGACGAGAGAAGCTGGGTGTTTGAAGGAGCAGCTGGAGGGGAGAGGAGTCTGAGGCGAGGCTCAAGCACACGCTCCCAGCCTGCCTCACCTCCCTCCAGCCCTCTTGCCCAACCTCTTTCTCAAGATTTCCTCAGCCAGGGACACTTTTTGGTAGAGTAGGGAATGGGCTGAATCTGGAGCTGTCCTTTAGATGCAGAGGTCCTTGTGTGCCCTTGCTGTCCCTTTTACTATTCCTTGGCCTTAGAGCAAGGAAGCAGATAAACCCCTCTCCGTCTCCCGTGATGTTACCTAATTTATTTGGTGCTATATTGAAGTAATATTTATTTGCTATACCCAACTCCTTCCTCCTCTTAACTGAAAAAGAAAATGGGATTTCCGTATCACTGAAGAGAGGGAAAACCAGAGCAGCGAGTGAGGGGCGACTGGCTCCTCACCTCTCTCACCTTCCTAGCCAAGCGCTGCGGAGGCCGGGAGAGTCAGTGGTCAGTGCGGTGGAAGGGTGCACTGTGCTGGCCCTTTCGCCACTCTAAAGGATAGGGCTCAGTCGGAATTAAGTAATTCCTAAACTGTTTACCCCTCCTGGCTCTGAGGAGAAGCAGCGGGGTAGGTGCCGATTGAGCTCTCTCCAGGCCACCACCTCACCCTTCTTCCTCTCCTCTGCTCGGCCCACGGTGAGGTTAAGGGGTGGAAGACGATGCCGTGGGGGTCAGAGGAGGACAGTCGCAGACGTGTCTTTGTCACACACCCCCAAGACTGCCTATGCCTTGTTCTCACTTCGTATTTATCTGTAATCTGAAGCCCTGATCTGCAGGACAGTTTGTCTTTCGTTCCTTAAGCTGAGGAAATAGACATGGTAGCCAGTGGTGCTGGGAGTCTGCCTGTGTCCTGCTCCGGCATGCGGAGAGCTGAGATACGTTTCTTGGCCTCTGCCTGAGTGTGGCGCTACAGAGATTAAACAGTGAGCCTGTGCATGGTTTGGTGGTTTTATTTCCCTGTAGCTCCCCTCCCCCAGCCCCGGCTAGGAACCCTGGAACGAAGCCTCTGGTATGTGTCCGAGAGCTGCCGCCAGCTCCGGGACACCCAGGAGGTCTCTGATGGCCACCTGCTCCTGGCCTTCAGTGTCCCCTTCCTTGGGTTTGAGGAGGAGGCGCCCCTGTTCCGGGCAGCCCTGCTGGGAGAAGCAGAGCCTAGTTTCACTTCTTCAGTCAGCTGTTTCCTCTGCCGGCACTGCCTGGGAGAGCAGCTCGCTCAGCTCAGCGCGCTTCTCTCCGCCAGCAGTTTGGGAGTGGGGGTGGCGTCGGTGTCAGCAACGCCCCGGGAAGAGAACGAAGCCAGGGGACGGGAACGCGGCTGTGCAGGGTTAGGGAGCCTCAGCTGCCCGGTCAGTGGTTTTGCCAGAGCCCCGCGTGCTGGCCTGCGGGGCCTCACAGTTTGCCCTCGTCCAGCAGCTTCCGGAGCCCGGCACAGATCTTGCCCAGGTGCGGAGTGAAGTCAGGCCCGTAGAGGGCAGCGAGCAGGTCAGGGTCAGCATAGTGATCGAACACGTGTCTGATGCGGTCATGTGACTTGGGCGTGAGGTGATGCTCCACCAGCTGCAGCAGAATGTCCCGACACTCGATGAGCAGACGCGCTAGGACGGCAGCCTCGAAGGTGAAGTCCACCTCCCCGAAGCTGAGCGCCGTCATGGCGCCCTGCCGTAGCTTCTGGCGAAACCGTGTAGCCAGAGCCAGCTCCCCGGGAGCAAAGCAGCCACTGCGGTGCAGCACGGCCACCTTGACAGCCACCTTGATTAGGTCCTTCATCACCCGTTGTGCCTTGGGCCGGCTGTGCGTGAACTCTTTGGACACCCGGTAAAGCTCGTCTAGGACCTCGCTGCTGGTCTCGTCGATAAAGAGATGAGCCACTGACCGTCCAGCCATCTTACTCAATAGCTTCTTCTCCGCTTGTAGAGCCAGACTCTTCGAGCTGAAAGACTCCATGGTACTTGGGGTGGGCGTGTGGTCAGTCACCAGAAGAGGCCGCTTCCTTAGAGAAAAAGAGAGAAGCGGCTTTTCCCCATTTTCACTGCTCTGACGGCTTTGCCTTCCCTCTCCCCTGGCCCCCTCCATCCTGTGAGCCCGGCTTCTGCTTTTTTTTCCCTCTAGTGCTGTCTCCAGAACAGCCCAGAAGAGCAAGGGGAGGCCTGGCTGGAGGGGCGAGACGGAGCTACGGCCATATGGAGAGCATGACGCCCCTTTGGCGGGGAATTGGCACAGCTGTCCTGTCTCCAGGCTCGGGATCACGAGCCCATGTCAGTGGGGGCTCCGTCTAGCCTTAGAAGAAGATACAGTCTCCAGAATCCTAAGAGCCCTTAGCGTTTTCTTTGAGAACCTACTGTATGCCAAGTACTTGGTATGGACTGTGTCAGTTTTCCAGCTCCATTAGGGTAACGGTCCCATTTTACAGTGAAAAATCTCCAGGCTAAAAGAACTGCCCCACCCCCCACCCCCGAGACTGTTTCCTCTGTGTAGCCCTGGAACCAAGTCTTGGAACTTGCTCTGTAGACCAGGCTGGCCTTGAAGTCAGAGATCTGCCTGCCTCTGCCTCCCAAGTGCTGGGATTAAAGTCGGTGTGGGACCACTTCCCAGCAGGGCTGAGAGATCGTAAGCAACTTGGCCTAGCAGATATGACTGCAGGGAGCTGGAGAGCTGAGTCAGCTCACACGCTCACAGACCCCTCACGATCGCCTGTACCTTCAGCCCCAGGGAGAGCCAACACCCCGGGACGGTGGTACAGCCTGTGCCTGAGGACAGGGTCCTCTCCCCGAGGTCCCCGAGGTCGCCGGCTGCCCGTCTTCTGTTGATTTGTTACTTCCCCCTCCCCTTCTCTGCAGGATGTGGCTGTGACCGCAGTGCGGAGCAACCTCACCCTCTCCCCCCAAATGAAAACATGAGTCTGAGGAGGCAGAGGGAGGCCAGCGGGGGCCTCTCTCCCCAGCTGAGGCATTCCAATGGGAAGCTGCCATCTTGGTTTGTCACTGGCTTGCCCTGAGCTCCTCGGACTGTCCCACACAGTGGAGGTGACCGCTCTGATGAGCCTGCATCCATTTCTTCCCGCCTCGCCTTCCTGTTACCTGGCTCTCCGTGGCCCCTGCTGCCGTCTCCTCCACTCAGCTCTCCGGTCCTTTCAAGCTTTCTGTCACTTGCTTTCTTTTTCTAGCCTCTCAGTCATCCTCATGAACCTCTAGCCTAGCCAAGCTTTCACTTCGAGTCACTGAACTCCGATGTCTGAAGATATTTTACATGCCTAAGCCTCTGTCACACTCTGATGTGCACCTCCATCCCTCAGCCCTCACCCCAAGCCAGGTCTCACTCTCAGACACCCCTCGCTCCATCCACTGAAAGTGTTTGGGGGGAGGGGCAGGGGAGGGAAGAGATGACAAGATTTCCACAGGTGAGAGTTTCACAAAATAGAAAGAAAGGTAAGGGTAAAAGGGGTGGGAATACCCTGGCTCTGCCCCCCAGAAATCTGCCCTTCTGTCATCTCCACTCTCTCACCTGCCGGGTGCTGGGTGCCAGCCTTGCCTTGGATGTCCCTCAGCACTGACAGAATAGAGAAGCTCCTAAGTCAGAGGCCCTTTGGTCCTAGCCCCACCCCAAGTCCCGCCTACCTACTCTCCACCTCCGGTTCATCACAACTGTCACCAAGAAGGCCCTGTGCCCTAAGAGCAGCCTAGAAATAAGACAAAGGTCAGAAGGGATGGAATTCTACAGGCGGCAGCCGCGCTGAGCTGGGAAGGACTCATAGCTCGCCCCCACCTAAGTGGTCTGCTTCTTTGTTGCTGCCTAATGTTCTTGTGGTACTGAGGGCCGTGGAGAAAACAGAGTTTTTAATGTGGGAGGCAGCAAGGGAAGTACCGAAGACAATCGAGCGGTGTAGTGGGGCAGGGTTATCACAACCATCTTGAGGCCCTGGCAGGTAAGGCTGGCGTAGACTGTCCCCGCCTTCGGTATCTGCAGGAGGCAGGTGCCAAGGTTAAGGCTGCTGATTCATATGTGACCGGCAGGTGGCAGCATGGAGCTGAAACACCAGAGGACCGTACAGTAGCTGTTAGGGGGACATGTCTCCAGTGAGGTGAAACCTCGCCTTTAATCCCAGCACTCTGGAGGAAGAGACAGTGGCTCTCCGAGTTCAAGGCCAGCCTGGTCTACCCAGTGAGCTCCAGGCCAGCCAGAGCTGCATAGTGAAACCCCTGTTTCAAAAAACAACCACATTGGGGCTGGAGAACAGCTAAGTGGTTAAGAGGTCTGAGTCTTCTTCGGGAGGACAAGGGTTCAACTCCCAGCACCTACAAGGCAGTTTATACTGTTTGTAACTCCAAGATTGACACTGTCACAGAGACATACATGCAGGCAAAACATCAGTGCATATAAAATAAAAAAGTGATATATATGTATAGAAAACTGCCTGTAACACCAGCTCCAGGGGTTCCAATGTTTGCTGGCCTCCAGAGTCCCCTGCATAAACACAGGATGCAAGCATACACTTGGGCATACACAGACACATAAAATCTCCACCCATCCCCGACCCCGACAGGGTCTCTCTGTGTTAGCCTTGGCTGTCCTGGACTCACTTTGTAGACCAGGCTGGCCTCGAACTCACAGCGATCCACCTGCCTCTGCCTCCCAAGTGCTGGGATTAAAGGCGTGCACCAGCACGCCCCGGGCATTTTTTTAAATGAATGTGTGTGCATAGGCAGACCAGAGGAAATTTCTGATGTCATACTCAGGAACTTGGTATGGGTCACTTGCTTTGAGGCAGAATCTCACTGGCCTGTATCGGAATTTCTGTCCCTTTGACGAAACACCATTCTCAGGAAGGAAAGAGGGGCCCGTGCGTGGTGGCACACGCCTTTAATCCCAGCACTCGGGAGGCAGAGGCAGGTGGATCGCTGTGAGTTTGAGGCCAGCCTGGTCTACAGAGTGAGTCCAGGACAGCCAGGGCTACACAGGGAAGCCCTGTCTCGAAAAAAACAAAAACAAACAAACAAAAGCCCAGTGTGGCTACACAGTGACAAATAGCACAGCGACTTCCAGGCCGGCAGGGTTGTAGAGTGACATCCTGCCTTGTTGTCCTGGTTTGGTTGTTTTTTTTTTTTTTTTTTAACCAAAATTCCTGTTTTTATTTATTTATTACATTTTTCTAAGAAAAATTTATTGGCCTTTGGATAGGCTTTATTTGCCAGAAGCTGACTCACCATACTTCTGTTGAACTTTTTACTCACTTCGTAGACCAGGCTGGCCTCGAACTCACAGAGATCTGCCTGCCTCTGCCTCCCGAGCTGGGATTAAAGGCATGTGCCACCACTGCCTGGCTCCTGTTGGACTTTTTGCTGGTTCTCTGTTTGGATCCAATGCAGCCTGTCCCGCACTCTGGCTGTGACGGTGAAACCTGGCCTACCCAGCGCCACACAGATGCCGTATTTGATGCCCAGTTCAGTCTGTTCCTGGACTCCAACCCCGCAGCTTCAGGCCTCTGAGAAGTTACCCTTTTTGTAACAGTGCCTTCAGGGCGTTCTCCAGGATTTTTATGTCTGCCCTGGCCCCTCTGCAGTGAACAGCAGTCTTTTCATTTTTCCTGATGCCAAAGGACTTGCTGGTGTATTCAGCTTTGGTGTCTGGCCTTGGCTGCTCGGGCCAGCTTGTCTCTGCTCTCCCACACAGACTTTGCAGGCGAGCGTGTGGACGTGAACATCCTGTGCCCTGTTCTTCTCAACCTGATCCTGCGCCAAGATGGAGAACAGGAAGAGCAAATTTCCTGTTTTTATTTATTTATTTAGGCTGTTTTGGTTTGGTTTGGTTTTGGGTTTTTTGAGACAGTCTCACTATATAGACCAGGCTGGCCTTAGGACTCACCGAGATCCACTTGCCTCTGCCTCCTGAGTGCTGGGAGTAAAGGCATGCGCCACCATACCTGACTAAATTCCTGTTTTGTTTTGTTTTTTTTTTTTTTTGGTTTTTTGAGACAGGGTTTCTCTGTGTGGCCTTGGCTGTCCTGGACTCACTTCGTAGACCAGGCTGGCCTCGAACTCACAGCGATCCGCCTGCCTCTGCCTCCCAAGTGCGCCACCATGCCTGGCTAAATTACGGTTTTTAAACTGAGTAGTGAATACATATTAAAAGTAACCCTGACAAGGCTGGAGAGATGGCTCAGCAGTTAAGAGCACTAGCAGCTCTTCCAGAGGTCCTGAGTTCAATTCCCAGCACCCACATGGTGGCTCACAATTGTCTGTCACTAAAAAAACAAAACAAACAAACAAACAAACAAACAAAGAAAAACTCAAACAACAAAAAAACAAAAACAAGCAGGGCGTGGTGGCGCACGCCTTTAATCTGAGCTCTTGGGAGGCAGAGGCAGGTGGATCTCTGTAAGTTTGAGACCAGCCTGGTCTACAAAGTGAGTCCAGGACAGCTAGGGCTCTTACACAGAAACCCTGTCTCGAAAAACCAAAACCAAAACCAAAACCAAACAAAAAAGCTTAAAAAAAAAAAAGCACACAATGTACATAAAAATAAATAAAACATTTTTTATTTTATTTGTTTATTTATTTAGGTTTTTCGAGACAAGGTTTCTCTGTGATAACTTTGGCTGTCCTAGACTCACTTTGTAGACCAGGCTGGCCTCGAACTCACAGTGATCCACCTGCCTCTGCCTCCCAAGTGCTGGGATTAAAGGGGTGTGCCACCATGCCCTGCCCCATAAAACATTTTTTAAAAGTCAAATGAATGTACCCAGCAAATCATGATCTATGTGAGACTCAAGCTCAACAGAGACCTTAGCTGGACACCTGAACTTCTTGATGACAGTACACAGACACTCGCTGTAATGGAGGGGGTGCGGGGGTGGGGGGGGTCGTGGAGGAGTAGTGGGGTGGGCCTTATCGCTGTTAGAGCAAATGCACAGCAAAAGAGGGTGTCTAAAGACGTGACCTCGGAGACCACCCACACTTAAGGAGAGGCTAAGGGAGCCATTCACAGATTTGAGAAATATTTATTAAGCCACTTGTCTCTGTCAGGAGAAAAATAACCCTCTGAGGTCAAAGATGAGAGACTTCCAAGGAAGGAGAGAGAGGTTGTTGGGGTCAAATGCCACAAAGGGGACAACAGGATAAAGGCTTAAGATGGGACTGTGACCAGGAGGTCACTGGCAGCCCTGATGACAACAGTCTCTAAGGCCTGGTGGAAGCAAAAGGAAAAATGATTCCGGGTTAATGAGAATCTGGAGAATAATCCAGCAAGGATTTCCAACTCTAGAAGTCACACACCAAGCGCCCATAAGGACCAAGGGAAAGGCTGGAACTTTGGTTCTGTTTTGGTTTTCCTACTGTCTAGCCTCAGGCTCACGGTCCCCCTGCGTCGGAGTTGGACAGGTGTGGCCACCTGACGTCTTGGCTGCTTTTGCAGTTGACGTTAGGGTTGAGCCTAGTGCTTCGAGTTTTCTGGGCAGCCCTTGTTTGTTTTGAGACATGATCTCACATTATAGCCTAGGCTAACCCTAAACTCCTAGAAATCCTCTTGCCTACCTCAGCATCCTAAAAACTCTGATTGCAGGAAAGAGTACCATGACCTGCTTTGTTTTTGTTTTTGTTTTGTTTGTTTTTAAAGATTTGTTTTTTGGGAGGCAGAGGCAGGCGGATCACTGTGAGTTCGAGGCCAGCCTGGTCTACAAAGTGAGTCCAGCACGGCCAAGGCTACACAGAGAAACCCTGTCTCGAAAAACCAAAAAATAAAATAAAATAAAATAAAGATTTATTTATTTATTGCATATGAGTGCTTTATCTGCAGAAGAGGGCATCAGATTACATTATAGATGGTTGTGAGCCACCTTGTGGTTGCTGGGAATTGAACTCAGGACCTCTGGAAGAACAGGTGGCCCTCTTAACCACTGAGCCATCTCTCCAGCCCAGTTTTTGTTTTTTTTGTTTTTTGTTTTTTTGTTTTCTTAGACAGGTTTCTCAGTGTAGCTTTAGTTGCTCAGACTAGTCTTGAATTTCAGATTCTCCTGCCTATACCCACCAAAAATGGTGGGGTCCATGCAAATGTCAAAATCTCACAAGAGATATTGGAACACATGCATGTGTTGAGGAACATGTGTCATAGAAAAGAAAAGCCAAGCACTCGGGAGGCAGAGGCAGGTGGATCACTGTGAGTTCGAGGCCAGTCTGGTCTACAGAGTGAGTCCAGGACAGCCAGGGCTACAGAGAGAAATCCTGTCTCAAAAAAACAAAAACAAGCCGGGCGTGGTGGCGCACGCCTTTAATCCCAGCACTCGGGAGGCAGAGGCAGGCGGATCGCTGTGAGTTCGAGACCAGCCTGGTCTACAAAGTGAGTCCAGGATGGCCAAGCCTACACAGAGAAACCCTGTCTTGAAAAACCAAAAAAAAAAAAAACCAAAAAAACAAAAAACAAAAACAACAAAACAAAGAAAAAAAAAAAAAAAAAAAAAAAAAAAAAAACACAGAAAAGAAAAGCCCGGTGTGGTGGTGTATACTTCTAATCTCAGCACTGGGGGGGTGGGGGGTGGGAGGGAAAGAGGCAGGCAAATCTCTCTGAGGTTAAGGCTAGCCTGGGTTACACAGTGAGCTCCAGGACAGCCAGGGCTACCTAGTAAAACCCTGTCTTAACAAAATAAAACAACAACAACAAAACAAAGGAACCAAAAAAGCAAAAACACAGGATTAAAAATAAAGGAGAGAATGGGCTAGTGAGATGGCTGGGCAGCTAGGAGCATGGGCCGCTCTTGCCAAGGACCTGGGTTCCGTTCGCAGCACCCACAGTCCACCCATCCGTAGCTGCGGTGTCAGGGGACCCAGCACTCCCTCTGACCTCCACTGGCACCGCATGCATGAATTACACGTACGTACACGCATGAAGACAAAGCACACACACAAAATAAATGTGAAAAAACACAAAGGAAGGGAAGAAGGGCTCCGATGCAGGGTGAGTCTGTAATCCCGGTACTTTAGAGGCAAGGGTCGGAGGATCACAAGCGCAGCCCAGTCTCTCTCTCAGAGTAATTACAATCAGAGCCAGGCTTGACACTGCTTATGGGTCCCTTGGCACTCGGGAGGCTGACACTGCACAAGAAGATTGCTGAGGCTTGAGGCTCCTCTGGGGCTTCATAGAGAGCCTCAGGCCAGCCAAGGCAACAAAGAGAGAGCCTGTGCCCGTGCCCCATTCCAAAAATCATAGTTATAGTAAATAAAACATTATTTTGTTTGGTTGCTTTTAATTTTGTCTTTTTCCAGACAAGGTTGTGTGTGTGTATGTGTGTGTGTGTATGTGTGTGTGTGTGTGTGTGTGTGTGTGTGTGTGTATCCTTGGCTGTCCTGGACTCTCTTTGTAGACCAGGCTGGCCTTGAACTCACAGTGATCCACCTGCCTCTGCCTCCCCAGAGCTGGGATTAAAGACGTGCGCCACCACGCCTGGCCAATAAAAGATCATAAAAGGGTAAATGGTGTATTTGATGACATGCCCCTGTAGTCCTGGCAGAATTGTGTAGGGGTAGAATTATGTTCCCGAGTAGAAAAGAAACACACATTTATTACACTAAGGTGTTGAGAGTTCATACGGATTAGCCTTGCAGAATCACTGGAAGCAGAAGTTCAAGGTCACCAGTGCCCGTGGGGGCGGGCACAAAGGATGCTGGGGAGGATGAGCCCCACGGTCCTGATGAGCCAAGCTTCCCAAGACTCATGTAAAAAGCCGGATATAGAGGCGCGAATCCCGGAGCCCACACTCCTAAGGCAGGAGAATTCCCCCGTAGGCTCATAAGCCAGCTAGCTTGTACCACACAGCACAGCGGGAGAAACCGAGAGGCCTTGCCTCAGCAGAGTGGAAGGAGAGAATGGACTTCTAGAAATTGTCTTCTAAACCGGGCGTGGTGGCACATGCCTTTAATCCCAGTACTCGGGAGGCAGAGGCAGGCGGATCTCTGTGAGTTTGAGGCCAGCCTGGTCTACAAAGCTACTCCAGGACAGCCAGGGCTACACAGAGAGACCTTTTCTTTTTTTTTTTTTTTAAAGATTTATTTATTTATTATTATGTATACAATGCTCTGTCTGCATATACACTTGCTCGCCAGAAGAGGGCACCAGATGTCATTATAGATGGCTGTGAGCCACCATGTGGTTGCTGGGGATTGAACTCAGAACCTCTGGAAGAACAGGCAGTGCTCTTAACCTCTGAGCCATCTCTCCAGCCCAGAGACCTTTTCTTGAAAAACAAAAAAACAAAAAACGAAAGAAGTTGTCTTCTGACCTTCACAAGGAATCTGGCTCAGGTGTGCACATGTACACAGGCACAATTCTAAAAACATAGGAAAGAAAGTTAACATCTGCCCTATGCTGGTTCTATGCCAGATAAAAATTGGCTTAGTATGATGGCACACACCTTTAATCTCAGCACTCTGGAGGCAGAGGCAGAGGCAGGCGTATCGCTGTGAGTTCCAGGCCAGCTTGGTCTACCGAGTGAGTTCCAGCCTCAAGGCTACATAAAAAGGCCCTGTCTCAAAAGAAAAGTATTAGGGGGCTGGAGAGATGGCTCAGAGGTTAAGAGCACTGTCTGCTCTTCCAGAGGTCCTGAGTTCAACTCCCAGTAACCACATGGTGGCTCACAGCCATCTATAATGTGATCTGGTGCCCTCTTCTGGTGTGCAGGTGTACATGCAGGCAAAATACTGTATACTTAATACATAAATAAATTTTTTTAAAAGTATGTACTTTGGGGGCTGGAGAGGTGGCTCAGAGGATAAGAGCACTGACTGCTCTTCCACAGGTCCTGAGTTCGATTCCCAGCAACCACATGGTGGCTCACAACCATCTGTAAAGTAATCTGATGCCTTCTTCTGGTGTGCAGGTATACATGCAGATAGAGCACTCATACACATAAAAATAAATAAGTATAAGCCGGGCGTGGTGGCGCACGCCTTTAATCCTAGCACTTGGGAGGCAGAGGCAGGCGGATCGCTGTAGGTTCAAGGCCAGCCTGGTCTACAAAGTGAAACCAGGACAGTCAAGGCTACACAGAGAAACCCTGTCTCGAAAAACCAAAAAGAAAAAAAAAAAAGAAAAAAAGTATGTACTTTATTTTATGGGGATTAAGGTTTTGCTTTCATAAATGTGTGTGCACCGTGCATGCCTGGTCCCCACAGAGATCAGAAGAGTTGGATCAGAGCTTTTGGAACTGGAGTTACAGATGGTTGTGAGCTGCCACAAGAGTGCTGAAAATGCAAATCCAGTCCTCTGCAAGAGCAGCCAGTGCTCTTAACCACTGAGCCATCTCTCGGGCCCCTTAACAACAACAAAAAAAGAAGATACCTTGGCAAGTCATCCCCTTACTAAAGAATTTAAAATACTTGCCAGTTTTTCCAAATTGTTTTAGCCAGCCCACCGTGGTACCCCAGGCCTTATGTCACCTGCTCCTCTTTGCTTTCTTCTCCTCAGAACCAGGGTCTTTTGCACACATGAGCCTCTGAGGGCATTTTGCTGTTCCCACTTCAGGCTCCATGCTTACCAAGTAAAAGCTTTTATTTAAACATTGTCTCTCTTAGGAACATTTTCTCCTTTCTGCAGGCAGACTCCCATCAAAGTTCCCTGTCTCTCAAGATAAGATACCAACAAACTGGGAATAAAATTGAGTGTTAGAATGTTTACTTAGCATATTATCAAGGCCTTGGGGTTTCTCTCCCCAGCACTGGAAAAAAAAAAGTAATTAAAATGTATCCAATACCTTTCATGTAAACACCACAAAGTGATTAAGAGGCCTTGAACTCCTCTGCCCTTACTGTGAGTTCCAGACAGTACCACTAACTTTTGGTATTGCTTTGGAAATGTATTTAGATTAAAAAATTTTTTTTAATGTGCATGAGTGTTTTCATTCTGTTGTGTTAGTTTTCATTAGTTTATTTTGAGGTGGGCTCCATCTTCTCTCTATGAAGCCCTTGCTAGCCTGGACCTCCTATGGACCAGGCTGGCCTTGAACTCACAGTGATATGCCTGCCTCTGCCTCCCCAGTGCTGGGATTCAAGATGTGTGCCACCACACTTAGTGTGAAAGAGAGTTTTCCTGCATGTATGTCTGGTTCCCAAAGAAGTCAGAAGATGGTATTGAATCTCCTGGAGCTGATCTGATTTTTTTTTTTTTTAAGTTTTTTTCAAGACAGGGTTTTTCTGTGTAGCCTTGGCTGTCCTGGACTTGCTTTGTAGACCAGGCTGGCCTCGAACTCACAGCGATCCCCCTGCCTCTGCCTCCCAAGTGATGGGATTAAAGGCGTGCACCACCATGGCTGGCTGTCTTTTGTTTTTCAAGACAGGGTTTCTCTGTATAGCTCTGGCTGTCCTGGTACTCAGTCTGTTTTTTGTTTATTTGCTTGTTTGTTTGCTTTTTTTTTTTTTTTCTTTGTCCTGGTACTCTTAAATGTAGACTGTCCTGGCGTTGAACTCAGAGACTGGTTGTCTCTGCCTCCCAAGTGCTAGGACTAAAGGCATGGGACACCCACCCCTAATTATTATTTTTATTCAGTTTTGATTTATTATCGTTGTTGCGCATGTGTGTGTAAATGCTACAGCATATGTGAAGAGAGTTGGTTCTATCCTTCCGCCGTGGGCATTGAGCGTTGAGCTTAGGTCCTCTGGCTTTTGAAGCAAATGCGTTGGCCCATTAAGCTATTTTGCTGGTCTGTGTTCCCTAAGTTTACTGTCTCCTGGATCACTCTGGATCCAGGGTCTCTCAGCAGTGTGTAGATATCATTCCTTTCTCATTCTGTTTATCTCATTGCTTCCCCCGACTGTAAGTCCGTCTTGTCTCTCAGCGCCCGTGTCTGCGTGCTAATCTCACTTGCTGCAGGACACAGTCTGGTTGGTGGTGTGTTTATACTAGTTGGACCCCCATTCAGTTAAGAAACCGGTAACTCCGTATTTTTTTTCCCTCTAATCCAGAGACTGAGCCGTGCGTGGAAGTGCCCACTCAGACAACACTGTCTTAGGATGTCATTGTCCTCCAAGCCACCTACGTCCCAGGGAATTCTGAAAATACCCTTTGTCCCAGCCCCATGAAAAAGGAAAAAAAATCCTAGCAGGCCAAAACCAAGGTGGAAGCTAAGCAGTATTGTCTGAAGTAGCCTTATTTTCTGTCTCCGCTGGCATTCCCCAAATCAAAGGCCCTTTATTGGTGCTGGGGACAAGGAGCCGTTTTGCTGAGGGGTGTCCAAGGGCCCTTGGAGGAGGTGGGACACACTAACCGTGCCTCCATGGGGTTAGGGCAGCTGTTTCCTCTCCCCTTTATGTCTCCACGTCTCTCTAAATTAGTTAGTCTTGGTCTCCACCTGGCTTTCAGCTGCAGCCCTCCCTCCTACCTGCCCTCTTTTGTCAACAGTCTCCTGACAGCCAGCCCCCTCGCTTTCAGACTTAGTTGCCGGCATGATGGCTCAAGGCTGACCGGTCTGTCTGACCGCAGAGGTCGGAGGGGAGGAGATGATGGGTACACGACATAGCCGAGGACACTCAGGCCTTCTTATTGGGGTCAGGATGAATATGACCCAGAGAAAGCACATGGGGACCCAAAAAGAGACGCAGGCCGAAGCTTAGCAAGGAGAAATGAGGAGAGGAACAAGGCGGGGGGCTCCCCAGAGAGCAGGGTCGCCAGAGTCGCTGATGGAAGCGAGGGAGGATCGCGCAGCCTCTGACAGCCCAGCCCAGCTGAGGCCCCCTGGTTTCCTGTCTCTCTCCTCGGGTTATCTTCCTTCCTGTTTGTGACACTTCTGCTCGGGCACTCTTCTCTGTCCGCCTGTCTGTCTGTCTCTGTGTGTGTGTGTGTCTCGTGTGTCCGTGTCTCAGCGACTGTCCGTGGTGCTTCCAATCTTCAGCTTGACTCAAGTCCCCTCCAGCTCACCCTTCTCGGTTTTAGCTCTGGGTGGATCCTGCGCTCGACGCCCCGCCCTCTGCAGTACTATTGGTGGAGATGTGACGAGAAGGCGGGGTCTAGCTCGCCGCTGAGGATTCTATTGGTCGCGGGGACCAAGAGGCGGGCCGGAGGCGGGTACGGCTTGGGAGGCGGGCGGGGCGGCTGGGGCCGAGCCCAGAGCTCCGGGCGGTCGCATTGTTTTCCTCCGCGGGTCTGCGGCGGCGGGAGTCGGGGCTTCCACTCGGACCCAAGGCTCTCGTAGCCCGGCAGCGCCCTGGAGCCGAGATCCAAGCACCATTCAGACGGGACGCTCGTCGCATCTCGCCCGAGCCCAGCCACGGACTGCGAACTCCGCGCGGCGCGGAGCTTGGGGGCCGCCCGCTGCTCCCTGGACCTCCTCGCTGACCCGGATCTCCGAGCAAGTACCTTGGGGTAGGGATGTAGCTGCAGCGAGCGGCGGGAGCGCCACAAGAGGGGCCGGGGGCCAAGCTTCTGAGTGTCACGGGGACCCGAGTGGGTCCGGCGCGCCTTGTGCATGATAGAGAAAGGGTCAGCGGAGTTAGGGTGCGTGGAAGAGGAGGGGACCGTGGCCGAGCCCAGCTGCACTGCTTCTCTTCCCACAGTCGCGTCCCGCTAGATTTGGGGGGATCACAAAAGACATGTTTTTTTTTTAATTTTTTGAGGCACGCACGATGCAGAGGGTGGAAAGCCCCGCATCTTGCCTCTCCCCCGGGAAACTGAGGCTCCGAGACCCGTAGACTGTAAGACCTCTCGACGCTCCTGCGGGCATAGGAAGGGGGCTAAGTCGTTCTGGACTTTGGTGTCAGGGTCGCTTCGTCGTCCTTGTGCAGGCTGGAGTCTGAGCACTTCCAGGGGGAGGGGTCGGCTTGGGCAAAGAGTCCAGGAGTGGGGGCCACGGAGAAGCAATCAGTCCCCTCGCCCACCTCCACGCTTCCCCTCACTCCGCCCGGGGCTTTGTTAGACTGGTCTTCCACAGACGAGAGAGGGGGCCTCGCTACGTCCATCCTAGCTCACCTACCCGCTCTCGCGCGGGCCTAGGGCCCGCCCTTGGCTGTTCCCAGCCTCCAGCCCTGTTTCCCTGGTCTAGGAGACTCGCCTCCGTCCCCCAACCCCAGATCCCATTCCCTCACGATCCGCGCCTGCAGGCCCCTCCAGCCCCTCCTCCCGCTAACGTGGCTCTGGGACCCGGTCCCGGCCCAGGCGCTGCTACCCGCCCCTCCTCGGAGCCCCGGATCCAGTGAGGGGGAGACACGTCGAGCCCCTGGCCCCAGGCCCACCTCACGCTAAGCGCACCCGACGCTCCAGACACCTGGTTTATCACATTGGGGCGGGTGGGTGGGAGGGGAGGGTAAGTACAAAGCCTGGGACTGAGAGCCAAGGGTAGGGCGAAAGGGTTTTGAGGCTCAGCGAACCCCTGAGCCTTCCAAGGAAGGTGGGCTCGGGCGGGCGACCGTGCCCATGGCTTCCCGCTATTGTCCCCAGCCGGCCTCCCTATTTCTTCCCCTGCTCCTCGAGACCGCGGCTATGACCTCGGCCACTCCCCAGAGGTGGCTGCATGGCTTGGAAAGGGGGCTGTTTCATCTTTCCATCAAGGGAAGGAGGGGAAAAAAAAAAAAAAAAAGGAGAAAGAGTAGCCGTGTCGCTCCTTGGGATTTCTCCAGGTCACAGCATGCCTGTCCCCAGGCCAGGGATTGGATGGGAGCCACCCAGATGTTGCTCCCCCAAACAGCTACGGGAAGCCCTCTTAAAGATGTATCATACTCGAGTCTAGTGGGCCAAGGAAAAGGCCAACCAAGTGTTTTTAGAGGCTGGACTAACCCAGCTTAAAGTGAGCGTGTGCCGGGGGTGCGGGGGTCCTTGGTGTGAGAGGTTAGGTGGGAGGCGAGCCAGGTTTGTTCTCCGAGAAACTAAGGGGGATGAGGTTACTTGCTATCAGAGCATTTTGCTTGGTAATGAAGAGCATGCAAATTAGATGCAAATTAGCCTCTATTGTCCCTAGCTAGGGCGCTTTTGCAGGAAGGCTTTCGGATTCTGAAGGTTTTAACATTGGGAGTGGTCATCGGGACCCCACAACTCCCAGACAACCCTTGCCCCAAGACTGGTCCTGCAGTTCCAGGAGTTTCTGGCTAAAGGCCAAATGATACTCATTATCTTCTGGTGCCAAGCCGCCCTCATTTTGTAATCAAACAAAATGCACCCCCCCCAATTCCATCTCCCCTCAACTGGCTTCAACAGATTTCCCCAAAAACGTGCACCTTTACTTTTAAAGGCTGTGGTATGGGAGAGGTGATTTAGTCTTTTCCTTTCTTTTGTTCCTTCTTCCCTTAGATCAGAGAGCTCCTGTCCCCTTCCATCCCCCGTAGGACCCACCACCCCAGGTAAGGGAAAGCCAGTGACTCCTGAGGGCAGGGTGTAGGAGCAGCTCTGCCAGGGACCAGGAAGAGGGTCTGGCTCTTCTCCCCACTTGCCAGAGACCAAAGTTGTTTCCAGGGTGAAGACAGCAGTTGCCCAGGGCAACTTGAGGGGGGGCAGGTAGGAGAGCTTTGGAGACGAGCTGTGTCCCTCTCTCCTCTCCTGGGAATACCAGCATCCGGAAACATGGGCTGTGGGAGGGAGCAAGGCTCAGGCTTGCTAGGGAGAGGGTCCTTAGCTAGCTAACTGCTCTGCCTCTGGGGAAGGGGGGGGGTCATCATTAGGTGTTTCTACCCTGTCCCTTCCTCCAGCTCTCTTGGGACCCCACCTGACGTCAACCTCCCCACCAGTGACGCTAGATTGGGCTTGGGTGGACACTTGGGTCCTGGCTTGGAGAGTAGAATTACTGGGGGCGTGGAAGGGGGGCTTGTCCTGTAAGCCCAGGGGTTCTCCTTTAGAAGACTTGGGATGGTCAAGCAAGGCTTGTCTGTCAACAAAAGGAAGGAAGGACTCCTAGCTCCCTTGGCTGATTAATGGAGCCCCTTCAGCCCCTCAGGCAATTCCAAGGGAAGGCAGGAAGCTGGTATGCACCTCCTACAGTGGGTCCAGGCAGGGTCAGCTGGCTGGGGGAGGCTGTGCACGGGGTGGGGGGGGGAGGAGGAAGAGGAGGAGGAGGAGACCCGGCTCAGCCCTCCTTTTACAGTATCCATCTTTTCTCGGACTTTGGGGCTACAATTGCCTGTCATTGAATTATTTATATTTCAATTTCAGAGGCAGCCTGATGAGGGAAGACAGGGAAAGCAGGGCACGTTCAGCCATTGCTTCTCACCCGTCCTTTCTATCCTTTGCTCTGCATAGGGGGTGGGTCTGCTCTTCTTCCCCACATTGAGAACACTGGTTCCTAGGAGCCAAAAAGGCCACAGGGGGCTCCAGGCTGGGAGGGGGCACAGTGGTCGAGGAGACAGCTGCAGCCAGAGCTAAATTTAGCCTCTGATCTGGCTTTGATGCAGACTCGTTTTTGGCTAAGACAGCCCCTCCATGCACGCCCCGTCCCCTTCCTGACCAGCTTCTTCCTCAGCTGTGGGAACGGCCCCTCCAGTATGAGCTTAGGCTGGGTCAGTGACCGCCCTCCTCCCTCCCCCCCCAGGCTGTTTGCTCTTCTCCTTCTGTTCCTCCTCAGCCCTAGACAGGACCATGGCTGCCACACAGCTGCCTCTGCCTGGGCGCAGTGCCTACATTACTCCCAGGGTGCTATGGGGGGTCTGTGAGGGGAGGGGAGAGCAGACTGGGTGCCCTCTTCCTCCTACTAGTGCCAAGGAGTCACTATTTATAATTTTAAGGCTTCAGTGTCTAATTATAGCTGAGAAGGGGTTAGCACAAGGGGGGCCAGGAGGTGTCACCCACTCAATGTCCCAGACCCAGGCAGGAGAGAAGAGGAAAGTCTGGGAGGGGCCTCCACTCCGTTCTGTCCTCACCTGGGGTCATACCCGCAGGCTTCACACCAACCAGTTTGGGCCAGTTGGAGAGGGGAGCCCCCCCAGCCCCCCCTCCCCCGAGTGACAGTGACAGCTGACTGGGAGCGAGGCAGAGATGGTTCTTTGCCCCACCCCACAGGGTCTTTTGGGGATAGGCCTGGGGAGGAGTCTGCCTGCAACCAAGGTGGAAAGAACTTAGCCCCTTCCCCCACTTTTTTGTCTCCCCTTTCAGGGCCAGCATATGGGTGAGGGGGTACCCCCTGGGGCTTGAGGTGCCCCGCACAGGATGCCCGGAGTCCCCCACTCCCTGCCCCTGCTGCTGCTGCTGCTGCTGTCACTCCCCTGTGCTCAGGCCGCCTTTCCCCAGGACCCCATCCCTCTGTTGACCTCTGACCTACAAGGTGAGTGCCCCACCCACTTTACCCTCTTGGGGGGAAGCAAGTAGAAAATGAGACATCCCCCACCCCACCCCGACCAAGTGGGAAGGTGTAGGAATGTTAGCAGGCTCAAGGAAGCTGAGAGAAAGGCCAAGCAGAGGGGAACCAAGAGGTAGAATGAGCTGGAACCACAAGTTTCTCAACCCCAGGTTTTGTTTCTCCCCTCAGAGGTGGTGTTGCTGGGTGGCTAAAAATGTGACGTCTAGCAGAATGTGATGGCGCATGCTCTTAATCCCAGCACTTGGGAGGTTGAGGGAGGAAGATTGCTACAAGTCTGAGGACCCGCTGAGCTATGTAGTGAGTTCCAGCCAGCCCGGATGACATAGCCAGACCCTGTCTCAGTGGACAAACATAAGCAATGTAATGCCTTAGCCAGACCAGACCGTTCAGGCTTGAGTCCCCCGCTCAGCTGCTCGCTGGTTGCGTGAACTTGCTCAATGCTATATAGCTTTTCTTTGCCTCAGTTTCCACATCCGTAAAAGGAGGGCAGTAGTCATGGTGCTCTACCTCACGGAGAGTGATTTAGAGATTAAGTGAGGGAACAGAGAAAACACAACTGAGGCACAGCCCTGAGAAAACTGTCTGGCCCGAATGAAGCACTTTGTGTTTGTGTGTTATTCTTAGCCACTGAGTGGAGTCCTGTGCCAGGTCGGTGCTCCCAACACCCGTTACTTTCCTCTCTGCCCACCAGTGAGCCTGTGTCCCACCATGACAGAAACTGTAGAAATTCCCTTTCTGAGAGAAACCCTCATCTGTCCGGGTCTGTGTTAATGAGCTAGATTTAGAGTAATTTCAGTTGGGCTATTGGGAGTGATGTGGGGGGAGTGGGGGTGGGGGAGTGGGGGTGGGGGAGTGGATGACACAGATAATAGCAAACGCTTTGCCACATTCAGTTCTCAGTACTCTGTGAGCGTTAAGTCATCTTTGAACCCTGAGTTCCCCCTAAACTAATGCCTGTGGCTTCCATAGCCAGACCAGGTGGGCAGTGGTCAGAAGAGGGAGGAACCTTGGAAGGTTAAAGTGGTGAAAAGTCTTGAGGGGAGGATTTGAGGAGGCACAGGAGAGGCACGTGCTTTAATTATGTGCATGTGTGACAAAACTTTTCCTGGGGAGATGAAACACTCCTGACTGCTCACCTCAGACCACGGCAGGTCACGGCAGGCCACGGCAGACCAAAGAATGGCTACCACCAACGTCCAACTTGGGGAGCCAATAAGTTTTACTGGGGGTTTACAGGAATATGGGTTAGGGGTTACTTGCAAGAGCAGAAATCAATCAAAGACAGCTCACAAAAGCTGGGAACCTGGATCACACTGCACAGCCCGCAGGCAGCTGATTGGACAGTGTCCTTTCCAGGTGCCTCCGTGGTCTCTTGCAGGCAGCTGGGCTGGTCTTTTTTTTTTTTTCCCCTTCTCTGAAGAGTCTTCTTTGCAGCTTCACTTCCTGGGGTGGGGGGGTGGGGGGTGGGTAATGGGACAGGCCTGGCCTCTCAGCTTTTACTGTTTACTGTGGCAGAGGGCAGCCTAGTGAATTTGTTCAGTTTCAGGGAGTTTTTTTAAAAAAGATTTATTTATTATGTATACAGTATGCATCAGATCACCTTATAGATGGTTGTGAGCCACCATGTGGTTGCTGGGAATTGAACTCAGGACCTCTGGAAGAGCAGGCGGTGCCCTTAACCACTGAGCCATCTCTCCAGCCCTCAGGGAGTTCTCCCCCCCACCCCCCCAGACTGGGTTTCTCTGTGTAGCCTTGGCCGTCCTGGACTCACTTTGTAGACCAGGCTGGCCTCGAACTCACAGCGATCCGCCTGACTCTGCCTCCTGAGTGCTGGGGTTAAAGGCGTGCGCCACCACGCCCAGCTCTCTCAGGGATCATCCTGTGGCGCCCCCCCCCCCCCCCCCCCAGCTAGAGTTGGTGGTGAGTCACCTGATGTGGGCGCTGGGGATCAAAATTTGGACCTTTGGAAGAGTAGTGTGTGCCCTTAACCACTTAGGCTATCTCCGGCCCCTTGGAAAGGGACCTTCTGAAACAGTGGTTGTCCTAAGAAGGGACTTGGCTGAACTTAGGAGTTAGACTTGATACAAACCTTTGCTGCCTGCTTGGTAGTTATGTAAAGTCCCTTGAAATGGGGTCGAGGTGAGCGCCTACCCATAAGGCTAAGACATTGAGGAAGGTAAATCATTCAAACGACTCTCACAGAGCCTGATGAAAGGAAAATTAAATGCTCAGTTCGTGGTGTTTTTGTTTACCAGTTATTTAAGGGGGTTGCACACGTTGTTGTGTGGGGTGAAGACTAAAGGACAGCTTGGGGCGCAGCTTCTCTGCTCCTGCTGTGTGATCTCAGGTCGTTAGGCGTGGCTGCCAGTATCTCTAGCCTCAGAGCCATTTCACTGTCTCCTTTATTTATTTTGTTTTTCGAGACAGAGTCTCTCTGTGTAGCCTTGGCTGTCCTGGACTCACTTTGTAGACCAGGCTGGCCTCGAACTCACAGCGATCTGCCTGCCTCTGCCTCCGGAGTGCTGGGATTAAAGGCGTGCACCACCACGCCTGGTTCACTGTCCCTTTTCTTTTCTTCTCTTTGAGAGAGCGTCTTGTCTCATATACTGGCCTGGTGGTTACTATGTAACCAAGACCGGCCTTAAACTCTCAGCAGTGCCCCTGCCTCAGATTCCTTGGGTTTCTTCTGGTGGGAAAGGGAGTTGGGAAGCGTGTGCAATCTCAGCTGCCATCCTCTCAGTGTCACCACTGTACCCCCTAGGTACTTCTCCCTTATCTTGGTTCCGGGGCCTGGAGGATGACGCTGTGGCTGCAGAACTCGGGCTGGACTTTCAGCGATTCCTGACCTTGAACCGGACCTTGCTTGTGGCCGCCCGGTAAAATGGCCGAGGCACAGTTGTGGGGCAGACAATGCATGCTCCTGGGCAGATGGGACCTGCATGGCCACTGCAGCATCTTGCAGGGGACACATGCCAGGTGCACAAGCCATGGGGCATGGACTTGCTTGGACCCAGAGAACAAATGCCGAGGCGTGGAGTCAGGGGGAGGCTAGGGAGCAGGGGCTTTGTGTGGCTTGGCCAAGGAGGGGGCTGGGGAGCTCAGGTAGGGTGCCTCCGCTCAGCTCTGACCCCCCCTTACCTGCCCCTTCAGGGATCACGTTTTCTCTTTCGATCTTCAAACCCAAGAAGAAGGGGAGGGGCTGGTGCCCAACAAGGTGAGGAGGTGCTGGCAGGGAGACAAAGCTGGGAAAGGAGGGGCCCGCGTTGCCCATGACCTCCTGTCTTGTTCCCCTCTTCAGTTTCTGACATGGAGGAGCCAAGATGTGGAGAATTGTGCTGTGCGGGGAAAGCTTACGGTGAGGACTGGATGTGGCTGGAGGGAAGCGACCGCTGCCCTCAGGTAGTGCGCTGCACCACCGTTCTTTTACTCCCTTTCCCGTCCCAGCCCAGAGAACAAAAGGAAGGAGACAGAATTCACAGTTTTTAGTGTGAATCCTAAAGGGAACTCCAGGAAAAAGAAACCGAAGAACTTGCTGAGGGGTTAAGGGCCAGTAAGCAGCCGGAGGCCTCAGTCGCATTGCTCTCTGACTGGCTCACTTTCTGCGCCCCCTAACTTCAGTCTCATGCCTGTCACTGACCTAGAATTTTGGGTTCCCTAGGACGAATGCTACAACTACATCCGTGTTCTTGTTCCCTGGGACTCGCAGACACTCCTCGCCTGTGGAACAAACTCCTTCAGCCCCATGTGCCGCACCTATGGGGTACAAAGGGAGAGACTGGGAGGAAAACCCAAAATAATAAATCAGTTTGATGGGAAAGAGACGGGCACCCGGGGACGGGAATGCACATACGTGGATGCTCGCGGAGGGCCTGGGGACGGTGAGTGGGAGCCGGCTGTGGGGCCAGCCTCTGAGACCCCCAAGGTTCCAGGAATCTGTCTCCTTTGCCCCCAGATAACTTCACTGCAACAGGAGGGCGAGGAGCTGAGTGGGCAAGCTCGGTGCCCCTTTGATGCCACCCAGTCCAACGTGGCCATCTTTGCAGGTGTGCACCAGGGCATGTGAAAAGCAGGCATGTGGCAAGAGGGAGTTCCTCTCCCAATTTGGTCTCCCCCCCCCCATGTTCTTGAGTGGAGGGTTGAGGTAGGGGCTGGAGCCAGGCCTAGGTAGCCGGTGTGGGTGGGTACACCAGCGGGTCCCGAGCTTTCTGTGACCTGGCTCCCTTTCTCCCTCCAGAGGGCAGTTTGTACTCAGCCACGGCAGCAGATTTCCAGGCCAGCGATGCTGTAGTTTACAGGAGCCTTGGACCTCAGCCCCCGCTCCGCTCTGCAAAGTATGATTCCAAGTGGCTTCGAGGTCAGTCATCCCGGGGCGCAGATTGTGCCAACGTTGGGGTGGGAGTAAAACGGGACTGTGCGTGCGCGGGGTGGGGTGGGGGATAGTGACGGTGGGGAGGTGACAGCGCGGGGCACGAGTCTCTGAGCACCTATGGATGCCCTACCCTGTTGCACCTTACCCTAGAGCCACACTTTGTCTATGCTTTGGAGCACGGAGAACACGTGTACTTCTTCTTCCGAGAGGTTTCTGTGGAGGATGCCCGCCTGGGGAGGGTAAGGAAGTTGGGCAGCACTGGTGGAAAGTTGGGGGGTCCTTCTAGGTCCTGAGGAAAGTCCTTGGCCCTGGTCCCCAAAACAAATGCCTTGGATTCTTGACCCCTCCCCACACACCTTCTGCACAGCCTCCGGCTCTCTCATAACTCTCATCTTGACCCAAATGGGCCAGTCATACCATTGCCTTTCTTCGCTGAGCCCCTCACACTTGCTGCTTGGCGCTCCTGACTCATACCGTGGCACTTCCACCAGCTGCCATGCGGCTCTCTCAATATCCTCTCAGGTCCAGTTTTCCCGGGTAGCCCGAGTGTGTAAACGTGACATGGGTGGCTCACCTCGGGCCTTGGATCGCCACTGGACGTCCTTCCTCAAGCTGAGGCTCAACTGCTCTGTCCCTGGGGACTCCACCTTCTACTTTGACGTCCTGCAGGCCTTGACTGGGCCTGTGAACCTGCACGGCCGCTCTGCTCTCTTTGGAGTCTTCAGTACTCAGACCAACAGGTTGGTACCAGGCAGACCGTGTGATCTGGCTCCCTACCCAGCCCCACCCCAACATCCAAACGTCCCTTTAATGGCTACTGAGGAGGAAGCTCCAAGCAAGGCCAGTTTCCCCCAGCGGCTGCCCCACCCGCTAGTCTCTGCCTCTGTGAAATGGTGCACCGAGGGCAGCCACCACTTCTTACCTGGCAGGAGCTGTGCAGTCCCTGTCAACATCTACCTTGCATCTTTTCTGGCTCCCTCAGCATTCCTGGGTCTGCAGTCTGCGCCTTCCACCTGGATGATATTGAACATGGGTTTGAGGGCAAGTTCAAGGAGCAGAGGAGCCTGGATGGGGCCTGGACCCCTGTGTCTGAGGACAGGGTCCCCTCACCCAGGTACCCAGGGTGGAGGTGGCTTTTATGGGGCAGAAGCAATGCCTGCCTTTGATGTTGGGTTGTGAAGAGGGCTAAAGTCACTGCGGCCAAGGGCGAAGGCCAGCATGCCTTGCAACAGGGAAGGGAAGCCATGGTGCAAGTCTTGTGTTTACAGGGGAGTGAAGGGTTACCGACCATGTTAGAGCGCAGGGGTGGGGGGTGGGGAGTCACATAGCTTAATTCACCCCAGTTCTCTGCCCTAAGGCTGCCCCTTCCCATGTGCCCCCAGGCCAGGGTCCTGTGCAGGTATAGGAGGAGCTGCCTTATTCCCCTCCTCTCAAGACCTTCCTGACGATGTCCTGCTCTTCATCAAGGCACACCCTCTGCTGGACCCTGCTGTGCCCCCCGCCACCCACCAGCCGCTCCTCACTCTGACCAGCAGGTGAGCACTGCCTCCACCCTCAGCCACACTCGGCTTTCTCTTGTGCTCCCCCCCCCCCCGTGAGATATAAAGCACATTGGCCTTTGGCATGGGGCTGGGACTTGTGAAGGAGTAACCGAGCGGGGGCGGTGGGGGGGGGGGGAGTAGTGGAGCATCTCCAAGCTTCACCAGACACGCAGTCCTCACCTGAAGCCTATTGCCCAGGGCTCTGCTGACGCAGGTAGCCGTGGACGGCATGGCCGGCCCCCACAGAAACACTACGGTCCTGTTTCTTGGCTCCAATGATGGGACAGTACTGAAGGTGCTACCTCCAGGGGGACAGTCTCTGGGACCTGAGCCTGTCATATTGGAAGAGATCGAGGCCTACAACCCTGCCCGGTGAGTGGTTGTTGGGGCGGGTCCCTGCAGGTTGGAGGTGGGGTGCCTGGTTCGTGATGGGGATGGGGGGGGGCACGACAAGTCGGATACTCCAGTGTTGGCTTGGCAGTTAGAGGCCTTGAGGTAGGGAAGGGATTTGGTGAGGAGAAGGCTCCTCTGTGTTGGGCAGGGCAGTCCCATGGGTTTGTGATCGGTTGTTTTGTGTGCCTTCTGGGGCAAAGGCAGCCTGGCCGTGTCCAGCCTGACCCCTCACGGCATCACCTTAGGTGCGGTGGGAAGCGCTCAGCCCAGGCTGCCCGGCGGATCATAGGGCTGGAGCTGGACACTGAGGGTCACAGGCTTTTTGTGGCCTTTCCCGGATGTGTCGTCCACCTCCCTCTCAGCCGCTGCGCCCGGCACGGAGCGTGCCAGAGGTGAGAAGAAACTATGGTTAGATGCTGCCTGGCTGTGCTTCCTGGGCTAGAAGGAACACAGAAAACAACAACAACAAAAACCAAACAAAACAAGACAAAAAACCCCAAGTCTTGAGGGTGGCAAGGAAACGGAGGAGAGGGTTGGGGGGGTACCTTGGGTAGTCTGAAAGTGGGCAGCAATTAGCGTCTGGAGCAGATTGGAGTGGATGGGGTGGAATTACAGGGCCAGGGTGAGCGGAACGGACAGTGGGGTGTGGTAAGTGGGGTGCTACCAGCCTCACACAACTCAGTGTCCCCCAGGAGCTGTCTGGCTTCCCAGGACCCGTACTGTGGATGGCATCGATTGAGAGGCTGTGTGAATATCAGGGGCCCTGGTGGGTAAGTGAGGAGCCCCTGGGTCTCCTGAGGAGAGTGCTGGGCAGAGCATGGAGCCACTACGAGCCACCTTCTCCTTTTCCTTCTAGTGCTGACGTGGATCTGACTGTGAACATGGAGCATGGAGATTGTCAAGGTAAACACAAGGGCGGGCAGTGGCCACAGCTGACGTTGCGTATGGCTCTGGTGGCATCCCAGACTTGAGTATCTGCTTTCTCTTTCTTGCTTGCTTTTTTTCTTGGTTTTTCGAGACAGGGTTTGTCTGTGTTAGCCTTGTCTGTCCTGGACTCACTTTGTAGACCAGGCTGGCCTCGAACTCGCAGCCACCCGCCTGCCTCTGCCTCCCGAACTTGTGCCACCATGCCGGGCTCGCTCGGGCTCGGGCTCAACTTTCTCAGCGTCTGTACCACAGTTCCTTCTACCTGTTTCCTCGTTCTTTCTGCCACAGATGGAGCGACAGGGAGTCAGTCCGGCCCTGGAGATTCTGCTTATGGTGAGTCTTCTGGCCTCAGTGCCCTTTCCCCTTGCATAGCCCACACAACCAAATCCGTTCGGCTATAAGCAGACCTTTCCGCCTTGAACAGCCAGAGGACACACTGGAATTCTGGACTCTCCTGGGTCCCAGGGGGGTGGGGGCGGGGCTTGGTGGTGTCAGGAGAGCATAAATCTCACTGGCTCTGACCTGGTCTCTGTTACCAGTGCTTCTGGGTCCTGGCCCTTCCCCTGAGACCCCCAGTTCCCCCAGTGATGCCCACCCAGGGCCCCAGTCTTCTACTCTTGGAGCTCACACGCAGGGTAAGGGGGTTACCCGGGAGGGACAGGAGTGCAGTGCGGAACTGCCTGAGTCTTTCTGAGAGTTCTAAGCCGGGTGCCGATTGGTGTTTGACGCCCACTAACACCTGCTTGGAACCTCCCTTTCGCCGCAGCTGGACATCCCAGCCACCAGTGTCCTGCACGGGCAGTTTGACAGTTGTTCATGGCATGGCTACAGGGGTTAAACCTGTTACGGGAAATGCCCCAGACCCGTGCTCTAGCCTGTGTGTTTAGGGATCCTGAGACTGCAGCGAAGCTGAGCCGCAGCATTTGAAAATTTGCTCTTGGCCCCACCCGTGCGCACCGCACCGCACTGCACCGCCTTCCCTAAAGCTGAGCCTCCTCCCTCCTTCTTGGTCGGCAGGCGTGCGGAGGGACCTTCCCCCAGCCTCAGCCTCCCGCTCCATCCCCATCCCACTCCTCCTGGCCTGTGTGGCGGCGGCCTTCGCCCTGGGCGCCTCGGTCTCTGGCCTCTTGGTGTCCTGTGCCTGTCGCCGCGCGAGTCGCCGTCGGAGCAAGGACATCGAGACCCCGGGGCTGCCGCGCCCTCTCTCCCTTCGCAGTCTGGCCCGGCTGCACGGTGGCGGTCCTGAGCCCCCGCCTCCGCCCAAGGATGGAGAAGGAGCGCAGACGCCCCAGCTCTACACCACCTTCCTGCCGCCACCCGAGGGCGGGCCCCCACCGGAGCTGGCCTGCCTGCCCACCCCGGAGTCCACGCCCGAGCTGCCGGTGAAGCACCTCCGTGCCTCCGGGGGTCCCTGGCAGTGGAACCAGAACGGGAACAACGCCTCGGAGGGCCCAGGCCGCCCACGGGGCTGCACTGCGGCGGGCGGGCCCGCGCCGCGCGTGCTGGTGAGGCCGCCGCCGCCTGGCTGCCCCGGGCAGGCGGTGGAGGTGACCACGCTGGAGGAACTGCTGCGCTACCTGCACGGCCCGCAGCCGTCCAGGAAGGGCACCGAACCCGTCGCCACCGCCCCGTTCCCCTCGCGGCCGCCCGCCCCGGAGCCCGGACCGGCCCTGTTCGCGGACTCCAGCCCGCTGTCCCGGGATTGCGCGCCCCCGCTGAGGCTCGACGTGCCGCCCGAGGGCAAGCGCGCGGCTCCCAGCGGACGGCCCGCTCTGTCCGCCCCGGCTCCGCGCCTGGGCGTCGGCGGCAGCCGCAGACTGCCCTTCCCCACGCACCGTGCGCCCCCGGCCCTGCTCACGCGTGTCCCCTCGGGAGGTCCGGGTAGATACTCCGGGGGGCCCGGGAGGCATCTCCTGTACCTCGGCCGGCCCGACGGTTACCGCGGCCGTTCCCTCAAGAGGGTGGACGTGAAGTCTCCGCTGTCCCCCAAGCCTCCCCTCGCCGCCTCGCCGCAGCCCGCGACGCACGGAGCCCATTTCAACTTCTGACAGCAGCTGCTAGCGCCTCGATGTCGAGGCGCTGGAGGCCGCCGGCCTTCCCGGACTCGGAGTCTCCCGGGGACCCCCCCCCTCCTTTCTCGCCTCGGTTTATTTATTGACTGTATTCCCCACCCCCTGCCCTAGAGAGGCGAGGAGCGCCAGCATTTCGGGGGACCTTGCGGCCTCCCACTCCCCGCTCCCTTCCAGCCACGCTGCCTTAACTCGCTGCTCCGGGCTCCTGCCGTATGGGCTCCCCCAACCCCCCGGGCGAGCCGGCCGGAGCTGGAGCCGCGCGCTGTGTACAGAGTCCTCGGGCCTCTAGGGGCCGGGACGTGCCTCCTCCTACTGTGTAGGAGACCCCCCTCCTCCAGATTCCCAATACAGCCGTGTCCCCCGCGTCCCCACCCCATGCCGCTGCCTGACTTTTCTCGCGGTGCGGGAGGGGGAAGGAGGGCGAACCCATCCGGCCCTCTGGGTGCCTGTGCCCTTGAATGTCGGCCTGCCTCCACCTCACCTCGGGGATGGTCCCCCAATCTCTCCGGAGTAATTGGCTTGGCGCCTGTGCGCTTCCCTCCCTTGAGGGGCGTTAATCAGGAAAGGTTTCCTGAAGGAGGCAAGCGAAGACCTGGTGTGTGTGGGATGAGCCAGGACCCAGGGGAGCAGCGGGTACAGATTGGGGGCGCTGGGGAAGGCGCTCAGCACGTGTCTGGATAGAGGTCAGGTACCTTTCCACGGCCTACACTATGGGGTGGGGGAGGGAACTTTTGGACAAATAAAATGAAGCTGCTGCGTGATTTGAATTTCACATCAGCAAATCTTGTCCTAAAGAGAGAACTTGGCTAAGAAGAGTTTGGGGTCGCTTGAGCGGTAGCTGCAAAGCAAAACAGCAAAAACCCAGCAGCTGAGCCCTGTAAGAAAGAGGCAGGGGCCGGGCGTGGTGGTGCACGCCTTTGATCCCAGCACTCGGGAGGCAGAGGCAGGCGGGTGGTTGTGAGTTCTAGGCCAGCCTGGTCTACAAAGTGAGTCTAGGACAGACAGGGCTACACAGAGAAACCTTGTCTCGGGACCCCCCCCCCCCAAAAAAAAAAAAAAAAAAAAAAAAAAAAGAAAGAAAGGCAGGGGTCCGCCCCAGCAGTGAGTTCCTGGAGGGGCAGTTGCAGCTGCTGGCTAGCCTGCAGCTAGAGCGCGCCGGTCGTTATACCCTGCACAATATCCTGGGCTCCAAAGGGAGGGATGACCCGGAACGCTTAAGGCCTCGCGTGGGTGCTGGCTGTACTGGAGGATTTGCCGGAATTTGGCAGGCGCGTGGCGGCTCCAGGGCACTTCCCGTTGGCGCCTCCTGGAGGCCCGACCAAGCCCTGCGGCTGGTTAAGAGGTGGGGAAAAGTGCTGGGAACAGTTTGGCCCCTAGTTCCGTAGCGCAGTGTTTACCTCTTAGCCTTCACCCTTGAGAGCGAAGCTTTGCCCTAAGCCTCCTTTCTCATCTGAAATAGTGCTGTCCGAGGCTCGAGCACTATGACGCGCATTTGTGAAAGAGAAATCGTGGAACGTCGGTCCCTCCCATTCCATTAGTTTAGGCTGTTTGTGCCAAAATTTGGGGTCCGCTTTTTACTGGGCGTCGGTTTTTCTTGGTATTATAAATTCGACTTAGATTTTTTCCCCCCCTCAAGGTTTCTAACCCTCTGGGTGTCTCTTAACGCAGCTCAGTTAAGCTAATTGGCCAAAGGGCCTTGAAAGTTTAACATCTCTTAGCTTGGTGCATTTTTGTCAGGTTCAGTTTATTCCTCCTTGGGGACCTTAAACTGAGCCGGCTGTTACAAGTATCCTAAACAGGGCTGGGGCAAAAGGAAGGACGGAGTGTATCTTTTTAGTCTCCTGGCTGCGTTAATCTCTTCAAAACTATCAAAACACAACAGTTAGTGCGAATGGGCCGTGAAGATCTTGAATTCTGGCCTATAGCTAGTCTCTAGCAAAAGATGACGAGGCGGGCAAGGCGCTTCATTGAGTCAAGTGTTTGCCTGCCTAGTCCAGTTGCCAGAAGCTCACGGTGGAAATCCTCTTACTTCCACACGTGTGCGGTTGGCAGCACCCGCCGCCAACCTCTCTCACACACACAGATCCGGAGAAGACGAGAGAGGGCTTGGGATGCAGCTGTTTGTACAGGCTGTGTGTGGCACCCGAGAACCCACGCAGAACCCTCAGCTCTAACCCAAACACCACATAAAGCACGGGGTGGTGGCGTTCGCCTATGATTACAGCACTCTGGGAAACGGGATGTCAGCTCGGGCTATGACGTAAGGATGCTATCAGAAAGGAAAGAAGGGAGAAAAGGCTGCAATGAGACTGGCCTAAGTTTTGAGACCCAAAACCAACCCAAAAGAAAAAAAAAATTTTTTTTAGAACTAAAACTGGCCAACCGGCACGTGAGTGGCAGAGTTCTGGTCTATATAAGCAAGTTCCAGAACAGCCAGAACCTGTTCTTTTGTTTTATTATTTTTTAAAGAACTAAAATAGAAGTACAGTTATCTCTCAGCTTCTATATGGCATTGATAGGACAGTCCCCACATGTAAAAAGAAACGTGCGGATATTCAAGACCCTGATGAAAGGACATGGTATTTGCCTGTGACCCGCGCCCAGCCTCTGGTATACTTTAAATCATCCCAGGTTTCTTAACAATGCCTAAAACAATGTCAGTGATAGCATTTTTGTTGTTGTTATTTTGTTTTTGTTTTGAAACAAGGTTGTACTCCAATATGTAGTAGATGCTGTCCTTGATGGAGCCTCCTGCCTTAGACTCACAGGTGCTGGGATTACAGGTGTGAGCCTCACGGTGTGAGTACTTGCTACACCACATTATTTAGGAAGTAATGATGAGAGGGAAAAAAATCTCTGTATGTTCAGCATGCATACAATTTCCCCCAAATATTCCTGATTTGTGGTTGGCTGAACACACACACACAAGGGGCAGCTACACATGCAGAGAGAAAAAGGGGCAACGTATCAAACCCAGGTTCTTGTACTTGTGGACAAATGCTATCTATCATGGAGCTGCCGCTCAGCGTTTCTCTTGGGTTTCTTTGCAGAAAGAAGCCATTTACAGGTCAATGTCCTCGGCTGTATCCATTTATCAGTATTTTTAGGAGAATGTTTACTTCTCTGTCTGGGAACCAACAGGAAGTGAAAGCAACTTTGTTACAGTAACAGCCGTCCTCGAGCTCTCTGAAACCTTTTGTAGTTTAACCTCCCCAAGCCGTCTCCTGCCCCCACCCCAGACAGGGTTTCTCTGTGTAGCCTTGACTGTCCTGGACTCACGCTGTAGACTAGGTTGGCCTTGAACTCACAGCGATCTGCCTCCTCTGCCTTTGAGATTAAAAGCCTGTGCCACTCAATTTCTTTCTTTCTTTTAAAGATTTACTTATTTATTATGTACACAGTGCTCTGCCTGCATGTACACTTGCACACCTGAAGAGGACATCAGATCTCATCATAGATGGTCGTGAGCCACCATGTGGTTGCTGGGGATCTGAGCCATCTCTCCAGCCCTCAACTTCTCTCTTAAGGAATGGGAAAGACATGTAGCCAGGGTTTGTAAAGCAGGTAAATATTTAGGGTTAACTTAGGCAGGTGTGGGGCGGTCCGCTGAGGAGGGTCAGCCAGGTGTGGGGCGGTCCGCTGAGGAGGGTCAGCCAGCCAGGTGTGGGGCGGTCTGCTGAGGAGGGTCAGCCAGCCAGGCGTGGGGCGGTCCGCTGAGGAGGGTCAGCCAGGTGTGGGGCGGTCCGCTGAGGAGGGTCAGCCAGGTGTGGGGCGGTCCGCTGTCCTCTCAGTTCCCTTTGGAGTCTGAGTCAAGGACACTGTGAATCCAAGGCAAGCCTGGACAACAGCCTCCCTCCCCCATCTCCCCGAAGCCCCACAATTAAGTGTTCTGTAGGACATGGTCATTTGCCCAAAATAACGTAGGCCACCACCAAAGATGCAACTCACTGTTACTCATGAAACCTTTCTGCTGGCGGATTGTAATCATGGATAATAAATGGAGGGATAGCGACAGACGTTACAGCCGAAAATGGAAGATGAACATGTCTTCCTTTAAGTTCAACTAAGGAATCTGCTTGGTGAAGTTCTGTTTGTTGTTTGTTTGTTTGTTTGGTTTCAGGGTCTCACGTGTCCCAGGCTGGCCTTGAACTTCTGACCCTCCTGCCTGTAACTCCCAGGTGCTGGGATTACAGATGTGTGTGTCTCCTGTTGAAGGGTCACACTCCCAGCTTGCTTTGTTATTAGGAAAAGCAGAGTATGACTGCAGCTCCATCCTCGGGGATCTCCGAGCTCGTTTCTCTGAGGCACCCCAGGAGATTATTGGGAAAGCAGGGCCCCAGCAGGCTGAAGCCATCAGGTGTCAAAGGGTTTGGGGACCTGTGACTCAAAAGGCTTCACAATCAAGAGAGCTTCAAAAACTGCTCGGCATCTTGGGTTCTCTGGGGGCAAAGTGACAAGGGCCTGGCGAACTATTTATTGCTTCTTAGTGCTGACACCCCAAGCTTTGGAACACGCAGGTATGAGTCACTGTCACTTGACCCCGCAGATGGCACTTTACAACTGTTGACTCGTTAAGTTTAAGGTTATTCAGGCTGGGCGCAGCTCATGGTGCTTGCCTGGCGTGCATTTGATCCCCAGCACCACGTTAACCCAGCGGCCCCCATCCTAGCAGCAGGAGGGATGCGGGTGGTAGAATCAGGAAGCTCAGAAGCTCAGGATGATGCTGGGCTTCAGGTTTGAGGCCAGCCTGGGAAACATGAGGCCCCATCTCAGAAAAGAAAAGCTTATACAAACAAAGCCAGGGCGGTAATCCGGCTGCTCAAGAGGCTGAGGCAGCAGAATCGCCATGAGTTAGAGGACTCTCAGGACTGCGGAGTGAGGCCTTGTCAAAAGAGAAGCGGAGAGACTGGTTCTGGAAGTGTGAGGTAGAAGTTGCCTTCAGAGGAGCAGTGACTTGGGCGAAGGATCACTGGCGGCCAGTGTGACCTCAAGACAGGGAGCCTGGAAGCCAATACACTGTGATATGGTTGTTTCTGACTTTAAAATTTTTCATTTACTTTTTTTTTTTTTTTTTTTTAACATGGGCCACCACACCTGGCCAATTTCATTGCTTTTATGTGTACTGCTTTCTGTGTGCTTGTCTAACTGTGCAACACATGTGTGCCTGATGCCCACAGAGGCTAGCAAAAGACAGCAGACCCCCTGGAGCTGGAGTTGCAGGTGGTTATGAGCCGCCATGTGGTTGCTGGGAATTGAACGTGGGTCCTCCGGAAGAGCAGCCAGTGCTCTTAACCACTGAGCCATCTCTCTGGCCCCTGTTGCTAGTTTTAAAACACTTTTAAAGATTCATGTTTATTTTCAGTGTGTGAGTATTTTGCTGTGCACCACACATACACCTGGTGCCTGCAGAGGGCAGAAGGTGTCACGTGCATCCTGTGCCTCCTGCACCTGGACCGATGGGCCATGGTGAGCCATCATGTAGGTGCTGGGAATCGAACCTGGGATCCGAGGCCCACACAGTAAACATGCTGTCAGCTGCTGAGCCATCTCTCAGGCCCCACCTCTAGTCTCTCAAATGCCATCCGAGATGAATTTAGATGCCGGAAGCAGTCCAACCAGCTGGCTCCGGCAGTAGAGGCGCTTGCCACCCTCAGTCTGGGACCTCAGCCCGTGGAATGATACCACCCACATTTATTGTGGGCCCTTCTACCTCAAGTAACCCAATCTAGAAACTCCGCCATGGATACGCCCAGAGGGTTGTGTCTTCAGTGACTCCAGGCCTTGTCTAGTTGACAGTCAACACCAACCAACCATCCCAATACTGCGGTAGACTTCTCCAATGTCACCTTTCTTCCCTTTTTTTTTTTTTTTTTTTTTTTTCTTTTTTAGACAGGGTTTCTCTGTGTAGCCCTGGCTGTCCAGGACTCTCTTTGTAGACCAGGCTGGCCTCGAACTCACAAAGATCCGCCTGCCTCTGCCTCCCGAGTGCTGGGATTAAAGGCGTGCACCACCACACCCGGCTTTAAATTATCTTTTAAAGATTTGTTGGGCTGGAGAGATGGCTCAGAGGTCAAGAGCACTGTCTGCTCTTCCAAAGGTCCTGAGTTCAATTCCCAGAAACCACAAGGTGGCTCACAACCATCTATATGGTGCCCTCTTCTGGCCTGCACGTGTATATGCGGGCAAAACATTGTATACACAATCAATCAATCTAAAAAAAAAGACATTTCCGTCCATGGGTCTCTATGCAGGGATGGCACGTGCATCTCTTGGAGGTGGAGTTGCAGGCCACTCTCCTTTCAACCTTCCTGAGCTCTTTGGCCTTTTGGCTGAGGTCAAGTGCAGAGAACTCCAACCAGTTCATCCACCCTTCCCGGCTTCCTTGTGACTTCTCTCACCAGGACGTTAATCCAACAGACTCTGTTATTTGTTTCTCAAGACTCCTCAAGTCCCTGCCTTTCTCTTCAGCCCGGCGATAGTGCTGTCTCTGGTGCTTCTGTGACTTCGTGGTTAATGGGTGGTGTTTGCTGGCCACACATTTGCCATAGAGCGATTTACTCACGGGAAGCCTTGTTCACGGGAGCTGCTTGGTTTTCTAAACACTGACTTGGAGAGCTTGCCTGCAGATGGAGCGGTGGGCCTCAGCTTCTTCCTGCCTCAGCCCTCCCACCTGCCATCAGCCTCCTGCCTCAGCCTCCTTCTTGCCTCTGCCCTCTCCTGCTTAGCCCCCCTCCTCCCTCAGTCCTCCTTCTGCCTCAGCCTCTCTACCTCACCCCTCTCCTGCCTCAGTCTCCCTCTGTCTGCCTCCTGCCTCAGCCCTTCCCTCCTGCCTCAGCCCTTCCCTCCTGCCTCTGCCCTCTCTCCTTCCTCAGTCCTCCCTCCTGCTGCTGCCCTCTCTCCTGCCTTAGCCCCGCCTCCTGCCCCAGCCACTCTCCTCCCTCCTGCCTCTGCCCTCTCTTTGCGTCAGAGCCCCCTCCTGGTTAACACGGATGCTGGGAACCAACCTTGGGTCCTCTGTAGACCAGCATGTGCTCTCCTTAAGCATGAATGGGCTCTCTAGCCTGAGGTTTTTGTTTTTCATTAAAAGTATTTATTTAAAAGACCCTTATGATTGTGCTTGTGTTTGCACGTGAGAATGTGTGCATGTGTGCCACTGGGCATGCCAGGTCAGGAGGCCTTCAAGCTTTCTGGGATTGTCCTGGCTCCACTTTCTTTCTCACAGTAGTAGGAGTGCTGAGATTACAGGGGTGGGGATGGTTAAAATCCCTTCCAGAGGAAGATCTAAACCATGTCTGCCCCTCCTCCCAAGGCCCCACTGACAAGCTTAGGCAGGGGTTCACTCGGGGGGCCAGCGACAGCACAGACGAGGGCTTCCTTACGGGGGTGTGGGTACACCCCCCCATAACAGGCTGCACCTGGAAAGCCTTTCTCCCGCAGGCCCCTCCCCAGGCCACAGGCAGTTAGGGCAGAGTTGCTAGGAGGGGTGTTAAGCAGCCACAGACCTACACACAGGGGTGCAAGCTGCAAGAAGCCCAGGTGGAGGGGGCACAGTTGACTGGCCCAAGATGGTGGCAATGCTGTTTAGTCCTGTTCATACCCTCTGCCTTTCTTATCTCGCTCCCTTCAGCCTGGCGTTCCTCACAAGGAAGAAACTGAGGAACCGGCCAGTGGTGGCGCACGCCTGTGATCCCAGCACTCAAGAGGCAGAGGCAGGTGGATCTCTGTGAGTTCAAGGCCAGCCTGGTCTACAAAGCGAGTCCAGGACAGCCAGGGCTACACAGAGAAACCTTGTTTCAAAATAAAATTAAAGGGGGGGGGGGGGGGAAGAAAGAAAGAAAGAAAAAAGAAACCAAGGCAAGAGTTAAGGTGTTGGGGGTTGCACACACGCGCCCACCACACCCAGTTGGACGGGCTCAGTGCTACAGGGCTAAACACTTGAAACATTCTTCACCAAGATGATAAGAATTCAACAACACTGACATTTTATTAAGAAATGTCTTTATTTTAAATGATAGTACAAAACTGTATATATAATATATATCTGTATAGGTTTATATAAATCAATGCTCACCCACACACATGCGCACACAAGCTTGCTCATCAGAATCCAACTATCTTATCCTAAATAGAAAAGAAACTTTTATTTGTTTTCCTGAACGTTTACTGTACATAAAGCTGCCAGACAGTTTGAACAAGAGGTCACCATGACAAGACTGAGGGCATCTGCCTCTGAATGGCCTTGGCAGAGAGACACATTGGGCACGGCCAGCAGGCCGAGTTGGTACTGTAACCGTTGACATCATGCGATGTCAGAAACCAAGTGGGAACATGGAGTACAATCTAGTTAGTTCTCAGAAACAAACGACCTCAGAACAAAACATGTGGTTGGGAAGGAAGGGAAAGAGAAAAAGTGAGCCCCACAGGTTAGAGATGACTGACTAATTATGTTCCAGTACCTGGCAAAGGCTTCCTAAAATGAGCCATGTGATGGTAGAACCAGAAACAGGGGTGTAGGGTGGGGGGGAATGTGTGTGTATGGGGAGGCAGGGAGAACAGAGAGGATAGGGTCACAACTCCCTGCTGTCCACAAGTCAAATGACTACTACAGAGCTCAGGATTATCTCCTTGCCCTGACTCTAGAGTCCGCCTTGTAAAGGGCGGAGCCAGAGGCTCAGATCTATTTAATTCTAACCCATATCCTTGCTTTTGGTCTCCTGGCAAGTACAGTGACAGGAAATGGAGCGCACACTCCAAACAGGGCAGCGGCACCAGGACAATGGAGCTAGAGCCAGTCTGGCATGGTGGCTCACGTCTGTAATCCCAGTATGTGGGAGACTAAGGTGTAAGGATTGCTGGGAGTCTGAGGCTAGCCTGTTACATGGTGAGCTCCAGGCCAGCCTGGGCTAGAGTGAAGACCCCGTCTCAAAGAAGCAAAACAAAACATAAAAAGGAGTTAGGAGTTTAAAGTGCATACTGGTGGCCTTGGCACGCGTGTCACCTGTCTGCGTGGGTGGAGAACAGCAAGCGAGTCTCCAATAAACCAGGACAAGAAGGGACCCCTGCTCACTGTCAGCCTGCTGGAGAGAGGTCACCATGTGTCTCGGCTATTCTAGCTTGGAGGTGGCTGTCGTCAGGGAACAGCCACAGAAGCTTTCTCACAATGAGTTATTTCTCAACGTGGTGAGACTCTGAGCTGGGAAAGCTGAGGCCCAGAGCGTCTGTCTGTCTGTCCGTCCACAGCCCCTCACCTGGGCTTGCTTTCCCGTCTGGGTGCCTAAGGGCTTCTTTTTGAGACAGGGTCTCGCTGTGCCGCTCTGGCTGGCCCAGAACTTACAGACCCAGCTGCTTCTGTCTCCTGAGCGCTGGGATTAAAGGTGTGCGCCCCCGTGACCGCCCAGCTGCGTCAAGGCAGCTTCAACAGGCGGGAAAGGCGAAAGGTGAGTGGCTGCGAGGGCAGCTTGCTTCCATGCCTGTCACTGCGCACTGGCCAGGGGGTCTTTGCACTTTATCCCTTTGCTGCCCGGTGAGCACAGCCCAGCTCCTTGGACCTCAGTCTCCACAGCGACCTTTATTTAATCTCCCTGCCCCACCCCGCCCCAACTGTGCCGCACCCCTTTGGATTAGGGGAACACAAAGCAACCCTCTCTGTGTACTTAAGAAGCTTCCAGGTTTCCCCGGATAATTTAGAGCTGAACTTCAAAGAGGAAACTGGGAAAAGTCCACCATGTATTTACACACAGACACGGTAGTGTGCACCCAGCGAAGGGATAGAAACGTAGCCGTGGCCAGGTGCCTTTAATCTCTTAAATCCCAGCACTTGAGAGGCAGAGGCATAGGGGTCCCTATAAATTTGAGGCCAGCCTGGTCTACAGAGTGAGTTCCAGGCAGCCTGAGCTACACAATGAGGCCCTTGCTGGAAACAAAACAAATCAAAAAGTAAATATATATCTGACAGAGAAGAGTATCTTTTAAGGCACAGAGTTCAGAGCAAAAACCCCAGAAAGGCACTTTCTCCTATGTCAGCCATGAGGTCTCCGCTGTGGCATTACAATAATGTGGCCCCACAGAGGCGGGAACATGGAAGGCACACTTGGGTGGGGAAAGACTTACAACCAAGATGCAGATATGGGGTCTACACTGACTGCGTTCACCCACAGCCCTGACTTAACCCTGGTACTCCTGCAGCGGCTTTCCTGTGCACAGTCCCAAGCCTGGCGTCCTTCCTTCTCAAGCCCGAGCTTGTAGACTCAGCTGCTGCTTGATTCTCACTAGTCCGGCTGCGATGTCTTAATTCAGAAGATCTAAGACACATCTTCTCAACTGACCCAAGCCAGATGATGGCGCTCACACCTACAATCCCAGCACTCAAGGGACCAAGACAGAAGGATTGCCCTGAGTTGAGTCTAAGTCAGCCTGGGCTATAGAGTGGAGTCCTATTTTAAAAAAACAACAAACAGACTGGACATGGTGGCGCACACCTTTAATCCCAGCACTCCGGAGGCAGAGGCAGGTGGATCACTGTGAGTTCGAGGCCAGCCTGGTCTACAGAACAAGTTCAGGACAGCCAAGGCTACACAGAGAAACCCTGTCTTGAAATTTTCTACTTACTTGTGTGTGTGGAGTATCTATGTGTGCATGTGAGTGTGCATGTGACCAGGGTTGCATGCCTGTGGGCAGACGGGAGAGGAGAGCGCTGGTCCCCCTCCATTTCTTATTCCTTTGAGACTCTTTTTTAGTGAGGCTGGAAGCCAGTAAGTCCCAGTGATCCTCCTGCCTCAGCCTTGCAGAGGGTAAGGGTTATAGGTAATGCAAGAACCATGCCTGGTTTGGTAAGAGAGCGCTAGGATCTCAATTTGGGCCTTCAGGCTCGTGAACAGCAAGTGCTCTTATCCACTGAGCCCTTTCTCCAACCCCATCTTGTCTCTGGGTTTGAGACAGTGCTGTCGTGTAGCCCAGGGGCTTCTAACCCTGGCCCTCTGGCCTCAGCCTCGCCAGGGCTGGGGTTTCACACACGTCCCATGCTGGGCTCCTGCACACTTGATTTCTTTTTTTTTTTTTTTTTGGTTTTTTCGAGACAGGGTTTCTCTGTGTAGCCTTGGCCATCCTGGACTCACTTTGTAGACCAGGCTGGCCTCGAACTCACAGCGATCCGCCTGCCTCTGCCTCCCGAGTGCTGGGATTAAAGGCGTGCGCCACCACGCCCGGCTGCACACTTGATTTCTAACTGACTGAGCGCGGCCTCTCCCACGCCCTCGTACTCATGGCTGTGTAACTGAGAAGCAAAGCCTACTTCCCTTTTGAGATGAGAGGCGTCTATTCCGAGTAAATAACAGAAGCCCTTCCTGTCTCTTTCAGACACTGTGAGTCTCTCCTTTTCTATTGCATAGACCTCATATTCAAAAGTGACTTGGAACAAGGAAACTAGTTCCCTAAAGGTGGAAAGAAGCTCTGATCAGAAGGGAGGACAGTACTGACCCGTCACTGTCCTCGGCAGAGTTAACATCTGGTCCCTTAGAAGAAGGGGGGATTAAAGTCAACATATGCTCCAATAAGGTAAACTAAAGCCATCTAAAAAGAAACTTGCTCCCTCTAGTTAGCCAGGGCTCTGAACGCCACACACAACAGCTTACTGCTAGCACCCATCCCCAGGGTGTCTCAGAAGAGCCGTGTAAACAGGGACAGCAGGAAGCACAGCCCACACACCTCCCCCACTGTCACCACACGAGAACCATCCCTGATGCTCAGAGCCAAAGAGCAGATCCAGCCGAAGTGCCAGCGGCCAAAACTGATTTCAAAGCCGGTATTTCCATCTGTAAACATCTACTAGTCAATTCTATTTGTTAAACGTGATTTGGAGGATTATGTTTTCAGTTTATTTTGAGCCGCAGCTGATTCTACACCTCTGGACCCCACTGCAACGAATTATTCCACTCATCAAGGTAAACAGAACCATGTTAGCTGTCAAGCCTTTTCCATGTTAGAAATGCGTGTTTTCTTCATGATCACTAATTAGGAACCCTATTCTCAACAGTCATTTAAATGTGTACTTGGCACAGGTTCCTCTGTTTTGAGCAAGTCTACCTCCCCTCTTCCCAACCCTTCTCTCTGGCCGCAGCTTCCTCTCCCCACTGGGGGAGACAGGGTGAAAGCTGGCCCCAAACTTGATAAATAACCAATAATGTGACCATCAACTTCTAACCTCTCATCGTCCCCTTCCAGCTCTGGCACTGTATTTGTTTGGTTGGTTTGGCTTTTTGAGACACGGTTTCTCTGTGTAGCCTTGGCTGTCTTGGACTCACTTTGTAGACCAGGCTGGCCTCAAACTCACAGCAATCCACCTGCCTCTGCCTCCCGAGTGCTGGGATTAAAGGCGTGCACCACCACGCCCAGCTCCAGCTCTGGAACTGTCAACATGTACATCACATCTTGAATAAATCTTTTTTTAGGGCTGGAGAGACGGCTCAGCAATTAAGAGCACTGGCTGCTCTTCCAGAGGTCCAGAGGTCCTGAGTTCAGTTCCCAGCCACCATAAATGTGCATGCAGAGAGAACATTGCTCGACATAAAATAAATTTTAAAAAATTTTAAATCTTTTTTTAAACTAGATATGAGATTTATTAAAAATATGGAACTCACCGTGTGGTGGTGGCTCATGCCTTTAATCCCAGCACTCGGGAAGCAGAGGCAGGTGGAT
Organism: Acomys russatus; assembly: GCF_903995435.1. Taxonomy (NCBI): domain Eukaryota; kingdom Metazoa; phylum Chordata; class Mammalia; order Rodentia; family Muridae; genus Acomys; species Acomys russatus. Next base: position 65,884,569 of record NC_067151.1, read on the forward strand.
CTCTGTGAGTTCGAGGCCAACCTGGTCTACAAAACAAGTCCAGGACAGCCAAGGTTGCACAGAGAGAGACCCTGTCTTGAAAAACAACAAAACAACCCAAATCAAACCCCAAAGGCCCACGCGCCGTTTCCCAAGTGCAGGGATGAGAGGCCATCGTCACCACGCTTGGCCATTTCAGGGTGTTTGTTGTTATTTATTAAGAACTCTCTCATCTTCCCAAGCGCTGGGACTGCAAACCTGGGCCACTATGCCTGGTCTAATTTTGTTTTTTGGAAACCAAGCTGTGGCATACAATTTATCAGGAAATCATAAGTCAGTCTGTTTTTGCTAATTTTCATTCTTTGTTTCTTTTTTTCCTTTCTTTCTTGGAGGCAGGATCTGTATGTATCCCTGGCTATCCCAGAACTCTCTGTAGACAAGGCTTGCCTTGCACTCACAGAGAGACCCACCTGCCTCTGCCTCCTGAGTGCTACAGAACTATCAGAGGTGTGAACCACCACACTTGGTTTAACTTTCTTTCCTTGCATTAAGGTCCCACACCGTAGCGCAGGCTAACTTGTAACTCACTGTGGAGCTCAAGCTGGCTTCAAAATCATAGCATCTTCCTGCTTCAGGTCCCCAGAATGCAAACCCCGGCGTTCAACTGACTTCTGGTCCCCTGGAGCTGTGGTTACACCTACTTGTGAGCAGCGTGTCACTGGTGCTGGATCCGCCTGCCTCTGCCTCCCTAGCGCTGGGATTAAAGGTGTGGCCACCACGCCCGTTGGCAGGCAACACTCTTAGCCAGCCCCTCCCACTCCATTGGTTTTGCTTTGTTTGTTCGTTTGTTTGTTTTTCTGAGACAGAAACAGTTTCTCTGTGTAGCCTTGGCTGTCTTGGACTCACTTTGTTGACCAGGCTGGCCTTGAACTCACAGTGATCCACCTGCCTCTGCCTCCCGAGTGCTGGGATTAAAGGCGTGCGCCACCATGCCCGGCTGTCTGTTAGCTCAGGCTGACCTCAGGCCTTCTGAGTGCTGACACGCAGGAGTGACCATCCTGCCTGGCTTACAGAGTTGTTTCCAGAGTTAACTAGGAAGAACGTGTGTCCGGCTCCTATAGGAACACACGGCTTCCTTTACCCTTCCCCAAGATGAGATTTCCTACAACCTAATCCGTTTCACAAACCTAAGGCAAATTTTCAGGTCACTTGAAAATTTTCAGGTATAATTATTAAAGGCTCTTGGTGTGTATGCATTACAAGTATTGCCTTAAAGTCTTCTGATATAAAGTTAGTTAATAAAAGAAAAATCGACCCACAGTGCCCAGTGCTCTGTTTAAAGCAATGGTGTGAGCTGAGATTTGGTCCTGGTCCTTTGGTCCCTTGGGTGCCCCTAAGGAGGCTCTGAGTTTCCAGCTGCACACACAGTCCTCCTGGGCCAGGCACCGAGCCCTGCTGCTGTCCCCTTCACACACAAAGGTCAGTCTTCATTTCTACACAGTACTTGCCCTCTGTAATCCTTCTCAACAGGAGTAAGACGTACAAGTGCAAGTTGAGGACTCTGGGTGTTAAGATGAAACGGTTGCTATGGGAACACTGGTGTGAGGGTCTGTGGTCCTTCCTGACCTCATCACTTCTGCTCTTTCTTCCTCCACTTCCCCTCCTGTCGCTAGCACGGCATCTACCTCAGCTACCTCTTCAACCATGGTGAAGTCAGCTTCCCTGGGCTGCTGTCGGGCCATAGCCTCCAGCCTGAGGCGGTACTGCTCCGCCTCCTGCTCCTTCCTGAGGAGCTGGTGTCTGTACTCTTGGGCTCTCAGGGTGGCCTCCAGGAGCTGCTGCTGCAGCAGCTCTCGCTCGCTGTCTTCCTGAAAAGGCAAACGGTGTCACCACAGACAGAATCCCTGATGAGGGACTTTCCAGATGGAAGACACAAAGATGAAGAGGGCGCCAGCCCAATCACCATGGCTTCCACTCTCTCACTGCTGAGAATTTCATTACCTTGATTTCCTCAACGCTGTTGGTCATCTCTGCCATCCTCAGTCTCTTCACCGCTGGCAAGCTCTCTTCCTCCTCTTCTTCCTCTTTAATTATGGTCTCCTCTGCCACCTGGCCAGCAGGCACAGTGAGAACTACAAACCAGAGCACAGCAGAGGGAGATGATGAGCCCGAGGCTGCCCAGGAGGGTGCTTTGATTTGATTTTAAGGAGAAAAAGTGCCTTTAATCAGCCCGGTGTGGTGACGAACGCCTTTAATCCCAGCGCTCGGGAGGCAGAGGCAGGTGGATGGATGTGAGTTCGAGGCCAGCCTGGTCTACAAAGCGAGTCTAAGACAGCCAAGGCTAACACAGAGAAACCCTGACTTGAAAAAACCAAAAAATTAAAAATAGAAATAAAATAAATTACTATTTGGGCCATGGCTTCTTGTACGCTGGGCGAGTGCTCTACCACCGAGTCACACGCGTTCCTCTGATGAATTGTTTGTGATATCTCTTCAGAGTTCAGAATCTCTACCTCTGGGGCGCGCACACAGCCATAGTCCCAGTGCTCAGGGGGCAGAGGCAGGCAGAGCTCTGAATTCAAGCTCAGCCTGGTCAATAGCAGGGCTACAGAGCGATAGCCTGTCTCAAAAAGCTCAACCAAACACAACAAAACACAGAGTAGTCCGAAGGTAAAGTGAGGCCCCACAAAAGGCACCAGAGGGGAGCAGAGCCAGGGAAGCAGCAGGCGGCAGGCAGGAGCTGCCATGCCTGGCTCATGAAGGAGATTCTGACGGAAAAATACAGAAAACTCTGAATGGAGGGTATCAGACTACAGAAGGAGTCAGAGATCCCAAAGGGAGGAGACGTTGCACTGAGTCAAACGGCGAAGGGTGAAGGGTCCAGACAGTGACCCCTAGATTACCCTTCCTGTACCACCAGGAAACAGCAGAGGCAATGGATGCCATCCTTTATCAGCTGCTGGACTGTCACCACAAAACACATCAGTGACCACAGTGACAGGAGTCTATTCTCCTCACAAAATCTATTTTCTGGAGGCTGACACCCACGGCCAGGGCGTGGGAGGTGCTTTCTTCCAAAGCCTCTCCCTGACTAGACAAGTTACATCCCCAGCCTGTCCTGTGAGACACTGTTTCCCTCTGCAGCCCAGGCTGGCCCTGAACTCACTCTGTAGATCAGGCTAGCCTGGAACTTGCAGCCATACTCTTCCCTCGGCCTCCCTAGGGCTGAGTACCCGACTGTGCCCAGTGGCTGCTATGCCGTTTTCTCTTTTTGGCTTTTTTTTTGTTTGCTTGCCTGTTTTGAGATCATGGCTCTGTGTAGCCCGAGGTGCCCAGCATCCCAGGTGCTGGTATCACAGGCGTGTGCCACCACATGTGGGGTCAGACGGTTCATTTTCACTCACACACTGTGAATCTCCTGGGAAATTAAATTAGCCACCGTAGCCTGGTGACTGTTTCCTCTAGAGTTTCTTTGTTCTCTCATTCCCCATGCCTTCCCCCCACTCCTGCAATCTGTCTTAATGCCTTGTTTTTAGGGGACTGCGACATTTCTAGAATGTCTGTGGCTAAGCAGCATAACTCACCTTGCTGCCCGTCTTGCATAGTCACAATAAATGGCTGGCCGATGCCTCCAGTCGGAATGGAGGTTTGGATATTGCCCAGAGGGACTCCATCCGTCACTATGGTGATGACCCTCTGCCCTCCGCTCCCCATCACTTGCTGGATTGAGGAGTCAAGAGAATTTTCTTCTTCCATTTCTTCTAAATTAGCTAGAGATAACAACAGTAAATTCAAAATGTCAAGTTCATGTTAAAAAATAAGAATGCAGCCGGGCGTGGTGGCGCACGCCTTTAATCCCAGCACTCGGGAGGCAGAGGCAGGCGGATCGCTGTGAGTTCGAGGCCAGCCTGGTCTACAAAGCGAGTCCATGATGGCCAAGGCTACACAGAGAAACCCTGTCTCGAAAAACCAAAAAAAAAAAAAAAAAAAAAAAAAAAGAATGCAAGTTCCATCACCCTCTTTGAAATACTATTCAAAGTATCTTTGAAAGAAACAATTTTTTGGTTGAGTTCTCCCTCCTCCACCCCCCACTCTGGAAACAGGGTTTCTCTGTGTAGTTTCTTTGTCTGTCCTGGACTTCCTTTGTAGACCAGGCTGGCCTCGAACTCACATCAATCCACCTGCCTCTGCCTCCCCAGTGTTGGGATTAAAGGCCACCATGCTTGACCATTTGGTTGAGTTTTTGAGATAGGCCCTTCCTCTGTGGCAGGCAGGCTCACCCACCTCAGCTGCCCAACCAAGTGCTAGGATTACAGACTCTCCAGAAAGCGCTTATGAACGAACACGGGGAATTTGTCAGAACGCTATTTTCTAAGAACGCCCTACGGTGCTAATAGTGTTCAAAAAGTCAGGTTACCGAGGCCAGGCACGCGGTGCACGCCTGTGACCCCGCACCTGGGAAGGCAGAGGCGGAGGCGGAGGCAGGAAAATCACCATGAGATCCAGGCCAGCTTGGTCTATGTAGAGAGATTCTGTCCCAAGGAAAAGCTCTCAAACAACAAAAAAGAATAGGCCCTTTGCATAAATACATGAGTTCAAATACACCTAAACTTTGGGGCAGGACTATAATCCTGTTATTGGGGAGACAAAGGCAAGGAGATTTCAAGTTTCCAGCCACATATGGAGTTTAGGCCAGCCTAAGCTACAGGAGACTTTGTCTCAAAGAAAACTAAGCTACACGTATACTTTTTAGGGGTAGTGGGGTGGGGACACGGTCTCATGTAGATCAGGCTAGCCTCAAATTCACCACGCAGCTGAGGATGATCCTCCTTTTTCTACCTCCCGAGCGTTGGTCATGGGTGTGAGCCACCATGCCTGATTTATAGTGCTGGTGAAGGAGCTCACGGCGTCCTAGCCTGTGTGCGTGCGTGTGTTAGACTCTGTTCTGCGGCCTGCGTCAGCTTTAGCAGGCTCATGAGTATCAGGAGCCCCCGCAGCGCAGGATGTGCTGCATTAGAGTCTTGCTTTTTTAGGCATTTACTATCTTGACAGTCTAAATAAATATATAAAACTTTAAAAAATCCTATAAATCAGTCTAGATAACTTAAGACTATGGGGCATTTAATGGTGAACCAATAAAACTTTACACAGATACTCAATGGGTTGAAGTTTAACAGAGGAGCTGTGTAGAAGGTGGCTTTCCCACCTGACATCATAAACAAGGGCCATGCTGCAGACGCTCGCTGTGTGCCAGGTACATTCTGGGGAGTTTTACACACGTGTGAGTGCACAGCTGATGTCGGCTGGTCAAGAGCCCACAGCCCAAGCATGCTGGGGGAGCAGTGCCTGGCACTCCTGAGCACCCCGTTCATAACCGGGTCACAGTCTGAAAGCCGTGGAGAAGTCTGCCGTGGGCCGCCCACAAGAGACACAGTGTGGAAGTTTGATGAAGACAAACCGTTTGCACCTCACAGAGACGAAGACTAAACTGGGTTTGGTGGCATGTACCCATAATCCTAGTGCTTGGGGGTACAGGCAAGGCAATCAGGGCGTGAGTTATGAGACTCTAACTCAGAAACAACAGAACAACAAATGACTCCCATCCAAAGAAACCACAAAGATTATTGAGGGTTAGGGTAGAGATGCCCCATCCTGCTCGCTGCAACCACCACGCCAAACGAGGAAACACATGAGCCCCAAACCAGGCGCAACAGGATCTCTCTGTGTAACCCTAGAGCCCGCTATGTGGAGCGGGCTGGACTCAACTCACAGGGATCGCCTGCCTCTGCCTCCTAAATGCTGGGACTTAAGGCGTGTGTGCGTCAGTTGTTAAGTGCTTTTTAAACCGGGTGTTGTGGCACACGCCTATAATCCCAGCACTCGGGAGGCAGAGGCAGGTGGATCACTGTGAGTTCGAGGCCAGCCTGATCTAAAAAGCGAGTCCAGGACAGCCAAGGCTACACAGAGAAACCCTGTCTCCAAAAAAAAAAAAAAAAAAAAAAAAAACAGGGCGTGGTGGCACACACCTTTAATCCAGGACAGTCAGGGCTGGACACAGAGAAACCTTATCTTGAAAAAATCCCCGTGCTCAAGAGGCAGAGGAGAGGAGATCTCTGGGAGTTTTAGGTCAGCCTGGTCTACACAGTGAGTTCCAGTACAGCCAGGGACACCTAGAGAGATCCTGTCTCAACAATAACAAGAAAACCAAAAAAAAAGCCTTCTGGTGAGTATAGCACTGTCACCTTTTCTTTCTTCTCCTCCTCCTCCTCCTCCTTTTCTTCTTCCAGGCGTCACCATCCATACACTATATAACCTTACCTGGCTCTAACTCATGACTCTCCTGTTCCATAACCACCACTCTAGCCCTCATTTTCATGTAAAAGTTATTTTTATTTTATTTATTTATTTTTGGCTTTTTTCAAGACAGGGTCTCTCTGTGTAGCCTTGGTTGTCCTGGATGCCCTTTGTAGACCCGGCTGGCCTCAAACTCACAGTGATCCGCCTGCCTCTGCCTCCCTAGTGCTGGGATTAAAGGCGTGCGCCACCACGCTTGTCCCAGTTATTTATTTTTATTCCTTTGCTTTTATACATTTTCTAGTATTTATGAGACAGGCTGTCATTATGCAGCTCAGGCTGGCATGGAGATTTTGGTAGTCTTCCTGTCTGAGTTTTCTGAGTGCTGGGAGTACAAAAAAATACCACCGCCACACTTCACTATTTATTTAGTTTGGTTTCGGCATTTTTGTTTGTTTGAAACAGGGTCTCTCTAAGTAGCTGTGACTGGCCTGCAACCTGTTATTGTAGGCCAGAGGGTTCTCAAACTCAAAGTGCTCCTGCCTTTTCTCCCGGTGCTGGGATCAGAGCTGTGAGTCACCCCACCATCCCAAGAAACCGGGTATTTAACCTTCCAAAGTCAGAAACAAAAAAGTTGCTGGGCACAGTGGCGCACACCTTTTATCCCAGCACTCCCAAGGCAGAGGCAGGCAGATCTCTCTGAGTTCGAGGCCAGCATGGTCTACCTGCCTCTGCTTCCCGAGTGCTGAGATTACAGGCTGCGCCACCACACCCGGCTTGACCTTAAACTTCTGATTCTCCAGCCCCTGCCTTCCATGTGCTGAGACTACACATACGTGCTGTCAAGCTGTCAGTGCTGTCATGGGATTGAGCCCAGGGCTTTCCGCACACTAGGCGAGCACTTTAATAACTCCGCTACGTCGTAGCTCAAGAAACCACAGGAGCTTGGATTTTCACTTGGCTGACAGACTCATCCAAAGATCACCTGAAGACTCCAAGCTGCTAAGCTCTAGGCTTTCTAAAAGCTGACGTAACCAGTCCAGGCGATGTGACTGCTCCCTGCCCTTCAACTGTATCACCAAATCAGATGCGTCTGATAAGCATTTCAGCCTTGCCTGGCCCCTGATAACAACATCCTAATGTCAGCTGGAAGGAGCTACAGAAGAGACTACGGTGCCCACTATCCCACCTAACAGGCTGCCGTGCTATGTCAAAACAAAACAAAACTCTCCAACATAAGACCGAGCGGGCCCTGAGTCCTGCTCCTCCGGGTTAGCTCAGCTCGGCTGTACCCACCAGGGAATCTGAATCAAGGGCTTGATTTAGGTGCCACTTCAGAGGCGGGAATGAAGGGGCCCGACCCCAGGGACCCCAAATCCCCCAATGACCCCAGTTGTTGACTAGACCAACTCCATGACAGGCTTCAGGTTTTCACTCTGCCTATCTAGACCAAGTTTCTAACAATTCCTGAAAAAACCACAAGTTATGGGCAGCTCATGGGCAGCTAATCAGCTTATAGAACAAAATGACTAGATACCATGTTTTTATTACTTCGTGACCTCGGTAAAGAACACAGCTGTCCCCATCCAATCAAATTAAAGGCCAGCTCCTGAGTAAGAGCCAAAACGTCAGTGACTCAAACGTCCCCCATAACCAAACAAACAGCCAGTCCTGAATCCCCTCGTACACTCTGACTCAATTCTGTCGTCACAGGTCCCTCCAACTGTCTATAAATTGAGCCTGTGTGCTCATTTCGGGGTTGCCCTCCAGAGGAGAGAGATGATCCTAGCACGCTAGATTAAAAACACTCTTTGTTTTTGCATATTGCCTTGGAGTCTTTCTTCAGTAGATCACCCAAACCATTTTTTTTTTTTTTTTTTTTTTGGTTTGAGACAGGGTTTCTCTGTGTAACTTTGGCTGTCCTGGAACTTACTCTGTAGATCAAACCAGACTGGTCTCAAATGCACAGAGATCCACCTGCTTCTGCCTCCTGTGCTGGGACTAAGCACCACAACCATCTGGCCAACTGTTGCTTTATTATGCAGAACAGGTCTGTCTGAGAGACCCACCTGCCTCTGCTTCCTGAGTGCCAAGATTAAAGGCATACACATGTAATCTAGATTTTGAGACAAGGTTTAATGTAGCACATGTCAGCCTTAAACTCCTGATCCTCTTCCCACCTCCTGAGTGCTGAGATTATGGGCATGTACCACCCACCATGCCTGACAAGGTGTAAACTTTTCTTTCTTAAAAAAATTTTTTTGGAGGCAGAACTTTTTTTTGTTTTGTTTTGTTTTGGTTTGGTTTGGTTTGGTTTTTTGAGACAGGGTTTCTCTGTGTAGCCTTGGCTGGCCTGGACTCGCTTTGTAAACCAGGCTGGCCTTGAACTCACAGTGATCTGCCTGCCTCTGCCTGTGCTGGGATTAAAGGTGTGCGCCATCACGCCCGGCTCCAGAATTTTTTGACAGACACATCTGTAGAATATTTTTGGTTTTTTTTTTTTTGTTTGTTTGTTTAGTTTTTTGAGACAGGTTTCTCTATGTTATCTTGGCCACCCTGGACTCACATTATAGACCAGGCTGGCTTCAAACTCACAGCAATCCACCTGCCTCTGCCTCCCGAGTGCTGGGATTAAAGGAGTGCGCTGCCACGCCCAGGTGAATATTTTGTTTTTAACAGTGTTCATTCTTACTCCATTGATTATAATTCCCCACAATCTTCCTTTTCTCAGAAGGAAAAATATCTTGGCTTTAAGTTAATATAAAGCTGTCTGTGCCGGTTCATAGCTGTAATTCCAGCAATTAGGAGGCTGAGGCAGGGAGACTGCTACAAATTCAAGACCAGTATTAACTACGGTCCTAGGCCAGCCTGCAATTCAGTGACACCTTGTCTTAAATAAACCAAACAAACAGCAAAGAGAAACAGAAAGAGAACTGCCTGTGAATATGGCTGTAGCATGTGTGAGGCCCGAGGCTCAACGAGAGTTTGATTAATGTTTTCACAGCTGCGTGCAGTGGTACACTCATATAACCCCAGCCCTTGGGGGGCAGAGGCAGGAGGATCACTGTGAGTTCGAGGCCAGCCTGGTCTACAAAGGGAGTCCAGGACAGCGAGGTCCACGCAGAGGGACCCGTGTGGTGGTGGTGGGGTGTGGTATGGGAGATGGGGCCATGACCTTATCCATGTAGCACATGTTCTAGCTCAGAGCTTTAATCCCAGCTTTTTCAGGGAATATTTTTTTAGTAGGAGTATCAGACAGAATGCCCCATTCACGTCTAGAAAACTTGGGATTCTACTCATTTCAAAGCCTAAAACAGATGCCTCATTATCAGAACATTACCTGAGGTTGCTTTGGTGTTGGCTGAAGAAACAAAGCTGGCGAGGTTAACGACCTCTCCAGAGGTGAAGATGAATGGAGCAGTCACAGGGTTAGTCACTGGGCTGGCTCTCTCGGGGTTAGCGGTCACCTGATTCTGCATTGCTTCCTACCAAACAAAGCAGGTTATTTCAACGTCAGAGCACTTAACTAGCCACAGCCCCTCCCACCGCCAAGCTCCTCAAGCAGAGCTACTCTGCCATACAATGACCAGGGAGCTAAGGGCTCTCATTAACCAACAGCTTCTCTCCAACTGCAGCAACGCCTGTGCGGTAGCTTGCTTTCCCAAGTGTGTTTCCAGTTGAGAAAGCAAAGGTGTATTCCTTACACGCCTCCTCCGTGCTTCCCTTAACCTCTGGGCATATTCTTTAACTTGGAGGAAAAAACAAAACAAAAAAACCAAAGAGAAGGAGCTGGTCTGCATAGTCTAGAAAGTAATTTCCTGCACTAATACTCTGTGATCAATTATCTATGTGACAAGATGCTAGCAGGAGGTCCCTGCGGAGAAACGTAACCTCTAGAGCTTTAACCCACAACGTGTTCCCTTCTGCCACTGAGGAAATTCCTAAGGGAACACATAACAAGCAGATACATGTGCAGCAGATTTTGAAGTCAAGTTCCAGATGCTACGCTCCTGTTTCCAAGGATGTCTGCTCAATTTGGTGAAAAGATGCTTATCTCTTATTTTTACTTTTAGAAGTTTTCTACAAACATGATAACTACCCAAAAAAAAAAAAAAAAGAAAAAGAAAAAGAAAAAAGAAACAAAGTCCAGTTATGAAAGGACTTTGAACAATAACTGAAAGTTGAGGAGAATAACCAGTCTTTGGAAAACCAGCTGTCACGGAGAACAAACAAAAACCGAAAATGCACGAGCAGCTATTTTTCATATGTAATTAGCCCCTTGACTAAGAACTCCAATTGAAACAGATTATTCATTTTCCGGATACTGTTAAAGTCTTTCTTCAGTCTGCTATTTCTCCCCTCCAGCAGCTTCTTTAGCAGAAGCACTCACGGGTAGTCTTGCCTAGCCTGCGGGACACAGTCATATGCAATATAGCATTGTCTTCTCCATCCATGCACAGAGAACTCCACTACCATTGCTATTATTATTTTGTTGCTTTTTTGAGACAGGGTCTCTGTGTGCAACCTTGACTGTCCTGGACTTGCTTCATAGACCAGGCTGGCGTCAAACTCACAGCAATCCACCTGCCTCTGCCTCCCGAGTGCTGGGATTAAAGGCGTGTGCCACCACCGCCCAGCAAAAGATTTTCTTTTTAATGTGTGTATATGCACATGTGTGTGCCTGCGTGAGTTTATGCCCAGCGTGTATGCACAGGTGCCAGTGGAAGGCAGAGAGGACAGGAGATCCTTCTGGAACTGGAGTTAGGCAGCTGTGAAGCATGTGGGAAGACTAGGAAGCAAGCATTCCACATGGCTGAGCTTGTCCTTTTTCTTTCTTTCTTTCTTTTTCCTTTTTCTTTTTTGACATAGGTCTCACTAAGTAACCCTGGTTGGGCTGAAACTTGCTTATGTAGACCAGGGTGGCCTTGAATTCAAACTCAGAGATCCATCTGTCTCTCCCTGCTGAGTGCTGGGATCACAGGAGTGCGCCACTGTGCCAGCCCATGACTTTTAAGATCATCTCAAGTCTAATTTAGCTAGAAATGAAAACAGAAAAACAACAGACAGTCAAATAAATGTATTTTCTGTTCTGTCTGCATTATTTTTTTTCTTTCAATTTAACCCATTTGTAGAAGCAAAAGCAACAACACAACAACAAAAAAACCAAAAAACCCAACCAAACCAAAAAAGCCCCCATAAATAGTGGTGGCGCATGCCTTTAATCCCAGCACTTGGGAGGCAGAGGCAGGTGGATTGCTGTGAGTTTGAGGCCAGCCTGGTCTACAAAGCGAGTCTAAGACAGCCAAGCTACACAGAGAAACCCTGTCTTGAAACTCCCTGCAACAACAACAACAACAAAACCCAAACAAAACAAAACAACCCCAACCCTTAAACAGCAACAGCAACAACAACAACAACAAAAGAAAAAAAAGAAAAAAAAGGGGAAAGAAAACCAAAACAAAACCAGGTCATTTTTAGCTATATTCAAAATGTGGTGTCACTCTGCTACTTGAGAATCTGTCTCAACTGAAAAAAAAAAAAAAAAAAAAAAACCGAGAGAGAAATGCTGACATGGAGTTAAAAGACTGAGATACCCTAGAAATACTATTTTGATAAAGTGGGGGAAATCCTGTGTGAACTCAGCGCCTCCAAACGCCCTCTAACTTGGAGTGTGCTCTGGGGACTACAGCGTAGCATCCCACCTGGAGGACGACCAGGATCTCGGTGTTGTTCTTTTCCAGTGCGATGTCAAAGGCAGATTTATCAAATTTGCTGAACGCGTGGACGTCAGCTCCGTATTTGATGAGCAGTTCGACGACGTCTCGGTGGTGGTGCTCGGTGGCCCAGTGCAGGGCTGTCATCTTCAGCATGTCCTTGGCGTTCACATCCGCACCGTTCTGTGAGGAAAAGCACCGTTCACTGGGTGCTGGTTACAGGGGCGCAGGGGGAGATGCCATCACCAAACATAGATTGGCCGAGATATTTAACTTTAGTTCTGACTTAAAGACTATTGGAGGGAAAACCACTTCTCGGTTCCTCCTGAATGACGAGACATTATGCTTTCAATGAGTGGGTCTGCTGAGGACATCACTGGGAAATTCTCACAGATGGCCGAGGAAGGGGGAGGAACAGATTTTGTTGCATTTATTAGCAGAAAGCTGAGGAGGGCCTGAAAAAAATAGGCATAAGTACAGAGAACACCTACAGAAAAGGAATGAAGGAAAATCAATAAAATCTGTGTAGCCTTTTAAAAAAAACAGAAAACAAGATCCTTCCCGTGATGACTCTTGAAGCATGGCTTTCGTGAATAAATTAATAATAAATAAATAAACAGAGATGTAACTTAATGGCCACCTATACTTAAGTCTTTCCAGCCCATTTTCCTACCAGTATTTAAGAAAAACCGGGGTGGTGGGGGGAAAGAGCTAGAGAGATGGCTTAGAGGTTAAGAGCACTGCCTGCTCTTCCAGAGTCCTGAGTTCAATTCCCAGCAACCACATGGTGGCTCATAACCATCTGTAATGAGATCAAGTGCCCTCTTCTGGTGTGTAGGTACACATGCAGACAGAACGTTGTATACATAATAAATAAATCTTAAAAAACAAAACAAAAAAAGAGAAAACGGGAGGCAAATGTCTACTTTACAGCATAGTCCCACCATTATTTATTTATTTAGGTTTTTCGAGACAGGGTTTCTCTGTGTAGCCCTGGCTGTTCTGGACTCACTTTGTAGACCAGGCTGGCCTCGAACTCACAGAGATCCGCCAGCCTCTGCTTCCTGAGTGCTGGGATTACAGGCGTGCGCCACCCCTCGGCTCCCACTGTCCTTGCTTTACCCTGACAAGCAGCTCCACAATGTGTGTGTGTCCGTCAGCGGCAGCCATATGCAGAGGGGTCCTGTCCACCTTGGTCCGGGCGTCCCTGCTAACGCCTGCTCGAAGGAGCACTTCTGCCGTGGAGTAATGGCCGTATTGGGCCGCAAGGTGAAGGGGCGACGTCCCAAGCTGTGGGAAAATGAAACTCACTGAACTCCACTGTGTGGAGAGCTGTGTCACGTCTGCGAGGAGATAGATCAACAGGGATGAATCCTAAAGTGCTCATCCTTGGAAAAAGAATCTTACTGGGCAGGTAAGCCTGAGAGTATGCTAGAATTTTAAATTTAGTGTCCTGGGGCTGGAGAGAACGCGCGGGTAAGGACACTGATTTCAACTGCCAGCATCCATGTTGGGGACTCACAGCTGTGTTATTCCAGCTGCAGAGCCAACACCCCAGCTTCTAAGGGTGTCTGCACTCACACGCACATGTCCTCATGCCACATACTTACGGATGCACCATTAAGAACAATAAAACAGGTACAGTTAATATGCTAATGGCCGGTGAGAGGGCCACACATGAGATGAAAAGTGCGATGCTTTTAAGTGACAGGAGAGTTACTGAGTAAGACCCACTAGGGGGCAGGATTTCAAGCATGGCTTATAAGATACTTTTCTTCTTTTTAATATCAAAAAGAGTACCAGAGCTGGGTGTGATGGCCTTTGCCTAAAGTCCCAGCCTTTGGAGGCAGAGGCAGGCGGATCCCTGTGACTTCCAGAACACTTGTTTGTTCAAACAGGGTCTCTCTGTGTAGCCCTGGCTGTCCTGGACTCACTTTGTAGACCAGGCTGGCCTCGAACTCACAGTGATCCACTTGCCTCTGCCTCCCGAGTGCTGGCATTAAAGATGTGTGCCACGATGTCTGGTATCTTTAATATTTATTTATGTGCATGTATATGTGTGTGCATTCACACACAGGTGTATATGTGTGGAGGTCAGAGGTCAAGTTTTTTGTTTGTTTGTTGAGACAGGGTCTCATTATATAGCTTTAGCTGTCTTGGGAGCTTGCTCTGTAGACCAGGCTGGCCTCAAACTCACAGGAGTCTTCCTGCCTCTGCCTCCCAAGTTCTAGGACTAAAGATATGTACCATCATACCTGCAAATAAAAATATTAAAAATAAAAGGGAAAAACTCCAGGTACGCAATAGCTTATAATTACTATCTACATATTCACAGACAACTTCCAAATTGGAAAACTAAAAGGAGAAACTATATATCAGGCAAAACAAATAAAACTCTTGTAGGAGAAACGATAGGGAGGAGAGTGAGGGAACGGGCCAGCGCTCACCCTCACGGGGCCTGGCTAAGGCACACTTTGGAGCCCACTGCGGCCACATGCTGAGCTCACCCAGTCTGTGGTGAATGGAGCTCCATTTGCCATCAGCGTCCTCACTTCATCATCTTGGCCTTTTCTTGCAGCTTCTAGCAGCCTCTTCCCCAAGTCCACCAGAGACATCTTTATTCATAGAAACAAAGGTTTCCAGGTAGCTGCAATTCCAACACAAGTGAAGCCATTGTCTGTAAAACGTTTCCTCATTTTTGGCTTTTTTTCTCTAAGACATGGTTTTGCCATGCAGTTTAGCCTGTCCTGGAACTCAGTACATAGCCCAGGAAAGCCCAGAACTCAAGAATTTGGCTTCCTCTACCTCCCAGAGGCTTAAGGACCACCACAGCCACAGCAAAATGTGTTTATAAGGTGTTTTTGCTTAAACTGTGTGCAGTGGCACACGCCTGTAATCCCAGCACTCAGGAGGCACAGACAGGCAGATCTCCGTGAGTTTGAGACCAGCCTGGTCTACAAGGCAGGTCCAGGAGAGAAGCCCTGTCTTGAAACTTTAAAAAAAAAAAAAAAAAAAAAAAGCCAGGTGTGGTGGCGCACACCTTTAATCCCAGCACTTGGGAGGCAGAGGCAGGCAGATCACTGTGAGTTCGTGGCCAGCCTGGTCTACAAAGTGAGTCCGGGACAGCCAAGGCTAAGTCTACAGAATGAAACCCTGTCTTGAAAAAAACAAAATAAAAAACAAACAAACAAACAAAAACAATAAAAAAAGAGGAGAGCTTTTCTTTGGGGCACAGGAGCTTATGTTGAGCTTTCTGCCTTTACCTTCCAAGTGGTGGGATAACAGGCATGTGTCGCCACACCTGACTTTCCTTTTTTCAAAAAATTCTGATATAGGATCTAGCTAAATTGCCCAGGCTGATTCAAAACTCACTCCACAGCTCAGGTGGGCTTAGAATTTGTGGTCTTCCTGCCTGAGCCTCCCACATAATTGGGATTACAGGTTTTCATCACCAGATCCAATGGTAGAATATAATTTTAAAGATGACAGTTCAAAGTGTGCACCCTGCTTTCTAGGCAAGGCACAAGGACACCGCTGTGACACCTACTGCTTGAGGGTCTTTTGTGCTAACTCCTCTAGGAGCTATAGTCCTGCAGTGTGTGACTGGTCGACTGTATGGGTAAGGGACGGCCATTTCTGGTTGGGCCACGAGAACGTGTAGAGAGGGGGTGGGCTCCCCATGACTCGGCCTTTGATGGGCTCAAAACTGACTAGTTCCGATAAAGATGGCCTCAGTCTCAATCCAGTTCCTCCAGGAGACCTAAAGGTTACCAGGTGGGGCACGTAAGATGGCTCAAAACCTCCGGAGTTTTCATTTCTAGCTATTGTGAAATGATGTAATGCCAGTCAAAGCTTACAGAAAGCAACTTTTTTTTTTTTTTTTAATTAACTAAACTCCTGTAGCCCAAGCTGACCTTTAATTCACCATGTAGCTGAGGACGACCTTCACCTCCTAATCCTCCTGTCTCCACTGCCCAGGGCTCTGACTACGGCACGTGATACCATGGCCAGCAAGAATGGACTCCCACTAGCGGTGACTGCTTAGCACAGTAGTTCTAGAGCCTGGGTTATGGTTTCTGAGCCACAGGAATAACCTTACAGGAACCCATGTGGTCCAGACTATTTTTACAATAATACTAAGGCATCATTTTTCTTTTCTTTTTTTTAAAGCATCTTAGCAGTTGTAATGATAGTGAAAATACCATGGGGTATATAATTGCTGTTGCTTTTGCCCAAATCCAATTGTGAAATGAACTTTCTGTGTTCACTGCCATGTGCTTTAGGGGAAAAGTAAGTTCTATTTAAGAAAGTCCTTCCCTGCAAGGAGGTGCTTACCTGGGACGCTAGCACTCAGGAGTGGAGCAGGCAGCGGAGCAGCACGAGCCAGTGCCAGCCACACCGTGAGGTCTGGACACGCCTGCATTGTATGAGGAGCAGTCTCAATTTTTTTCATCCTCTCTAATGTCTGTCTCTCTCTGACTCTCCCATCTTGTGTATGTATGTGTATGTGTGTGTGTGTGTGTTATGGTGTGTATGTGTGTGTGGTGTGTGTGGGTGTGTGGTATGGTGTGTGTGTGTGTGTGGTGTGTGTGTGTGGTGTGTGTGTGGTGTGTGTGTGGTGTGTGTGTGTGTGGTGTGTGTGTGTGGTGTGTATGTGGTGTGTGTGTGTGTGGTGTGTGTGGTGTGTGTGTGTGTGGTGTGTGTGTGTGTGTGTGTGTGTGTGTGTGTGTGGTGTGTGTGTGTGGTGTGTATGTGGTGTGTGTGTGTGGTGTGTATGTGGTGTGTGTGTGTTATGGTGTGCGTTTGTGGTATGTGTGTGTGGTATGTGTGGGTGTGTGGTATGGTGTGTGTGTGTGTGTGGTGTGTGTGTTGTGTGGTGTGTGTGTGGTGTGTGTGTGTGGTGTGTGTGTGGTGTGTGTGTGTGTGGTGTGTGTGTGTGTGTGTGTGTGTATGTGTGTGTGTGTGTTTGTGGTGTGTGTGTGTGTGTGGTGTGGTGTGTGGTGTGTGGTGTGTGTGTGTGTGTGTGTGTGTGTGGGTGTGTGGGTGTGGTGTGTGTGTGGTGTGTGTGGTGTGTTGGTGTGTGTGTGTGTGTGGTGTGTGTGTGTGTGTGTGTGTGTGTGGTGTGTGTGTGTGGTGTGTATGTGGTGTGTGTGTGTGTGGTGTGTGTGTGTGTGTGTGTGTGGTGTGTGTGTGGTGTGTGTGTGTGTGGTGTGTGTGTGTGGTGTGTGTGGGTGTGTGGTATGGTGTGTGTGTGTGTGTGGTGTGTGTGTGGTGTGTGTGTGTGGTGTGTATGTGGTGTGTGTGTGTGTGGTGTGTGTGTGGTGTGTGTGTGTGGTGTGTGGTGTGTGGTGTGTGTGTGGTGTGTGTGTGTGTGTATGTGTGTTTGTGTGTGTGTGTGTGTGTGTGGTGTGTGTGTGTGTGTGTGGTGTGTTGTGTGTGTGGTGTGTGTGTGTGGTGTGTCTGTGTGTTGTGTGTGGTGTATGTGTGTGTGTGTTTGTGTGTGGTGTCTGTGTGTGTGGTGTGTGGGTGGCTGTTGTGGTGTGGTGTGTGTGTGTGTGTGGTGTGTGTTTGTGTGTGTGGTGTCTGTGTGTGTGGTGTTGTGTGGTGTGTGTGTGTGTGTTGGTGGTGTGGGGTGTGTGTGGTGTGTCGGTGGTGTGGTGATGTGTGTGTGTGTGTGTGTGTGGTGGTGTTTGTGGTGTTGTGTGTGTCTGTGTGTGTGTCTGGTGTGTGTGTGGTGTGTATGTGGTATGTGTGTATGTGTGTGTGTGGTATGGTGTGTGTGTGTGTGTGTGTGTGTGTGTGTGGTGTGGTGGTGTGTCCGCGCCGCTTGCCGCCTTGGTTCTCGCTCCTCCCCTGTCGCTCTCGGGCCTGCCTGCGGGTCCCCCCCTGGGCCGCTTACCCTGCGCCCCCTGGCCCGTCTGCCCCACCTGACCTTTGCTCCTCGGCGCTACCATGGTCCACAGCCGTTCCTCCCGCCGTTGTCCTCTGACCTCCACACATATACCATGGAGTCCTCATGAACCAACCCCTCCGATAAATTAATTAAAAATTCAGCCGGACAGCCGGGCATGGTGACGCACACCTCTAATCCCAGCACTCAGGAGGCAGAGGCAGGCAAAATGGACCGCTGTGAGTTCAAGGCCAGCCTGGTCTACAAAGCAAGTCCAGGACAACCAAGGCTACACAGAGAAACCCTGTCTCAAAAAAACAAAAACCAAACCAAACAAACAAAAAATTCAAAGTAGGGCCAGGTGCTGGCGCACGCCTTTAATCCCAACACTCGGGAGGCAGAGGCAGGCGGATCACTGTGAGTTCAGGACAGCCAGGGCTACACAGAGACCCTGTTTTGAAAACCAAAAACCAAAAACCAACCAATCAAAAGAAGAGGCTAGAGAGACAGCTCAACAGTTAAGAGCACTAGTGCCTTCTACTGGCTTGCTCGCTCACATGCAGGCAGAATACTATATAAATAATAAATAAATCTTTAAAAAAAAATACATGTATGAGCCAGGTGTGGTGGCATGCATCATTAATCCCAGCACTCAGGAGGCAGAGAAGGCAGATCACTGTGAGTTCAAGGCCAGCCTGGTATACAAAGCGAGTCCATACACAAAAAATAACAACAACAAATACAGAAAATGGGGGCGGGAAGGGGGCCTGGAGAGATGGTTCAATAGTTAAAATCACTGGCTGCTCTTCCAAAGGTCCTAAGTTTACTTCCCAGCAACCACATGGTATCTCACAAGCATCTATAATGAAATCTGGTGCCCTCTTTTGGTGTGCATGAAGACAGAGCACTCGTATACATAGAATAAATAAGTAAATCTTTAAAAAAATATAAAAACATTTGTGTAGCGTGGCGTGATGGCGGGCTGGAGAGATGGCTCAGAGAGTAAGAGCACTGTTTGCTCTTCCAGAGGTCCTCAGTTCAATTCCCAGCAACCACAAGGTGACTCACAACCATCTATAATGTGATCTGGTGCCCTCTTCTGGCCTGTGGGTGTACATGCAGGCAGAGCACTGTATACATAATAAATAAAATAAATCTTTATTAAAATATTGTGTATATGACTATTTTCGCCTGAACATATTTCTGTGCAATTACCTATATGCAATGCACTCTGAAGGTCAGAACAGGACACTGGACCCCTGGAACTGAATTTGCAGGTGGCTGTAAGTGCCATGTGGGTCCTTTTAACTGCTGGCTCATCTCCCCAACCTTTGCAACTGTTCCTTCCCCCACCCCACCCTCATTCCCCCACCCCCACCCTGCCCGGTTCAGAGGACAAAACGCAGGGTGTTACTGAGCTAAATTATCAATCTTGCAACTAACTTTTAAGAAATCAGCACATATCATGCGCCACGGCACACAACGGCTTTCTGCTGGTCTAGCATGCATGAGACTGTAGGGACGACAGAAAAATTACCACTTGCCAAGCTTTGGTGCAGCTTCAAAGAGTAGCTAACATCACCCAGAAAAGCTATTAAAATGCTAGGTGTGGCCAGACCTGCTGTCTCACGCCCATCGTTCCTGTGTAACTACCCTCACAGAAGTTCTAGAAAGATGCGTGCCCCTCTCCTTTGCTATTAGACTACCGGGACAATAGACTTGAAGAAATTGGAACTTTCTGGAGAATCTCATATTGGGAGAAGGAAAAGGCTGAACCCAGGTGCCTGGCAGAGAAAGCTGTCATTTCAGAGAGAGAGCTCACAGCTCTGACAACTTGTCAGGCCACCTTGCAGGAGCCTGGAGCCCATGACAGGAGCTGGGCCACGGTGACCCCGTGACAGGAGTTGGGCCACGGTGATCAAAAGAGGTTACTTAAACACGCACACCTTCTATCCACCTAAAACTCATGCATATCAGAACCCCAAAACAGGCTAAGGGTGTCACTGACCTCTTTTTGGCTTTTCATTATTAATGGTGCATTTAATTGACATTTTTGATGATGGGTGGCGAAGCCTAGCTTGTTAAGGAGGGCAGGGCGCAAGCCATGGCCAGGAGAGCCTCTTCCTCCCGAGTGCTGGGACCAAAGGCGTGCGCCATCACTGCCCAGCTATGTGCACACACAATATCAATGTGAGTATCTGGCGTGCGCCATCACTGCCCAGCTATGTGCACACACATTATCATCAATGTGAGTATCTGGGGACAGATTTTGGAAGTGCTTCCCTTGGATTTATTATTATTATTCCTTTGAAAAGTAAACTAAAGGACAGGGCTTAATAGCTAACCACAGGGCCTGGGCCTGGATGAGTTCCCCCTCGACAGGGTCTCACTGTGTAGCCCTGGATAGCCTGGAACTCACTAAGTAGACGTGGCTGACCTTGAAATCCCAGAAATTCACTTGCCCATTTGAGAAGATAGTAGGTTTAACATTTTGACGTCGAGAGTACCTGGAAGGTACTTGAAAGGGCATTAAAAAAAAAAAAAGCTACGTATTTATTTGTGTGAGATGAGCTCCGTGTAGTCACACAAGCTACATATTTATTTGTGTAAGATAAGTTCCGTGTAGTCACACTAGCCTCCGTCTTCCTGCACAGCCAAGGCAGACCTTGAGTGCAGGATCCTCCCGCTCTACTCCCAAGAGCTGGGATTATAGGTGTGTGTCACCACTCCTGGCTCTCAGAAATTTTCTAAACTGCTTTTTTTTTTTTTTTTTTTTTTTTTTTATTATTTTGTATATAGTGCTCTGCCTGCATGTACACTGGCAGGCCAGAAGAGGACATCAGATCACATTATAGATGGTCATGAGCCACCATGTGGTTGCTGGGAATTGACCTCAGGGCCTCTGGAAGGGCAGTCAGTGCTCTTAACCTCTGAGCCATCTCTCCAACCCCCTAAACTGCTTTTTTTGCATGTAAATTTAAAATGTAAATGTAAAGCATACATTTTAGGATTGGCTTGTATCTAAAACTATTTTTGTATGATTTCTGGGCTTTGATCCATATGGATTATATTCATATTTTCTGAATGTTGAAATGGGCTAATGTAATCCATATATATTGCTATTAGTATAATTGCTAATAAAAAAAAGACATTTTCTTTTAATGTTATGGGGGGGTGGATTTTTTTTTTTAGGTTTTTTGAGACAGGGTCTCTCTGTGTAGCCTTGGCTGTCCTGGACTCGCTTTGTAGACCAGGCTGGCCTTGAACTCACAGTGATCCACTTGCCTCTGCCTCCCAAGTGCTGGGATTAAAGGCATGTGCAACCACGCCTGGCTGGGGGTGGATAGTTTATCTTTTTAATATTTACTTTTTTGTTTTGCTTTTTGAGACAGGGTTTCTCTGTGTAGCCTTGGCTGTCCTGGACTCACTTTGCAGACCAGGCTGGCCTAGAACTCACAGGGATCACCTGACTCTGCCTCCCATGCCCGGCTTAACATTTACTCTTGAAACTGCATGTGGTACCTGTGGGTGTGTCCTTGGAGGCGAACTTGGAACACCTCATTGGTTGCTAGGATCCAAAATCAGCAAAAGCCGTCCACTCAGTGCAGAATATGGTATTGTTGGTACACTATAAAATTAACAGGATTTTATATTTTACAGAGCTAACTGCTTGGGGACCAGCAAATGGCTCAGCACATGAAGAAACTTGCCAGTGGCTGGGCATGGTGGCGCACACCTTTAATCCCAGCACTCGGGAGGCAGAGGCAGGTGGATCGCTGTGAAGCCAGCCTGGTCTACAAAGCGAGTCCAGGACAGCCAAGGCTACACAGAGAAACCCTGTCTCAAAAAACCAAAGCAAAGCAAACCAATTTGCCATCAAGTCTGACAGCTAGAACTCCTCCCCAGGACTCACGTGGTGGAAGGGGAGGACAGGCTCCTGACAGCTGTCCTCTGACCTTGACATGAGTACCGTGCACATGTACACTCCCACCCAAAATTCAACCTATTGATTAATGTAAATTAAAAAAAAAAAATGATGAAGTGATGGCTCAGCAGTTGAGGGTATGACTGTTCCTTCAGAGGCTCCAGTTTCCAGGGGACCAGGTACTCTCTCCTTGACTCTGCAGGCACTTGCACTCACACATGCACATACCTACATGGACACATGTACACAATTAAAAGTAAAATGCATATTGGGGCTGGAGAAACGGCTCAGAGATTAGGAGCAGTTGCTCGCTTGCAGAGGAACCAGGTTCAGCTTCCAGCAAACACATTAGGTGGCTCCCAGCCCCTTGGAACTGGAGTTCTGATGCCCTCTTGTGGTCTCCGTGAGCACTGCATGTACATGGTGCACATACAGACAGGCAGACAAGCTATATACATATACGAAGGGGCAGGCGGATCTCTAAGGCTGGAAACCCTGTCTTAAAATAATTTTTTGCTTATTTGTTTTAAACAGGGTTTCTCGGGCTGGAGAGATGGCTCAGAGGTTAAGAGCACTGGCTGTTTTTCCAGAGATCCTGAGTTCCAATTCTCAGCAACCACATGGTGGCTCACAGCCATCTATAGTGAGATCTGGTGCCCTCTTCTGGCCTGCTGGCTCACATGCAGGCAGAATACTGTATAAATAATAAACACTAAAAACAAAAACAAAAACAAAAAAACAGGGTTTCTCTGTGTAGCCCTGGCTGTCCTGGAACTCACTCTGTAGACCAGGCTGGTCTTGAACTCAGAGATCCGCCTGCCTCTAGAGTGCTGAGATCAAAGGCATGTGCCACCAATGCCTGGCTTTCCCCCCCACCGCCCCTTTTCTTTTAAACAAATCATTTAAAATAAAAAATATCTTGACTGTCCGTGGTGGTACAAGCCTTTAATCCCAGCACTCAGGAGGTAGAGGCAGGGGGCTCTCTGAGTTCAAGGCCAGCCTTGGACTACACATCAAGTTCCAGGGCAGCCAGGGCTACACAGAACCTTATCTCAAAAAAACGAAACAAAAATCTTAGCAAAAACCACATGGTAGCTCACAACCATTTACAGTTAGATTCTGGTAGCGTCTTCTGGGCAGGTGTACATGTAGGCAGGGTACTGTATATATAATAAATAAATCTTAGAAAAAAATCAAAACTGTTCAAATAAAAAACATGCCACTTGGGTAATTCTGCTCCTTGAAACCTTCGTCTCCATCTATGGACCTCACAAGTAAAGCATTTTGTTTTGTACAAATGAAACACACACTGGAAAGGGCGCTGTGGTCCCTGCCACTAACCCTGCCAAGATCTAAGGTTTTGCTGAGGCAGTGGACTTAGCCAAAAATTCTAAATTTTGCTTAACGGGCAGGAGCTGAGCTAACATTTAGAGAGGATTTCAGTACGGTTCTGTGTAATGACGCTAAGCGCTGCTGGCTCCATCACACGCTGAATGTGTTTTTACGTCTGCTATATTGTGTAAGCTTCCTAAGTAGAAGCCAAGTGCTTGGGGGCCAAGCTGGTGGGGCCCGGGCCTAGAGCTGTCAGTGTTTCCTCTTCCCAGGCCTGGGTTCCCGTGCTCCTAATTGCACTCACTAGTCTCTTTAAACAAAGATAATTAGCCACGCCTCCTACTGATTAGAAGGTGCCTCGCGTACTGATCACTTGAGGAGCACGCCATAAACGATGCAGGACTCTCAAGCTACTGTGCACGAAACACTTGCTCTTGTTGTTGTGCCTTCGTGAACAAACTTTTTAATGGTTGGCTGGTAACATTCTGTAGAAGTACAACAAAAAGCAAAGCAAGGCAAGCAGCATTTCTGGGATGCTAGGACTTCCCCTTCCGACAGAAGGGACAGAATTCAAAGACAAGGACAGACTCGGGGCTGGCCTGACCCAGAAGCCACCTCTTAGCTCTTAAATGTGGCTCTGAAGGTTTCATCGGCAATAATTCTGGACATCCGGCACTCTCCTAACCAGACCAACCTGGACGTATCTTCATGTTGACGAGGGATGGCTGACATCAAACCACCAGATTCATCAAAGCTGTCTTCAGAGAAAAATGTTTAGAGACAAGCTCGAGGCAGGAATGGGTGGGGTGGGGTGGGGGGTGGCGGGGTTGGGAGGTGGGGGGAGGGGAGTTAGGAGGTGGGGGTGGCAGTGGGGGGGTTGGGAGGGGGGGGAGGGGCAATTGGGTGTCAGGGAGTCAACATGAAAACATGTCATGCTGGCCATGACACCATCTGCTGGTAATCCCAGCACTTAGGGAAACTGAGCCAGGATGAGGGTGAGTTGGAGGTTGGCTTAAGCGTCACAAGATCCTGTTTCTAACCAACAAGGGTGGCGATGCTTATGAAAACGAATACCAAGGGTGACGGGAAATGGTTCTTATATTTTGCTACCCAACAGCAACGCGTTCTAAGGTTCCTACCTGTATTCTGGTAAAAAAAAAAAAAAATCTCCTAGGAATCTGTCCTCTGTGGCTCTCCTTTCCTGCCCTGTCCCTCCTGATTTAACCTGAAGTATCTACCTACATTAATATGCATCTGTAAGATAACAGTATTTTGGAGGCCAGTGGGGGAAGATATCTCCAGCCAAGCCTGATGCTCTGAGCTGGATCCCCAGTTCCCACATCGTGCGGATCTGACTCCTCTAAGTGTGTGTGCGTGCACACACACACTGTAATAAAGATTTTAAGTGAAATGACGGTATTGTGGGGAGACTCTGGGGCCATTCTAGCACCCCACACACATAGAGACTACAGAATAAGGTAGGCAATTGAATTTTATTTGTGTGCATTTCCGTGTGTATCCGCAGTGTGGAGGCTGGTGGACAACCCGCAAGATGCTTCTCTCCTACTGTGTGGACGCTAGGCTGTCAGGCTGGGGGCGGGGCTTTGTCTACTAAGTCACCTCACCATGCCAACGGAGACAAGCCCGTCGTTTTGAGCCCTACAGAGGGGGAGCTACGCTTCCTTGCTGACGTGTGCTTCCACACATCACCTACATGAGGTCTGGTCTAATCTGTATCCTAAGATTTTACATTTTTTTCTTGCTACTCCTTCTGGGGGAGGGACTGAATCCTGGGCAGCAGGCACGCGAGACACACACCTGCCTCTGAGCTACACCCTCTGCGCTGCCTCCCAGGGATCTGAAGGTGAATTAAATACACAGGAAACAAGACCCGAAGAGCTTTTTGTCAGTGGTTGTTTTTTGAGACCTCAAGTAGCACAGGCTGGCCTTGAACATCTGGATCTTTCTAGGTGTTCTTTTCAAGTACGGGTGTTGGGATTACAGGCATGTGCCACCATACTTAGTTTTCAGAACTTTCAATAATTTTTGTTTGTTTTGGGTTACTTTATTTTATTTTAGACAGGGCTTCTCAGTGTAGCACTGGATGTCCTGGACTCACTGTGTAGACTAGGCTGACCTCGAACTCACAGAGATCTGGGCCACCAAGCCCAACTTTGTGGGGTTTTTTTTGTTTTTGTTTTTGAGACACGGTTTCTCTATGTAGCCTTGGCTATCCTATAACTCACTCTGTATATTAATCTGGCCTGGAATTCCTCAGATACCTGCCTGCCTCTGCCTCCCAACTGTTAGGAGTAAAGGCGTGCCCCCCAGCAGGTGGTGGTTTGCTATTCCTTATCAAAGTAAGTATAAAAACATGCCTATCCAGGGATAGTGGCTCACCTCTGTAATCCCAACACTTTGGGGGCTGAGACAAGAGAGCCTGAGCTACATAGTGAGACTCAAGTATAGAGACAGAAACTAGGGGGGAAAAAAGAAAAAAAGAAAAAAATTTATAGTAAAGGGGAGACAAACTGAGTAATGCCTCGAGGAAATCTGCGAGACTAGGAACATACTAAGGGCAAGCAAACAGAATTAAAGAACTCAGTCTATGGATAACTTCTTTTGTTTGTTTGGTTGGTTTCTTTCTTTTTTAAAATATATTTTATTAATTTATTCATATTACAGCTCAATTGTTATCCCATCTCTTGTATCCTCCCATTCCTCCCTCCCTCCCCTTTTCCCCTTACTCCCCTCCCCTATGACTGGTTGGTTGGCTTTTTGAGACAGGGCTTCTCTGTGTACCCTTAGCTGTCCTAGACTCACTTTGTAGACCAGGCTGGCCTCGAACTCACAGCGATCCACCCGAGTGCTGGGATTAAAGGCGTGCGCCATCACGCCCGGCCGATAACTTTTTTTTTTTTTTAATTGCACACGTCCTCACTGGGAGGCCAGCCGTACAAACATCTGTACAGATGTACAGAGCTTGATGTAAGGCCGTGACGTGACTGCTCTTGCTCAGATTACGAACTTAACTTCTAAAAAGCTTCATATGATTGGACTTAAAAAAAAAAAAAAAGTGGAGTTCCCGCTCCCTCCCCAGCCCCATCTCCCCCTTCACAGGGGCGCCTGAGCTGCAAGGACGAGCCCCCCCATGGCGACAGCCTGGGCCTCCCCCCGCTCCCACGCCGCCCCCTGCTGGTCCCCTCGGTGGCCCTGGCTTCCCGCAGTCCAGCTCCCCAGCCCCAGGTCTTCCACCCACCCCCTTCACCTCCTCCCAGTCCCCTCCCCTTCCTCCCGACGGCATCCCCTTCCTCTTCGTCCCTCTCCCCCCCCGGCCGCCGCCCCCCGCTCCGGCAGGCAGTGAGCGGGCCGGCGCCCTCAGGTCAGGGCAGGGCACCCTGCACCTCGCTCCCCGGCGTCTCCTTCCCCTTCCCCCTCACCTCGTCCGGGGCGCAGCCGGCTTCGCTCTCGCTGGGCCCGCCAGTTTGGTCCCGTTTCCTTCACCCAGCTAAGGGCTCCCTTTGCCAGTGGCTCCACTCTTTTGGCCTTTCCACTTATGCATATTTGGGGGGCCCTTATTTCTCTCTCCCCCCCCCCTTCTCGCGGAGAAATGGGGGCAGTAAAAAAAATGGCGGACCCGGAAGTGGAGGCTGCGACTGCGCGTCCTGGCGGAAGAATCTGGAAGAGATGGCCTAGCGAAGGCACTTTCTTTGCCCTTCGCTCACTGCCGCTACGCACCTCCCTCCGAGGCCGATCTCTTCCTACTCGGAGGGTCCTCTCGAGCTGGAAAAGCCTATACCGGGGCACCCTGAACTCCGGGACTACTTAGCGAGGCGCAGGGTCACTAGGTACGTGGCTTACGTGAAGCATAGTTCCGGCGGGGGACGGGCCTAAGCGGTAGTTTTGGCGCCAACGTGTTGCACGCACCGGCTGACGGGGAAGTTAGGTTGCGGGTGGGTCTGGAGTTTGCGCTCTGCCTTCCCGCCGCTTCTCCACGGGGTACAGCCTAGGGTTGCGGGCTGGAATCTTGGCTGGCCTGACACTTTCCCAGGTGCAGTCTGAATATATGTCAGGGAGACCGGAAGATCGAACACGAAATTGCAAATCTTTTTAGTCACATGATTTGCCGAACAGTTTATCTCGGTTTCCACTCACCAGTTTATATAATGAAAGGACTGAGAGACCAGGAAAAACAAAACAAACAAAAACTCTTTAAAAATCAGTAACAAAAACCGTGGTGGTGGCGCACGCCTTTAATCCCAGCACTCGGGAGGCAGAGGCAGGTGGATCACTGAGTTCGAGGCCAGCCTGGTCTACAGAGTGAGTCCAGGACAGCCAAGGCTGGTGAGAACTGGCCTCGAGGGTCTCTGAGAAACCCTGTCTCGAAAAATCAGTAACAAGACAGGCCTTTAATGGCAGCACAGGCAGAGATCTCTGAATTCAAGACCCAAACTGAAACCACCTGGACATGGTGGAACACCCCAGCAAATACAGGTGGATTTCTTGAGTTCAAGGCCACCCTTATCGGTATAGTGAGTTCTAGGACAGCCACAGCCCTGCCTCAACAAAACAAAAACAAAATACAAGTAAAAAGTAATGTTAAGAATGGGTTGGGGGGGGCTGGAGAGATGGCTCAGAGGTTAAGAGCACCACCTGCTCTTCCAAAGGTCCTGAGTTCAATTCCCAGCAACCACATGGTGGCTCACAGCCATCTATAATGAGATCTGATGTCCTCTTCTGGCCTGCAGGAGTACATGCAAGCAGAGCACTGTATACATAATAAATAAATACATCTTTAAAAAAAAAAAAAAAAGGAATGGGTTAGGGAGCCCTGTGTGCTGCCGCACGCCTTTAATCCCAGCACTCAAGAGGCAGAGGCAGAGGCCGGCAGATCGCTGTGAGTTCGAGGCCAGCCTGGTCTACAAAGCGAATCTAGGGCAGCCAAGGCTAACAGAGAAACACTGTCTCGAAAACCCCCCCAAAAAAGAATGGGTTGGGACGTGGCTCATCAGTTAGGATCACTGGCTAGGAACTCTAGCAGGGCCTTGTAGATGCCTGGCAAGCATTTCTACCATGGAGCTTCGTCCAAATCCCAAACTCTTCTCCCTCAAAGTCAGTATGAGGAAGACATTGGAAGGCTGGACGCGGAAGCTTAGCGCTTCACTGAAAGAGAACAAAGCCCACACTTAGGATCTGACGTCTTTATTAAGTAAATGGCAGCAGCACAGTTCAGCTGCAATGATTCTGGACGAAACGGGGACAGGCGGAGGGTCTGAGTAGAACTGCTTGTGTCACGGTCTTACATGGCCGAGAACGATGCCCAGGCACCACTGATCCCCTACCACATACTGCAGCCATGGAAAGGCAAAGCTGAAATACAAAGGGCCAAAACACTCTGCCTGTTCCAACACTAAATCAAAATTTTGAATAAATTATCATAGTAACACTCTGGTTTTCCTTTAGGGCATATAAATCTGTTGTCTTTTATGAATTAATCCTAACAGTAAGGTTTTCTCGTGAAGACTCAAATCTGATTTTCTAAGCGTTTCCAACCCACAGGCGGGAGCAGGGTTGCGAGGTGGATATACACGGTGACTATTCCTGAAAGAGTCCGTGCTTTCCCTCACTGCCATTCTCCGGGGTGAATGCTTTGCTCTGTAACTACCTCCATGTTTCTGGGGAAGGAAATGTACTGCAAGGAGTCCTGTTTTGTAGAAAGTGTCTCAAAACTTGCAAGTTCTCACTACTTCTTGAGGAAATAATTTGCTTACTGGCCTGGTGCAGGAAGTTGGGGCAGGTTCAAGTGATCTTTGAAGCTGATTAAAATGTACCAACAACAATAACAAAAAATGGTCTCCCACCTTGCACAACTGTAGTTCTCTCTGGTGCCCCCAGTAAGGGCGGATTTTGGGGATTAGTTAATATTCTCAGGGTTGGGGAAGGGGATCATATGATTTAGTACTCCACTGATTAAAGCCTTGACTTGGTGCCTAGAGGGCTTCTGAGGGAAATGGAGTAGGCAGATAAATAAATAAATAAATAAATAAATAAATAAGTACATATATACACACAATTCAATTGGCAGATTCACCAGCACAGCAGACGGAACAGAGCGCGATTACAGTGGAAGGCTGAGAAAGGGTGGTACGGAAGGGGTGGGAGAGAGAGACACAGAGGAGTCTTGGCCTTAAAGCAAGTCCAAGTCAACAGAGTGGAGGCTGGCAATGGGAACTCTCCAGAAGTTGAAGGTGCTGTACGCGAGCAGGGGGTCGCCTTCCGGGTTCTTCTGCTCCTCTGCTCCGGTGGCTCGCACGCCCATTTTGCCTATGCCACTGCCGTCCTTGCTCTTGTAGGTAGGTGTATCCGACAGGCCCAGGCCTTCCAGCTCCGACAGGTCCAGTTCTGGGATGGGCATCCTCCAGAAAAGAAAGGAGCTGTACTGGCTACTCACAGGATCCCTCATAATTCCCTGGGGAAGAGCAGATCACTTGTTAAGTCTTTGTGCTAGGGCAGTTTCCTTGCCGGAGCCTCCCCTTGCTTAAGTTGCTCTTTTCTGTCCGCTCTGGTGAATAAGTAAGTAGGAGGAGCCCTTCCTGTGACTTTGCCCCACCTTCGGTCGACTAGATACTGCATCCAGCGGCAGGTTCACCTCTGCTCTCACTTTCCCCCCAGTAATATACCTCAGGCCTTACGCATACCAGGCAGCAACTCTGCCCTGACTATCTCCATTCTCCTCAGGTCTGGCCCTGATCTTTGGGTGTGACACTGAAGGGTTAACAGACCCTGGTGAGCGCTAGGCAAATGTTCTAACCCTGAGTTATAGGCAGCCCTCTCTTTTTTAAAACAAGATTTTGCTTATTATTCTGCTTCCATGTACGCCTGCCTGCCAGAAGGGAGCACCAGATCTCATTACAGATGGTTGTGAACCACCGTGTGGTTGCTGGGAATTGAAGTCAGGACCTTTGGAAGAGCAGGCAGTGCTCTTAACCTCTGAGTCACCTCTCCAGCCTCCCAGCCCTCTCTTTACCTTTATTTTGAGACAGGATTTTTTTTTTTTTTTTTGTTTTTCGAGACAGGGTTTCTCTGTGTAGCCTTGACTGTCCTGGACTCACTTTGTAGTCCAGGCTGGCCTCGAACTCACAGCAATCCGCCTGCCTCTGCCTCCCGAGTGCTAGGATTAAAGGCCGGCTGAGACAGGATTTTTTTTTATTTTAAAGATTTTTTTGAGACAGGGTTTCTCTGTGTAGCCTTGGCTCTCCTGGACTCACTTTGTAGACCAGGCTGGCCTCACACTGATCCACCCGCCTCTGCCTCTCCTGCGTGCTGGGATAAAAGGCGTGCACCACCGCTCCCAGCTTTGAGACAGGATCTTAATCGACTTGCTTAGTCCAGCTTGAACTTGAAATCTTCCTGTCCCCGCAGCCTAAGTAACTAGGATTACAGGCCTACTCCACTGGGCCTGCTCAATAATTAATTACTAATTGTGCTGAGAATCAAAGACAGGGCCTCGCATGTGCTGGTCAATGACCCTACACATCCCCAGACCTAAGTAACTGGCTCCTTCAGGTCAGTTTAATAATTAAGATGCTGCTCTTCCATGACATGGTCTATTTTCCACCTGCCCTTAAAGCCAACTACAAACTCACCCCTTTCAGGACACCCCCAAAGCAGCTAAGCTCTATCTACCTAGCTGCCTCCGGCATCTTCTCCAGCATTCCAGAGTTTCACCTGACTCCATCATGTTTTGGTTACAGATCGCCACGGGCTGGATACGTGTTTTATGTGTTTATCACCTTAAAGACACCAAAAATTCCTCTCCGAGTAAAACTCCCCTACTAGGTTGGGCGTGGTGGCGCATGCCTTTAACCCTAGCACTCAGGAGGCAGAAGCAGGCAGATCTCTGTGAGTTCAAGGCTAGCCTGGTCTACAAAGCAAGTTCCAGGATAGCCAGGATACATAGAGAGACTCTATCTCAAAAACAAAAAACAAACGCCAGGCAGTGGTGGCGCACGCCTTTCATCCCAGCACTTGGGAAGCAGAGGCAGGTGGATCTCTGTGAGTTTGAGACCAGCCTGGTCTACAAAGTGAGTCCAGGATGGCCAAGGCTACACAGAGAAACCCTGTCTCGAAAACAAAACAAAACAAAAGGCAAACAGGCATACTTCTGGGTAAGGGAGGAGCTAGACCTTACACATAAACATTAATGTGCCCTCACTAGCACAGTGGCTACTTTGCTACTCTCTCCTATTTGTCCTCAGGGTGACAAGTCTTTATTATGCCTCTCTGTAGAACAAACCCTGAAGCTAGGGTAATTTACCCCCCTACCACACAAGGATCTTTCCCTAATCCAAACGCTAGAGTAAATATGACAACAGCAAACAAGTTCAAAGAACCAGGTAAGAAAGTAAAATTTCGATCAGTAGGAAATGCTACCTTGACAGAATCTCAGCTTTTTCTTGTGACAGGGTCTCACTACGCAGACCAGTCTGGCCTCGAACTCACAGCAATCCGCCTGCCTCTGCTTCCCCAGTGCTGCGATGAAAGGCGTGCACCACCATGCCCAACTCCCCTTCCTGTGGCTTAACAACCAGGTGCACATTTGTTTCTCACCCTACCCCATCCTCTGCCTGACTGCCTGTGCCAAGCAGAGTTAGAGCCTGGGATCTGGAGCCTCCACGGTTTACTTACTGACGAGGGAGAGGACGAAACGCTTTAGTTTAAATATTCCCAAAGGAGCAAAAAAGAACATTCCACTGCCACCAAAAATAGAAGCCAGAGTTTCAAAAAGCCTCTCTGGAGCACACCAGCCTGTGATCCCTGAACAGCGGTCTGAAGTAGGTTCTGAAACCTCCCTATGGGAGGTGACCCGTCTCCACCAAAGCAGGAGGAGAGCCTAGCCCTGCAACACGGTCTACAGGAACCATGGGGCTCAGCTGTCTGCAGATAGATGAAGGATGTGTTTTTGTTTGTGTTTTGGTTTTTGCTTTTGACTCTTGCTTCAAACTAAACTCAAGTTCAAGCTGGCTTTGACCACAAACTCTTCTTGGGGAGGCACCCCTAATGCTAGAATAGGGGGTTGTTATCAATACACTGGGTCCAGAATGCCTGGGCTACTTTTTGTTTGTTTGTGTTTTTCAAGACAGCCTTGGCTGTCCTGGCCTCACTTTGTAGACCAGGCTGGCCTCGAACTCATAGAGATCCGCCTGCTTCTGCCTCCCAAGGGCTGGGAGGCTTTTTTTGAGACAGGGTCTGTTCTGTCACTCGATATGTAGTCCACCTGGGCCTCAAACTTCTGTCAGTCTTCTTGTCTCAGTCTCCAGAGAGCTGGGATTCCAGGTGTGCACCTCACACTTGGCTTCAGATTTTGCTTTCCCCTCTTAATATTGCGCAAGGGCACACACACCCAGCAGAGTGTGGAGGGAGAGAGGTAAAGAGGATGACGACCTTAGGTGTCCTGCCCTATCAATATGTGCCCTAGTCCTTGATACAGGGTCTTCCACTGAACCGGAGCTGGGCTGGTGGCCAACAAGTCCAGCCTTCCGTCCTCCCCCTTCCCACATTGCTGTAGGCAACCACACCTAGCTTTTTAATTGAGTGTTGGGGATTTGAACTCAGGTTCTTCTTTTTCTTTCTTTCTTTTTTTTTTTTTCCTGAGACAGGATTTCTCTGCCTGTAGCCTTGGTTGTCCTGAAACTCATTCCACAGACCAGGCTGGCTTTGAACTCAAGAGATCCACCTGCCTCTGCCTCCCTAGTGCTGGGATTAAAGGTGTGCGCCACCACCACCTGGCTCCACTCAGGTTCTTATGCAAGTGGCACAGGTGGTCTTATCCACAGACCAATCTCCTCAGCGTTTTTTTTTTTAATTAAAATTTTAATTTATGCGTATATGGTATATGTGTGCAAGCAGATGTCGTAAGACAACACTGGATCCCACCCCCGCCCAGAGCTGGCGTTACTGTGGTTCGTGAGTCAGCAGGGGTGCTGGGAACTGAACTTGAGTCTTCAGAAAAAACAGCAAGTGCTTGTAACTGCTAAGCCATTTCTCTATCTCATTACCTTTTACCATTAAAAAATGAAACAAAACAAAAAAACCTAGCCACTCTATTTATAATCTCAGCTGTAGCAGCTCAGGCAGGAGTTTGAGAAATCTAACCCTGAGCCCAAGTTAGGCAAGACTGTGACTCAAACAAAAGAAAAAAAAAATCTTTCAGACAAAGTCTCATAGCTCTCAGACTGGCTCCAAAATGTATTCCTGATCCTTCTGATCTCCCAAACGCTGGGATTACAGGATCATGCCTGTAATCTGGAATACTTGGCTTAAAAAAGCAAATTCTGGCTGAGTCGTAGTGGCACATACTTTCAATCCTAGCATTCAGGAGGCAGAGGCAGGCAGATCTCTTGTGAGTTCGAGACCAGCCTGGTCTGAGTTCCAGGACAGCTCTGTCTTCAAACAAAACGAAATAGGAACAGCAAATTCTGGGTCTGTCTGCCCGTCTGTCTGTCTTTCCTCACTCTTCAGAATATGCCCGTGGGACGTGAACATTACTCAGCAGAGATGAGGCACGGATGCCGGGACTGAAGTAGGGCGAAGGAGTTCGTAGAAAGGTGAGGTCATCATCCCCTGACCTCCGCTCTCATCACCTCCACAGCAGTTTGCAGATGTGCTCAGAGGCCTAGCAAGCATGACTGCGCCCGTAACACCTTTTAGGGAACCAATCACTGCTGAGGTCTGAGGCTGCAGATTCCACAGAGCAAGCCTTAAAAGTCAGCAATGCTAATCAGGCATCTTTATTACATTACCAGGTTTCTCCTAGCTAGCTGACTTATAAAAAATAAAAATAAAAATTCCCTTCCTTGTACGTCTCCTACAGAGTGACCTTGTGTATAATGAGAGCATTTAATAGACTGTTTTTCCAGAGACAGTGTCTCAGGTAGCCCATGAAGTTTGTTAAGCAGCAGAGGCTG
The DNA here is from genome assembly GCF_903995435.1 of Acomys russatus. NCBI lineage: Eukaryota > Metazoa > Chordata > Mammalia > Rodentia > Muridae > Acomys > Acomys russatus. The sequence goes on from NC_067151.1 coordinate 65,918,670, forward strand.
GCCTTAAACTTCTGACCCTTCCTACTCCCAGAAGACTGTATAATAGGCTCTTTGAACAAAACAAAACAGAATCTTTAGGGGGAAAAGGGATTAAAAAAAAATTTTTTTTTTCCTTTTCTTTTTGAGAGGCAGGGTTTCTCTGTGTAGCCTTGGCTGTCCTGAACTCGCTTTGTAGACCAGGCTGGCCTTGAACTCACAGTGATCTGTCTGCCTCTGTCTCCCAAGTGCTGGGATTTTTTTTGGTTTTTCTTTTTCCTTTTTTCAAGATTTATTTATTATTATGTATACAGTGCTCTGCCTGCACATATACCTGCACACCAGAAGAGGGCACCAGATCTCATTATAGATGGTTGTGAGCCACCAAGTGGTTGCTGGGAATTGAACTCAGGACCCCTGGGAGAGCAGACAGTGCTCCTAACTGCTGAGCCATCTCTCCAGCCCAGATTTTATTTTGTTTTTTCAAGACAGGGTTTCTCTGTGTAGCCCTGGCTATCTTGGACTCTCTTTGTAGACCAGGCTGGCTTCACACTCACAGAGATCCGCCTGCCTCTGCCTCCTGAGTGCTGGGATTAAAGGCGTGCGCCACCATGCCCAGCTTTGAATAGAAGATTTTTGTTTTTGCCTTTTGAGCTAGGGTCTAAGCTAGCTATGTTACGCAGGCTGTGTAGGAAGTTATTACATAGCCCAGGCTAGCCTCGAACTCAAGATCCTCTGCAGTTACTGCCTTGTGAGTGCTGAAATTACAGCAGGCATCATCACTTGGCTTAAAATGTTACTTGTCATTACGGCATTTGAGACAGGGTCTCACTACATAGCCCAGGCTGTCCTAGAACTCCTTTTGGAACCCAGGCTGGTTCCAAACTCACAGAGATCCGCCTGCCTCTGCCTTGCTTAGATCAAAGGCGTGCGCTGCCACCACGCGCAACTAAAAAGTCATGACTAGAGGACACCTTAGATTATTCAGTAACTAGCTAGGTTGTCTAGCCGGGTTATGTGCACCCCAAGTCCCGTGGTTTCTATTAGACTCCCTTAAAACTGGAACTGGAAAGGTGGCTCAGAGGCCGTGAGCACTGGGTGCTCTTTCAGAGGACCTGGGTTAGGAGCCCTGCCCCACTCGACTGAGCCAAGGCCTGTTCCAGGGACCTGACACCCTGTCTTCTCAGGCCCCCAGCATGCACTTGGCATACATAAAACTAACTTTTGTGTGTGTGGGTTGGGGGCGCTTTTTGGAGGTTTTTCAGACAGGGTTTCTCAATGTGTGTAGCCCTGGCTGTCCTAGATGTCACCTTGTAGACCAGGCTAGCCTCAACAGAGAGATCTGCCTGCCTCTGCCTCTCAAGTGCTGGGATTAAAGGCGTGCACAACCACACCTGGCTAAAAAAAAAAAAAAAAAATTTTTTTTTTTTTTTTTTTTTTTTTGGTTTTTTCGAGACAGGGTTTCTCTGTGTAGCCTTGGCCATCCTGGACTCACTTTGTAGACCAGGCTGGCCTCGAACTCACAGCGATCCACCTGCCTCTGCCTCCCGAGTGCTGGGATTAAAGGCGTGCGCCACCACGCCCGGCTAAAATTTTTTTTTTAACTTGAAAAAATTAAAAAGAAAACTCTGTGTGTATTACGCATGTGAGAGGGCTGTGGCATCCAGGGCCTGGGCCTATACAGAGGGGGAAGGGCAGGCCCAGGCATCAGTCCTCGCCTTCTACTGTGTTTGACCTTGTAAACCAGGCAAGCTGGCCTGCGAGCTTCTGGGGAGCCTCCTCCTCCACTGTCCACTGTGTGGGATTGCAGGCGCACTCCCATGCCCACCTTTACGTGGGCTCTGGGGATCCCAACTGAGGTCTCCACATGAGTGCCAAGGACTTCGCTTTACCCACTGAGCCATCTCTCCAGGCCCAGCCTGGTACCAGTTGGACTCAGACCTGGGACAAGCGGCTGATGTGCCTGTTTAACCACAGTGGACCTGCCTTCAGTGTCTCCCAGCAGCCCGCAGTCCTTACCTGGCCCAGATCCAGGCTTCCTCTCCCTCCCAGAGGCTCTTCACTATATAATCCAGACAGTTTGCCCCGCCCCACCCCCCAATTCCTCTCTCCTCTCTCTGCCAGTGCTTTCTTGCCCCTTTTCCCTTTTCTGTCTCCCTCTGCATGGAGACCTCCTCCTGTGAGGTCAGCAAACCAGCCAAACAGCTGTCCCCAATACACCTGTCTTATTTGGTTTGAACTGGCTCATTTCATTGGCGGAGAATACCTATCGGTACCCTCAGCAATGTGTCTCAGCCTCCTAGCCTCACCACCACACCTCATTAAGAATTTTGAGCCTGGGGTGGTGGCGCACATCTTTAATCCCAGCACTTGAGAGGCAGAGGCAGGAGGATCGCTGTGAGTTCGAGGCCAGCCTGGTCTACAAAAACAAAAGAAACAACAACAACAAAAATGTTTGTGGGTTTTTGTTTGTTTGTTTTATCGTTTTTCGAGACAGGGTTTCTCTTTTGTCCTGACTGTCCTGGACTCCCTTTGTAGACCAGGCTGGACTCCAACTCACAGCGATCCGCCTGCCTCTGCCTCTCAAGTGCTAGGATTAAAGGTGTGCGCCACCATGCTCGGCTTATTTTTGTTTCTTAAACAAAGTCTTGACATGTAGCCCAAGTGCTGGCTTATAGCTTGGAACCCCTGCCTCACTTCCATTACTCCCAAGAACTTAGTTCTAAAAACAACAACAACAACAACAACTTAAGCTGGCTGGAGCCAGAGCCTGTTGTGGCAGGTGCACATCTGTGATCCCGGAGGCTGAGGCAGGAGGGCTGTGAGTCCGACCGGGCCTGGGCTGCAGAGTGAAGCCCAAGGCCCCCAAACCAGAACAACAACAACAGGAACAAAAAAACAAACCAATATGAAAGAAAACAATTTAAAGGAAATTTAGCTAGTCCATTGTCCCAGGGACACGTGCGGAGGCCCAAGTTCTTTCTCCAGAAAATGAACATACAGGCACATGTGGCATTTAAAAAAAAAAAAAAAAAGACAGGCTGATTCTCAGCCAGCTTCCATTTTCTTTCCCTAAATGCTCTTCACTCTCTCTTCATCTATCTCTTGCTTATCTTAAGGCCCTAGCTGGTGACTAATGTCATGATATATGCTAAATGAATGCTTCCCCACTGCAGCTCATTTTGAGCTATGCCGGTATTTTAGGCAAAGTAACTTCTAAATTTAATTGTCTATTCTTAGAGATAGAATGATTAGTAAATACACACATTAAAAAGATACATTTTCTTTAAGCCACATAGACACACCCAAATACCCTTTGTCCAGATCCCCTCCCCCACCCCCAAGCTCCCACTCCCCCACCCCCCCTGAGCATCCAAGGCCTACTCCACAGGGCCTTGCTGTGTCATGGCGCCACCCCAGCCACCTCGCACAGGCTAAGGAGGGCTGGTAGCGGACGGAAATGGAGGCTCTCTGGTGTTTCTCATGTAGCGCTAGCGTTTTCCTACTAGCCACAGCCTTCCCCACTCACTAGGAGGAGCTGCAAAGAAAAAAATCTGCTCTCTCAGTAGTCCCTGTGAACTGCAGTGCCTGCAGCATGCCATCAGGCAACTACCCCCACCCGCCCCACCTCCAGCCTCTTTAGAGCAAAAAATCTGAGATAGGGAAGAGATTGTTAAAGGTTCTGACCACACTCAATAGCATCCCATGTTAAAAAAAAAGGAATAAAACAAAGGAGTATCCTACTCCCCAAAAACTCCCTACAAGAGACAGAACAGTGAAGTGGGGGGTGGGATGGGGTGGAAATACAGGGAAAGGAAGTACAGGCTACAATAATTACAGTAGGAATAAAGATTCACCAAATAACGTAGCAAAAAAATTATTGCTTGAAAAAGAAGCTATAGACTAGACACTGCGCCGAAGCCATTAGATGCACAGAGCAAAAATTATAGGAAAATGGATGGATGATACATGACATGCTGAGCCAAATGCCGAGAAATAATTACAGGTGAAGTGTTAGAAATGAACGCCTAGGTCCGTGATATGGCATAGATGGAGATCTTAACAGAGATAAAAAAATCTGATAACAAATAGCTACCCATTGTTCATGGGGGGACCTTGGTCCACATGGGGGGGGTCTTTGGTTACCTGTTATCAATGAATGACTAGGGTGTTCCGAAGGCGAAGGGAATGCCTCGGGTGGGGCTCGGGGGTCGGCTCCGGGCAGGAGAGGAGGTGGCCGCTGGAGGAAGCTGCTGGGGACGTGCCGGCTTTGTCTGTTCACGCCTTCTCCCTGCTCGGTGACAGAATGGGCCGCTGGGTCTCCCCTGCAATGCAGCCCCTCCTAGCAAGGGCGGAAGCGCTCCCTGCCCCCTCCCTGCCCGACTCGCCTCATCCGTAGGATTAGGTTCCGGAACACGCTACCCAGGCTAGAGCCTTCCCCACCGGCTCGCACCGCAAGCCCCCCCCTCACCGGCTCGCACGGCAAGCCGCCCCCCCACCTCACCGGCTCGCACGGCCGTGCGGACCGGGGTGCAATGGTCGAGCAGTTCATTGCCCTCTAACTTAGATGTATGGGTTTTAAAAAATAATAAATAAAATAAAAATTTAAGTCTTCCCTCCGGGTGGTGGTGGCGCACGCCTTTAATCCCAGCACTCGGGAGGCAGAGGCAGGCGGATCGCTGAGAGTTCGAGGCCAGCCTGGTCTACAAAAGTGAGTCCAGGATAGTCAAGGCTACACAGAGAAACTCTGTCTCGGGAAAAAAAAAAAAGGCTTCTCGCTCGACAACAGAACTGCCCTCCTTTCCCCACTGTAAGGACTTTAGTGGACTTTGGGGGCCGTGTTGGGCAGACCTGGGGCAGACACTTGGGGGTTGCTGCGGGCGCTTCCCGCTGTCCCCGCTGTCCCCGCTGTCCCCCGCGGGCCAGCCTGGGCGGGGCGCTGCGCTCGGCTCGCAGCCCCGTGGGTTTCGTAATCGCGTCGCCGGCGTTTCCGCCCTCCGCCCGGCCGGCCCCACCCCTGCCCGGGCCCCGCCCTCGACTCCCCGCCGTGCGGAGCAGCAGCCCGGGAACCCGGAGTGGCGGAGCCCCCACCCGCAGCGGCCGCCGCCTGGACGCCCGGGGGGAGCCCAGGTGAGAGCGCCGGGCGAGCCGGGCGGGGAGGGGAGGTCGCGGTCACGGTGCCGCGGTGTCACGGTCGCGGGTGGCGCACGCCCGGGGACGGGGCCAGGCGAGCGGCGACTAGCGCAGCGCGGAGCCGGGTGGGAGGGTCGAAGCCCCCCGGGGGCTCTCCTCTCGCCGGCCCACTAACCTGAGGGGTCTGCCGTGCTAGACCACAGGTAGCGGGGTAGCTGGGGCTAAGCCAGATCGGAGCAGCCGCGGAGTACGGTGACAGAGCCAGAGCGATCCAGCGAGGCTCCTTCCCATCCTAGGTCGGAGTCGGGGGCGGGTTGGGGTGTCTGACGGAAAATATTGGGGGAGGGGAAGAAATCAGGGTCTCTCTATTTCCTCTCAAGTCCCCCTCGCCCTCCAAGCGAGGGGTTAAGGGCAGAGTTGCTGCTAGGACAAGTGGTCTTGTGGCTTGGCTGAAAGTGGGGCCCCCCTCGGCAGCCCCACAATGTTTGGAGGGTCTCCGCAGAAGGGCCAGCTGCATCCCTGGGCTCACAGCCAGGATTTGCCCACACCGTTCTCAAGTCTCTTTTCTCCCCCAGCTGCTTCTTGTGAAGGCTTGTCAGACAGCAGCGGCTTGGAGGCCTTGGGGCCAGAGGCAGCGGGACCGGGAGAACCGGTTTGGGCTACCACAGCATCTGGGGAACTCCCTATGTACATCCTTCCGCCCTGCCTCGTTTTTCCCCCATCTCTCTCCTCCTGTTTGCCCCATCCACAGCCCACCGTGACCATGGCGGTCATGGTCACCGGCCTTCTGAGTTCTGGGTTGCTTGTGGAGCTGAGAGGGGCCCCACTGTCAGGAGGCCGCCTGCTGCTGTCCTAATCCTTGATTCTCGCCCCCCCTTTTCTGCTTTTCCCCACCTCCTTCCTCTTCCGTGTGGGCATGGGGTAGTGGGCAGCGGACTCAGCATCGGCCGGCCAAGGCCTCATTTGTCCTCAGCCCACTCGTTGGCCGTTTTAAAGAGGAGTGACAGCCAATGCCTAGCACTTCCTTTTCTGGCTTTGTTCCTCTCCCCCCCCCCCACTCCACCCCCCACCACACACTACCACATTGACCCTGGCCAGTCTTCACACTGCCTCCCAAAGTTTCAGGGACCCTAATGTCCCAGGGAATGGAATTTCCTGGTCACTTCTCATGTCATTGATTTGTTTCATGCCAAGTCCCACACACACGCTTTCCCTCCACCCAGCTTGGGTCAGGTCCCTGGAAGAGAAACAGAGCCAGCCTTGTTCCTCCAGGCCCCTTTCCTCCCCCCTCCCCCCTCCCCTTCCTCACTCTGGGCTGCGGTCGGCCACCTCTGTCCACTCAGCCTTGAGCCCAGCCCGGTGGACTGACCGTCGGATAGTGTTGGGGGGTTCATCTGGTCTCCTCCAGCCCGTCCCACCTGCTACCACGGTGACAAAGCCTTGTGATCAACCTTCCCACTGACCAAGCCTCCCCCTCTCTCTGAGCTGCCGGGTTCTGACTTGAGCCCTGGTTACCCCTCCCTTCCGTGGCTGGGAAGGGAAGTGAGAGAGAGGCCCAGGCTCCTGGGTTCTTTCCTACGCTAGAAGCTGTGTTCCACTGTTTGAATGAGCTCTTCTCAAGGCTGCTAGAAAACAACAAAGAAAAACGTTCAAAGAACAAAACTCAAAAATTTTTAAAAGTTTTTTGGTCTGTCTAGGCTGCTGGAGCACCTGACTTCCAGCCTCAAGCCTAGAGGGAAAGGCTCACTCTTATTCATGCTAGTGTTTAATATTCATGAGCTGCCCTAGTGGACTCCCTGAGCTGGTCTGTGCTATAGGACAAGGAAGTGCAGTTTGTACTTGTAACCCTTGGCTGGCAACAGTGAAAAGGAGAGAAAGTTCTTCCTTGGACACAAGTGCTACTGGAAAGTTCCTGTGTCTGGTTCACTGGTGGAGCTTGGAAGTGGTGGGGAGAAGGGAGCGAACAGGTCGGAGCATGAGGGGGGGAGGAAGGGGGGCGAGGCCTGAGCCACACAGGGTGTGAGACGCTGAGCTGCGCACGATAGGACACGTGGGAAAAGGGTGGGGAGGCTGAGGATGGTTCCTCAGAACAGAAAAAGCTCCTCCATGCTTACCTGCACAAGGCATGGAGCTAGGTGTGCGCACGCGCACATAGTCCCTGCAGCTTTCAGGAAAGACAAGGTCAGGCATTAACTCCAGCTGGACTCTGCTAGGCAGTTGGGCCTCAGCTGGGGCTAGTGAGAAAGGAACAAAGGCCGTGGCCGAGGAGGATGCAATTCCTCCCTTCAGAAGCCCACAGCGCTACAGTTAGTCTCCTAGGAAACTAGGTGGTCCGGGAAGAAAACTTAGGTGTTGGGGCAAGGTAAGAGAAAAGGAAGGGACAGGGCGGAGGCCTTGTTTGTGAGAACAGAAAACCACTATTTCCTCTTCAAAGTCACTTACGCTCCCCTCCCCTCCTGCCCTGGCCAAGGGAGAAGGGAACTGAAGGCGGCAGCACCCCTCACTGTATCCATTTCTGTTACTATTTGGTTGTCTCTCGCTGCCTCATACAAAGTCCTTTTAGCCCCCTCTTCCGTGGTCCTTTACCCTACTGACGGTCTTTTTGCACTGTTATTTCTGTGGGAAGCAGCTGGAAGCCTCTAAGAGGGAATAGGAAGGTGGGGCCCCTCTCAGGAGGTTTCTGGGGAACGGGGAGGGGTGTTTGTCACTGACAGGTTCGTTCATTTTTTGTTTTTGTTTCTTTCTGCTAAAATTCAGGACTCCACAGATAAAGAAGACAGAGCCTTGTGCCCCGCCGACTTCTCGCCCAGGCCTCTTGCTTGTGCTCTCGGAGGCTCTGGCTCTGAGACTCCGGCCTCCGCTGCGTGGATTTCTAGCTTTTCTAGACCCATCTGTTGCGTGAGCCTGTTACACCTGACACTGAGGGCTGCGTGGCTGGCACCAAAGCGAGAGCCCTCTGGGGCCTTTGGCAGAGGCCCGAAGCTGGAACCGTCAGGGAATATGAGCGAATTTTGGCACAAACTGGGCTGCTGCGTGGTTGAGAAGCCCCAGCCGGTAAGTGACCATGTCCCCACTCCCCACACACGCCAAAATTAGTTACCAGGTGCTGTGAAGTGGACGCACCATCTCTCATCTGCTTTCTGGAAAAAACACTCTCCTCACCCTTTCTCTTGAGAGTTTCTGTGGCCAGGCGGGTGTGTCCACGTGCAATAAAGGAGACTGTGTGACAGGAGAGGTCAGCAACTGTAGCTGTCACCTGCTCCTGTTCTGAGGTGGGCAGGGTCTGTAGGTGGAACTGAGGACCTATCACTGTTCCCCCTGGTCATCCAGAAGTGACTTTGCTCGACCCTTCCTGTATGTGGTGTTCACTTGGCAGGCCACGGTCCTCACCGCTCTGGTGACGTCATCCCTGGCCTATGTTACTCGAGTTTCCCCGTTACGCTGCCAGATCAACCCTTGGCTCTCAGTGGCTTTTCAAGACTCCTTCCCCCACCATGGTGGGAGGAGGCGGCTGTGTACGTGACTCCCTGTCTTCTCCAAACAGAAGAAGAAGAGGAGACGGATCGACCGCACCATGATTGGGGAACCAATGAACTTCGTCCACCTGACTCACATCGGCTCCGGGGAGATGGGGGCCGGAGACGGGCTTGCCATGGTGAGAGGGACGGGGAGCTGAGTCTTCAGGCGAGGGACGGCAGAGCAGAACACTGAGTGGGGAATTGGGAAGCTGAAAGTGCGTGCTCTGATCTCCAGGCCTAGCTCCCTCGTTACAGTTAGCGTGGTCTTCCCTGGCCTTGGGGGTGTGTGAGTTGTAGGAGCTGTGGAGCTTTTCCTAAGTCCATGGCACTCCCCTCTTAGCAAGAACTAGTCTGAGCCGGCCCGGAGCTCAGTCAGCAGGCTGCTCACCTAACATGTGGGAAACCTCCCTCCCGACCCCCCACATAAACGGGGCGTGGTGACTCACACCCATAATCTCCGCTGCCTACAGGGTTTGAGGGTTTGAGGTCAGCCCGGCCTAGAGACCCTATCTCAAAATAAAAAAGGAAAAAGGGTCACAGTGAGTTAGTCATACTGTGATTGGGAGTCTATGGCCATGAAAGGCTCTGTTTTAAATGACAATTTAAATGTCTGTTTCTGCTCTCAGTAAGGGAAATGGGTCTGGTCATAGTTTTTAAATACCAGTTACAAAACTCAACAGAAATATATGGGAGTTTTGTTTTTGTTTTTCTTTTTTCTTTTTAATGTGTGTGAGAGGGAATCTCATTAGTAAATGGCTCATTTTTACCTTGTCTTCATGAGATTTCCGTGAGAGGAACAGTTGGCAGGTGTGACCTCTTCAGATGGTGGTCATTGTCAGAGAAGAGAGTTGAGGTCAAGCGCCTCCTGGGGGCTCAAGGGAAATGTTTGCTTGTTGTGGGATGTGGAAAGCTAGGTGGTTGTGTGACTTGTGCATTTCAACAGACAGGGGCCGTTCAGGAGCAGATGAGATCCAAGGGAAACCGAGACAGAGCGTGGAGCAATTCGAGGGCCTTGTAGCTGCCATGGGCTGGTAAGTGACTAGAGACCCTGTGGGCCTGCGCCAGCGCATCCCGGCGCCCTGCCTCAGACCCTTAATTGTTTGATGCGAGAATGAGAAGTGGATTGGTGGAAGGGCAGAATTAAAATGAAAATTCAAGAACCCATGATCAAAACATGTAGGGCTGAGCTGGGCGTGGTGGCACATGCCTTTAATCCCAGCACTCGGGAGGCAGAGGCAGGCGGATTGTTGTGAGTTCGAGGCCAGCCTGGTCTACAGAGTGAGTCCAGGACAGCCAAGGCTACACAGAGAAACCCTGTCTTGAAAAAAACAAAACAAAACATGTTTTTATGGGAAGGCACGATTTGGGGTGTGGCGGCACACACCTGTAACCCAGGAACGTTGGTGGTAGAGGCAGGAGAAGCAAAGAGTTCAAACTTCTTGGGCTGGAGAGATGGCTCAGAGGTTAAGGGCACTGTCTGCCCTGAGTTCCTGAGTTCAATTCCCAGCAACCACATGGTGGCTCACAACCATCTATAATGGGATCTGGTGCCTTCTTCTGGCCTGCAGGCATACATGCAGGCAGAACACTGTATATATAATAAGTCTTTAAAAAAAATTTTTTTTGTTTTCAAACTTCTCTTCAACAACACAGTGACTGCAAGGTCAGGGAGGGCTATATGGTACCCAGTCTCGAAAAACAGAGAATTTGAGGAATGAGCAGGTGTATGGAAAGTTTAAAATGAGCACCATGGGCCAGGCATGGCAGCGCACACCTTTACGCCAGCAGAGGCAGGCCAGTCTCTGCGAATGTGAGGTTAGGACTACAAAGTGAGAGCCTGTCTCCCTTGTACTCTCCCACAAAAATGTGCGCTATGTAGTGCCTTCTACCTGTGGCGGCTTTTTTTTTCCCTTCTTTTCCAATGGGGTTTTAATAGGCAGCTGAAGTGACTCAGGTTCACTTATTGTCCAGGCTTATCTTAAAAATCAGCATCCTCCTTCCAGAAACTTCCAAGAGCTGGTTTTACAGATGCGTGCTATTGTATTTGTCTCCAAATCTTCCTTTTAAACAACAACAACAAAAAAAATTGTTTGGCCAGGCACTGTGGTTCATGCCTGTAATCCTAGCACTTTAGAAATTGAGGCAGGGGGATTGCTTTATGTTTGAGCAGCCTGGGCTACAGTGTGAGACCAGGACTTGATGGTGGTGGTGGTGGTGGTGGTGGTGATGATGGGGCTACAGTCAAGACTTGGTGATGATGATTTTGATGATGATGATGACGATGACAATTTTAATTCAGGTTCTGCAGTCTTGGAGTTCCCATTACGTGTCCAGCCCAGAAGAAATGCCATCACCAGATCCCTTCTTCAGCCAGGGAGCCAAGGGCTCCTCCCTCTCTAACAAGTGCCTCAAACCACGTGGGGGCTGGACTCCCTCTGCTCCCTCTGGCCTCTGCCCCTCCTGGAGACGGGGTCCAGGCAGCAGGACTGACCAAGTGACTACTGTGGGCCAGAGGAGCCTCAGCTGAAGCCCTGGACAGCCTCGATCTGAGCTGGGGCGGTCTCTGGGAGCCTGGAGTGGGGCTCCCTGCCCCTGAATGAAGGTCGAGTGCCACCTGTTTAAACTTCTCGCCTTTACTCTCCCACTGAGGCAGGTAGGCGAGGGAGCCGCGGCTGAACCTGTTAGGGCTCCAGCTTTCCTGCCCTCTTTTTCCTTCTGGAATGAGCAGTGCAGAGGTTAAGGGTCTGGGTGATGCCTGCCCAGCCCACCCTGGATTTCAGACCTGAAGCTCACAGCCCCGCCGTGTCTCTCTGCCGGCACCAGGGTCTTGCTCCAGTTAGGCCTCTAATCCCATGCTTCTGTAGTATTAATAGTTTCTCAGAAATATTTTTCTTTTAATTAAAATTTTAATTTGAGTTCTTTTAATTACCCCCCCCTCCCCCCGTCCATCCAGCTGCTATCTCCGTCCTTGCCCCCTCCCCATAAGGAATCTTACTGTTTCCCACCGAGGAAGAGCTAAGGAGTGGATCTGACTGCATTCCATTTAAGACTTGGGAGTCCTGGCCCACCTGCCTCTGCCAGCCTCCCTGCTGGCCCAGGTGAAAGCTGGAGGGTTCTGGGTAAACAGCCAGGATGAAGCGGTTGAGCTGTGTCTCAGGGTGGCCTTCCTGCGATGGTGGTGAGACAGGCAGCACAGGCCCTAAGACCCTTCGTGGAAGAAGGGCGTCTCACCTGAGCGCTTGAAAACGGTTTGGACAGTTTGGGGTGCAGAGTTCTTTGTAATGGGGCCCTGTTCTGTATAAACCACAGCATCCCTGCATCCCCGCCCCCACCCTCACCCCCAGAGGGTGGCAACCAAAATGTCTCCAGAAATTGCCAAATGTCTCCTAGGGGTGAAATTCCCCACAGTTGAGAGCCACGGTGTGTTTGTCTTAAGGGATTTCCACATCCCCACCCCCCAACACACACACCCAGTCTGGTGATGCATCTCGAGCCCCAGGTGAGCTAGCGCCCTCATAGGGCAGGCTCCATAGAGCTGTGCGTTTTTACTTCCAATTGTGTTGCCTGTGCTTGCGTGGGCTCAAGTCAACAGCCGTTTGACGATGCTCTGTTCTTGATCTCTGCAGGGGGGGCTCCCATGGTGCAGAGACAGGAGTGGAGCATGCTGGGACAGGAGAAGGGGGTCCGAAGCTGCAGAGACACTAGGGATGCTGTCCATGCGCTAAGCTCACACCCCTCTGCTCTAGCCCTGAACCCAGTGTTAAGACTCAGGGACTTTTCTTGGGAAGATCAGGTGGCCAGAGTCTGCTTTAGACCAGGGGAGGCCTTGTACAAGTGGAGTCTTAGGCCCTTTGTTTTCTCAGGTGTTTTTGTTCTGGCCCTTTCTTTGCAGGCTGATTAGAAAGGCAGAACAAGACAGACAAGCTCCTGCCTGTTCCTAGAAAAAAGGGCGTGTGGGGGGGTCCTCATTAGGGCTGTAACAGGAAGCTTGTTTAGTGGTGATGGGTCAGGGTTGTGGAAACTGATCCACTCCAGCTGACACCTCCTCACCTAGTGACTGAGGTTGTTTGTCCAAAGCCTGGTCAGGCCTGCCTCCCCGAAGGGACTGTACCTTGTCGCTCTAGCGCAGTTCAGTGGTTGGAGGTCCCGTGAGCGCTTGCAGGCTCAGTGGACCTGTGCCCCCTGCGCAGCGTGCTCCCAGGAAGGCCGTGAACATCAAGTCACGGCGGCGGGAGGCTGGACGCTGCGCGGGGCTGACAGAAGGATGAGAGGTGACCCCTGAGCTCCAGGCTCATGCTACCGTGTTTCTTTGGGCACAGTCTTCTCTCCGACGCTCCCCTGCTCCCCTTCACTGCGTATGCTGCCACCACTTAATACGGCGACTGGAATGGGCTTGAGAGTCATAATTTATATTAAAAAGATGATGGACTTTTAAGATACTTTTTTTTTCCAATAAAAGAATTAAGCAAAATAGTTGCAAGAGTAATCACTACAAATGTGTCTGGATCAGAGGTGGGCGTGGCTGATGAAGAGCCCAGCATTCCTGAAGGGAGGGCAGAGTTACTGGCTGGGTAAGGAAAGGCCACCATAATCTCCCAGGGGCAGAATTCCTTGTTTGCTATTCCCTGTCATTGGTCTTTGGTTTTATGGTTTTGATTGGGTTTGGTTTTGTGAGACAGGGTTTCTCTGTGTAGCCTGCCCTGGCTGTCCTGGAGTTCGCTCAGTAGACCAGGCTGGCCTCAAACTCAAAAATCCACCTGCCTCTGCCTCCCAATTGCTGGGGTTAAAGGCATGCGCTGCCACCGCCTGGCAGTGTCTTGCTTTAAAACAGTGCTGGAAGTGAGGGAGAGGAGCAGTGTGAACATTTTACCTAGGAAGGCAGGGAGTGAGGGACAAGCTGGAGGCTGCTGGCTCTGAGGTCCCTGAGCCCTCCTGTAAAGACAAAGACCAGTGCTGGGGAGGGGCCGTGGGTTCCACCAAAAGGAAGGAGGAGACCAGAGTGTGGGTTTTTAAGGTGTTTTAAAAAAATTTTTTTTCTCTGTATTAGAAATATGTAGTGGGGGCTGGGGTTGAAAAGGTGGGTTCCAATGTAGATATCTTCTCTTGAGGGTGACGTGGCCGTTACCTCTGGAGTCTCTCTATCTGGGGGAGGCAGAAAGATCAGATAATTACCTCTGTGTTATTTGCCTTGCTTTTACCCCTGCTACAAACCATTGCCTCAACCGTCCTGGTGTGTGTGTGTGTTTTTGTGTCAGGAGTTGATGTCTGTTATCTTTTTGGCCACCCTGCTTTACTTACCAAAATAGGGTCTCACTGGATCATAGTGCACACAAATGACTGTTACGTAGGTGCCCGGGGACCCAAGCTTTCCTCACCGTCACAGGACAAGCTTTTGTCCACTGGGCCGTCTCCCCAGCTCTGCTTTTCCAAATGACATTTCTTGATTTATTTTGTTTAGTTTGTTTGTTTTTAAACAGGGTCTCAGTGTAGCCCAGGCTGCCCTTGAACTCAGAAATCCACCTGCCCCTGCCTCCCAAGTTCTGGAGTTAAAAGTGTGCTCCACCACAACCTAGCCGGAGGCCAGCTTTTTGAAAATGTTTTTTCACCATGTGTGGTGGCGTACGCCTTTAATCCTAGCACTAGAGAGGGAGGCAGAGGCAGGAGGATCTCTGTCAGTTTGAGGCCAGTCTGGTCTACAAAGAGTCCAGGACAGCCAAGGCTACACAGAGAAACCCTATCTTGAAAAAACAAAAGAAATTTTCTCCTTCCACCTTGGTTTTTCAGGCAGCATCTCATTTCTGCTACTGAGCTTCGGGCCAGTGTCTCCCCCTCATCACAGTGTGAGTGCCAGGACCACAGGGCTCTGGGCATTGAACTCAGGTCACTGGACACACACAGCAAGCACTTCACTTGCTGACTCATCCACCTGGCCTGACCTAGAATTTAACCATTTTGTTTTGGTGGTTTTTGGATACAGGATTTCTCTGTGTAGCCTTGGCTGTCCTGGGCTCGCTTTGTAGACCAGGCTGACCTCAAACTCACAGTGATCCTCCTGCCTCTGCCTCCCGAGTGCTGGCATTAAAGACCTGGAACGTATTTGTAATTGTGTGTCCAGCTGCATTTGCAGGTGAGTGCAGGTGCTCACAGTTCCCGGTGTGGGACCCCTCAAGCAGGAGTTATCCCTGTGGTTATGAATGCCTGCTGTGTGTGCTGGAAATTTAACTTGTGTCCTTTGAAGAGCAGTAAAGGCTCTCAACCACTGAGCGCACCGACCTGGAGCTTCTGCTCCCTTGCCTCTACCTAACACCCCATCACCGTGGTGCTGCGGATCAAAGTCAGGACGCCACACCTGCTAGGCAAGCCCTCTATTCACTGAGCTACAGAAATCTCCAGCCCTCCCCCCCCCGTGCTTTATTTTTATATTAAAAATAGAAGTGGAGTCAGCAAGGAGGAAAATAAAAATAGAAGCCGGCTAAGTCGCCAAGTATGCTGCTCTTTGTTAGTGTTTCCCCTTCAGCTATCACCAGCAATTAAAAATACTTTATCAAGTCAGTCTGCACCTATAGTGACTGTTTGAGACAGTGTCTCACTATGCAGCTCTGGCTGGCCTGGAACCACTTATGTAGGCTAGGATGGCCTTGAACTCTACTTGTCTCTGCCTTCCACGTGCTGGGACTAAAGCTGCACACTACCACACTTGGCTTCTTTGTGAAATTTTGTTTTGTTTGTTTGTTTTCGGTTTTCAAGACAGGGTCTCTCTGTGTAGCCTTGGCTGTCCTGGACTCGCTTTGTAGACCAGGCTGGCCTCGAACTCACAGTGATCTGCCTGCCTCTGCCCCCCGAGTGCTGGGATTAAAGGCGTGCGCCACCATGTCCGGCTTCTTTGTGAAATTTTAAATTGCTGGATAGAGTCCCAGAAAGACAGTCCTTTGGGAACATGGGTACTAGTGGGAACCGTGGTTTCAGTTGTCCGGCCCTGTCACTGTTTTCTTCCTTCAGGGGTGGGGATTGGACCTAGTGCCTTGTGCATATGCTAGGGAGGCCCACTGAACTACACCCTAGCCCCATGAGCTAATAAACCCATTTCTTCATCTGTAGACAAGACCCTATATGGTGAGGACAGATCCAAGTGCTGTGTTTGGAGTGAGACTTCAGATACTGGCTTTTACTGGTACAAAGCAATAAGTTATTGTATTACTCAGAGTGGCGATGTGACTCAGCAGTTAAGAGCACTCTGGCTGCTCTTCCCAGAGGACCTGGGTTCAATTCCCAGCACCCACATGGGAGCTCACGCCTCTCTGTACCAGCCGCTCCGTGGAATCCAACTCCCTTTTCTGGCTTCCATGGCCACCAGGTACACGACACCTGCTTGCAAAAGCCCCTAACGCACATTTAAAAATTCCCTTGGTCATAAATTGGTTGATATATTCCATGTCCATTGTCTATAAATTTAGTCTTTAGCCAAGTATGGTAGGAAAATTGTAATCAGTTTAAAACCAGCCAGGACTACCTATCAAAACTCTGAAAAATAAACAAATAAAAGGTAAGGTCCTATTTATTTGGTCAGTAATAACCTGATGACCAGTGAGACATAGCTAAATAACCAGTATTTGTTCAAGAAGTGATAGGACGTGGTGGTGCACACCTGTTGTCCTGGTACTGTAGAAATGATGTCATCTTTGTGTGTGCAGGTCAAGGCCATGCTAGGCTATAGGAGACTCTCTTAGGCTGGTGTGATGGCTCCAAGCCTGACAGCCTGAGTTGGATCCCTGGAGACCACATCATGGGATGAAATCATTAGCTCCCACAAGATGTCCTGTGACCTCCACAAATGCACACGCATGCACGCAAATGTAAAAAGAAAACATAAAAAAAAAAAAAAGGAAAAGCCAGATGCAGTGCTACATACCTTTAATCTCAGCAGAGGCGGGAGGATCTGTCTGCGTTCAAGGCCAGCCTGATCCACATACTGAGTTCGAGGACAGCCAGAAATACATAGACTCTGTCTCAAACAAAAACAAACAGTCCCAGCCGGGCGTGGTGGCACAAGCCTTTAATCCCAGCACTCGGGAGGGGGAGGCAGAGGCAGGCTGTGAGTTCAAGGCCAGCCTGGTCTACAAAGTGAGTCCAGGATGGCCAAGGCTACACAGAGAAACCCTGTCTCGAAAAATCAAAAAAAACAAAAAAACAAAAAAACAAACAGTCCCAGGGGCCTAGAGAGATGACTCAGAGGTTAAGAGCACTGGTTGTTCCTCCAGAGGTCCTGAGTTCAATACCCAGCAACCACACGGTGGCTCACAGCCATCTATAATGATGAAGTCTGGTGCCCTCTTCTGGCCTGCAGGTGTATATGCAGGCAGAGCACTGTATATGCAATAAACCTTTCAAAAACAACAACCTACCTGGCCAGGTGTGGTAGTGCACTCGTAATTCCAGCACTCGGGAGGCAGAGGCAGGTGGCTCTTCTGTGAGTTCGAGGCCAGCCTGGTCTACAAAGAGTTCCAGGACAGCCAAGGCTACACAGAGAAACCCTGTCTCAAAAAACCAAAACCAAACCAAATCAACAACAATAACAAAAACCTCCAAAACTGGTAGCCGGGCATGGTGCACACCTTTAATCCCAGCACTAGGGAGGCAGAGGCAGACTGATCAATGTCAGTTTCCAGACCAGTCTGGTCTACAAGGGAGTCTAGGGCAGCCAAGGCTACACAGAGAAACCCTGTCTTGAAAAAAAACAAAAAACCCAAAAACTATCTCAAGAAATAGGTAGCTGAGCCTACCACTATAATGAAGGTTGGTATGTTAGCAGAATCGCTCAGTCCAGGAGTTATAGGCTAGCCTAGATAACATAGTGGGTGTGACCTGGTCTCCAGGATAAATAAATAAATAAATAAATAGGCACGGGTTAGGAGAGCAAGCAGGTTGGCTATACTATACACACAGCCTACCACATGTGGGCATGTGCTTACGTGCACACCAAACAAAACACAAACACGGCTCAAGACTAACCAGTGCAAGTTAATGACTCAGTAACTGAACAGATCAGTCACGGTTCACGCACTGGCTGTGTCAGCCACAGGATCGGGGACGTCAGGACTCTCATCAGCAGAACAACTTACTGGTTGCATCTCTGTGAACACCGAAGAAAGGCTATTCCAGATGTCCTCCAGGCTGACCCTGACGCGTTTCCAGAAGGCAAGCGCTGGGCTGGGGCTCGGGCTGGTGGGAGGGAGGATGGGTCTGCGTCTCAGGTGGACAGGAACCAGAGGAGAGGTCTGAGAGGTGGGCGAAGAACTGCAGCCGTTGTTAGCGCAGAGGCCCGAGTCCAGAGGGCACTCCTCCTGCTGCCTGCTGCAAGCGCACTCCTGGTAGGTGCAAGGCCTGTGCTCGGTGCGGAGTTCGTTCAGCGCCCCAACTCGAAGGCGCCCAGAAAGGCCGTGCAGCTTTCCGGCCCGGCTCCTGCTCATGGTGCCCGACTTACAGTGGCAATGCCACGGGCCCCAAGGCATCAGTATCACCCGCAGATCCTCGGGAGCTGGCATGGCTGTGGACGAGGGCCTCTGCCAAGGGGTCGGGGTGGACCCGGGGGTCGACCACTGGTGCAGGGTGGTCTCGGAACTCAGGTCCCCGGTAGACTTTGAAGTGAAGGGCTGCAGCTCGGTGGTCATCCTAATCTCTCGCTCCTGGCTATTGGCTACAAACCTCCCGCTGGTGCTGGAACTCCCCACGGTACTGGAGGTTGGAGAGGGAGTTGCCGGGTTGGTGGTTTTACTGGCGTCAATCACCACCCCCTCTTCCAAGGAGCTATCCTCGACCTCACCGGAGATGGCCGACGGCCGGCTCATGCCCGTCACGGTGGACAGCAGCTCAGCGGCTGCCGGGAATGCCAAGCGGTCAGCGGTGGCCAGGGCATCATTTTCGTCCTCCAGAGTTACCTTAGCCTTCCTGGCTATACTGTTGCGGGCAGTGGGGTTTGTGCTCCGGAGGCTGCGGGCTGGGCCCCCAAAGCGGAAACTGACCCGCTGCATCCCAGTCGCGCTGGCGGTGGCGGGCGGGTTTGACGTCTGGTCTTGGGCCCCCGCCGCCCGGAGCCCCAAACTTAGCAGCAGGGCCCAGAGCAGCACGCAGGCGGCGGGGACCATGGGGCTGCGAGGCTTGAGGTCGAGAGGTAGGCCCACGCTCCTCCTACCTTCTCTCCCTCCCTTCCTCCGTCCGCCAACCCGCCAGGTCTCGAGGGCCCGTTTGAACCGGTGCTCAGAGGCCACGTGCCTCGCCCCTCCCCTAAGTGCTCTTCCCAGGCAGGGACAGCAGCCCAAGGGGCTGAGCTGAAAGTCCCCGAAGAACCCTGAAAATTAAGAATTCTGTGCCAGAACCTAAAGGCAGATTGTGATGTAGAGGCTTGGGGATGGGGGGGGGGGGTGGGGGTGGGGGGTGGGGGATGGGACGCAGGGTGTGGCGAGGGGAGGATTTGTGCGTTTCCTCCCACAGACTTTAAAATTTCTCATCACAGTTTATTAAAGGTCTGAATTTATTAACGAGGGTGAAAACACAGGTTTTTGACAGCAGTGCCTCCCAGGATCATAGGCAGCAGACTAAGAAGGGGTTGGCGCTTCAAGATGTTGCAAGCTGGCTCCCGGGCTCCCCGCAGACAGGCTGGCTGTGGCTGTTGGTTAAGACCCCACCTTCCCTCAGAGACTGCTAAGACAGCTAAGATGGTGGTGGAGGTTGGTCTGATGTACCATGATGCTAATTACTGCTTGCAGTCTTTTTAATGTGCCCCAAATATTGCTGTGTAACCTTGCCTTAAAAAACCGTACTGTTTGACCAATAAAAAGCTGACACACCTGGGCAGGCAAATAGGATAGGTGTGCCTAAGGGTCACCGGCCAGAGAGGATCTTGGGAGAGAAAGAAGCCGGGTTGGAGGAAGGGGGAGGATGGCCATGGGATAGGAAAAAAAGCCACGTGGGCCCAGAAGAGGAACTCTGAAGTTCCTCATGGAAAGAGACGGCCAAAATGAACAACCTTAGCAAGTATTTTGGGATTATGGATGGGAGGTGGCCTGAAGAAGAATTAATGGAAGCAGATGGGATGGGATGGAGACTGCGAGGTAAAGGAGCTAATACCTGCCTTGCCCCAGGTAAAGGATTATTCTAAAATACACCAGGTCGTCTGTGTCTTTGATTGTAAAAGCAGATCGGATAACGCCGCTGGCAGAACTATAGCCTAATAATATTTGCTGGGCCATACTTTTAAATTAACCACAACAGATGGGAAGGGTCCCAGGGGTTTTGGTCACAGAGAAGAAAAATGAGACCCACATATTCTATAGCTAAAGCAGAATCAAGACCCATAGCCCTGTGCTCCCAATGCCACACTCAGCCATCTTCATGGGCAGCCGAAATGCAAGCCACGCCCTCAAATCCCAGCTTGAAGGCAGTGTCCAGAAGAAAGTGTCACACTGGGAGGGTCCCGTGGAACTGGAGTTCAGGACAAGATGACACACAGAGCTCCAGTGTGCAGACTGGCCATGATCTTTGGCCAGTTCTGTGTTAGGTGCCCTTCGAGCCATGGAGATCCTGGTCCAGCCTATAGAGGGTTGTGGGAAGGAGGTGAGGTGAGTGGAAGGAGCTAGCAAATCGCGCGCTGGAGTCACTTCCCATCCTCTGTTTGCTAAAGTGCTCCCTACTGTATGTCCTCCCCTCCTGCTGGCTTGTACCTGTCGTAATTTGTCAGCCTGCACTGATACAGCTCTTTGGTGCCTCCGTGCACCCGCCATTCCCACCCCCTAACCAACCCGGACACCTCAAGTGTCTCTGGCATAATATTTTCATTTGTCCTTTAAACTGTGTTTACATTCATTTATGAATGTGCATACATGCACGCCACAGATTTATTCCACCACGTAGGTTCTGGAGCTTGAACTCAAGTCAAGCTTGGCAGTGAGTTCTTTTACCCGCTGGCCCCCTTCACGTGACAAATGTAATAGTAGGGTGTCCTTAATTTCCCAGCGAGACAACCAAAAGCGGGGCTTAGTGTATCTTAGGTTTTTTTTCTTCCTCATTTTTAAAGATTTATTTATTTATTGTATATGAGTGCTTTGTCTGCAGCAGAGGGCATCAGATCTCATTACAGATGGCTGTGAGCCACCATGTGGGTGCTGGGAACTGAACTCAGGACCTCTGGAAGAGCAGGTGGCGCTCTTAACCACTGAGCCATCTCTCCGGCCCATGTCTTAGTTCTTTGTATCTCCCCAGACACAGCAAGGCACAGGATTGGCTTTAGACACCCCATACAGACCAGGATCGTTGAGTGCGGGACTGACTCACCGTCTCACTGCCTCAGGTATGTGGACTTGATCTAGGGAGATGTGCTGGGCCAGCTCTCCAAGGCTGTCCAGAAACCGGATCTTTCGTGTGAACTTGGAGCTGAAGCGAGAGAAAGAATCATGTTTTATATTGAGAGGGTGGTCCTGGACGATCTCACAAGCAGAATGGCAGGGCCTCCTTAATGTCAGCAGTGAGAACAGAGAAAGGGGCGTCCTGTGCCTTGAGTCAGTACCTGATGAAGGGCCGAACCAGTGCCAGGAAGGCCTTCACATACCACGTGGCATGGACCACCACCAGGGCTCGAAGGTTTTTCCGGAGCCTGAGGAAGAATCCAATATGTTTCCTGTTCCACCTCCCTCCGTGAGGAGCAGGTGGGTTAGCTTCTCTGCTGTGGGCCCTCTCTCCTTTCTAAATGTCTCTGGCAGTCATGCCTTCTCACCATGCCTTGAGCTCTCCCTGATCTGTTCTGCCCTCTATACTCTGCCGGTAGGGAATGCCCCTTTCACAGGACCTTGGCCACTCACCTCCCTGCAGCCCACACACATTCCTTCAGTGCCCATCTCCTCCACTGTGTAGCCCAGGCTACATAAGACTCCACACGGAAGCCAGGTGGGATGGTGCCTGTGACCCCAGCAGAGGCAAGAGGAGTGCAAGGCTAACTGGGCCCTACAATGGAATCCCAAAGCCAACCGAGGCTACTACAACAGCTCCCATACAAAATAAAACAAGCCCCTCCCCCAAGCAAGAAACAGCAGAGCTCTTAAGTGGGGGAAAAAATTCAGCAAGAAGGAAAAATGGAAAAAGTGGAAGAAGAAAGACCTTGAAGCAAGGCGAGAAGCCAGGCGAGGAGAAAAGCCCAGGAATCTGAGCACTCGGGAGGTGGTGAGGCAGGGAGACCAGGAGTTCAAGGTTATGTTTGGCTGTACAGATAGGTCAAGGCCAGCCTTGATGAGGAAACAAAGGAAGAAAAAGAAACAGGAGTAGAGAATGAGTTATATTATCAGGGATAAAGGAAGAGAAAGCGGGAGATGTGGGAAGGAGCTGGCAAGATAGGGGGTGCAGTGGGGGAGTGACTGTGTGCGAGCTATCCAAGATGTAGCTAGTGAGTCATAAGGGCTAGATGCCCCCCACTGCAAAGGACAGAACAGGAGACACTTCTAAACGGATGGCGGAGGACAAAGAAAAGCAGCAGTGTGTTGGGTTACTCAGGCCAGGGAAACCTTGAATCTGAGTACAACATGGCTACACAGAAAGTCCTTGTCAGAAAAGAACACAACAAACCCACAAAGGATCAAGGGAGAAGGAAACACTAGAAACATGGAAAAGAGACGGCAGAGGCCTGCGGGCCCCCTGTCCTAGGGTCTCACCTCCTATCCAAGGTACGGTAACACTGGCGTATCCAGGCCAGAGGCGGCACCTGGGACCTGCTGGTGCCTCCACTCAAGTGAACCAGCAGATAATTTTCAGCTACCAGCAGCTCCAACGTTCCCACCATATACCTAGGGGACAGCGTGGTATGGAAGGTATACGCTGGGTGTCCCAGGGACTCAGGCGCGTGAATGTGGAGACTGCTGCAGTCAGCTGTTGGTTGCCCGCTCCCTGCGCGGTCTGCTTCACAGGCCTTTCAGGGTTCCCACCTCACCTGAACAAGTGCTCCATGACATAGGTGTAGTTGGGAATGCTGCTTTGGGGTAGATAGCAGGAAGCAAAGAGGATAACAGCATTGAGGCCGTCGCCATGGTAACCTGAGGACCAAGATGGGGGAAAGTGGGCTTGGCAAATCTGTCAGTAGGGCAGTACTTCCATTTAGGGTAAGAGATACTGAGGGTCTTTGGAAGTCACAGGAAGGATGTTAAAAGCTGGGTGTTAGTCACACTGTCAGGTTTTTTTCTTTTTGATGGTTATTTTATTTTGCATATGAGTGTTTTGCCAATATATATACACACACATATATGTATACATATATACACACTCATATACATTTTATAATTTTATATATATACATACGCTCATACACACACACACACACACATACACACACACACACACACACACACACACACACACACACATATATATATGCTCATATACCATATATTCCTCCACAAGTGCTCTTCCCTGCTGAGCCATCTCCCCAGCACGACTCTGGCCATAGCTTTTCCTCATTACTGTGCACGTGCACATAAGGGTCTACTTGGGGGTCAGAGGACAACTTCTGTGTAGTTAGTTCCCGCCCTACACCGCTCCAGGGGACCAAGCTCCGGTGGCCAGGCATGCACACGCCGCAGGCACACACGGCAAGCACATACGGCAAGCACCTCCGCTCAGGAGTGCAGTGCTGCAGGTTCCGTCCCTGTATGGCCTGCGCCATTACCTCCGTGAGCCAGCACTTTCTTATAGGGCTCAATGGTGGTCATGTCCACCCGATGCTCTCGCTGTCCTGTTTGGAACACTCTCCAGCGATGGCCGTCTTCTCCAGCCACGTCCCAGACACAAGCGCGGCCCAGCCTGGCTGCTGCCTCACTGGCCCCCAGGCCCTCTGCCCGAGGCAAATCATCTAAGACACAGGAGCGAAGGAACCACAAGGCAGATTTTTGCAACTCCCCTGGACCCGCAGAGTTTGCTTCTCCAGTGGTTCGTTTGTTGGTTTGAGTGCTGGGATTACAGGTGTCCACTACCACATCTGATAGAATTTACCGTTGCTTTAACCTCTCATGTCTCAGTGTTTTCATCTGCTCTCAGTTTGTCCAGTTACCTCAAGTGATTGTGTCTCCTTCTGCCGCTCCTTAACTTTCCCTTTCACTAGATTATGGCCT
The DNA here is from genome assembly GCF_903995435.1 of Acomys russatus. Classification (NCBI taxonomy): domain Eukaryota; kingdom Metazoa; phylum Chordata; class Mammalia; order Rodentia; family Muridae; genus Acomys; species Acomys russatus. The sequence continues at coordinate 65,942,440 of NC_067151.1, forward strand.
TAGAGTTCTCTGGGGTACTGCCCCCCCCCATTGCTCGCTCCCTCCCGTGTGTGTGTGTGTGTGTGTGTGTGTGTGTGTGTGTGTGTGCACGTGCGTGCGCGAGAGAGACAGAAACAGAGAGACAGAGAGAGAGGGAGGGAGGGAGGGAGGGAGCGCGCCTAGACTGCTCTTCAGTCACTGTGCCGCTAAGGATGAGCTTGAGGCTCCCCTGGATTACAGGTGTGCACAACCATGCCAGTTCCTACTAAGGACCAAACCCAGGCTTTGTGCTCAGTAGGCAAGCCGCACACTACGAACTAAACCACAACTTACACCTCTTCTTGTTGAAATACAGTCTCAATTTGTGTCTCGTTTTGCTGTGGATCCACACACGGCAGCCTGACCATCAGCTGCAAGTATTTATAGGTGCTTATTTCCTACTAAACACAGTTTCCTCGGGGCAGGGCACCTGTGTGTGTGTGTGTAAGTTCATTTGGGAGACAAGACTTCACGTCGTAGCCCCTTTTGTAGCCTAGAGTGTCCTCAGACACCTGGTAACCTTCCCCCCTCCCTTAGACCTGGGTCACAGGTGTGCACCCACCCACCCCCGCCCCCCTCCCCACCTCCAGCTTTCTGTCCTTGTCACCTCAGGCCTGACAGAGTGGCATCTGTGGTCCCAGCACTTTCAAGGCCAAGACTAGAAGGATCTTGAGTTTGAGACCAGCCTGGGTTATAAGAGACGCTCTGTTCCCAGAAAAGAGGTAGTAACAACTGAGCCCTCACTCAGGGCAGCACGGAACGGGCACTTACTGGTTTGTTTTGTTTTGTTGTTGTTGTTTGGTTTTTCGAGACAGGGTTTCTCTGTGTAGCCCTGGCTGTCCTGGACTCACTTTGTAGACCAGGCTGGCCTCGAACTCGCAAAGATCTGCCTGCCTCTGCCTCCTGAGTGCTGGGAATAAAGGTGTGTGCCACCACCGCCGGCTGGTTTTTTTCAAGTGCATGAATGCTTTGCCTGCATGTATGTATGTGCACCATGTGTGTGCCCGGCGCCCTTAAAGGTGAGAAGAAGGCACCAGATGCCCTGGGACTGGAGTTACAGACAGCTGTGAGCTGCCATGTGGGTGCTGGGAATCAAGCCCAGGTCGGTCCTCTGGAAGAGCAACCAGTGCTCTTAACCACTGGGCCAACACTGCTGCCTTTCCTTATTATCCTAACATCCCATCCATCCATCCATCCAAGCTGCCTTTTCTTTTCTTTTTAAATAATTTTCATATTTTTTTAGAGATTTATTATTTATAGTGTTTTGCCTGCATGTACACCTGCACACCAGAAGAGGGCACCAGATCTCATTATAGATGATTGCAAGTAACCATGTGGCTGCTCGGAATTGAACTCAGGACCTCTGGAAGAGTAGCCAGCGCTCTTAACCTCTGAGCCGTCTCTCCAGCCCCGCCCCCACCTGGAGCCGCCTTCTCTACCAGCTTCAACCCCGACCAGCCCGAGCCTTGGGTTTGCTCCCACCTTCCCATTCAAACTCATGTCCGCTGTCCAGCTGCTCGGAGTCCGAAGGCGTCTCCAACTCATCCACCTCCAGGTCCGAGCTGCCATCAGAAGAGGGAGATGCAGAGCCAGTTGGGGAGGCTCCATTTTCTCCTGTTCCCTCAGTCAGACTCAGCTGTAATTCTGGGGCAGAGAGACGCTTCCGCATAGGGCGCTGGCCACACAGGGCCAGCGTGCTGGGGGTGCCTGTGGTTGGAAGACAGGAGGGGAGAAAGATGCACAAATGGAAAAACTTGGGGCGATGGCGATTTGAGATCCCTGTGTGGGATGGAGGCACATGCCTGTAATCCCCACAGTACAAAGGAAGGTATGTCAAGTTATGGACCAGCCTGGGCTACATCAGTCTGTCTCTAAACAAACACACGAACTCATAAGGACTCCTATGTACAGAAGTCATAAGGCCAGGCTTGGAGGCTCACATCTGCAATTACAGCATCTGGGAGGCTGAGGCAGGGGGATAGCTGCAAGTTTTGTCTGCTTGCTTGTTTGTTTGTTTGTTTCCATGTTTTTTTTTTCCTTTCTTTTTTTTTTTTTTTTTTTTTTTTTTTTTGGTTTTTCGAGACAGGGTTTCTCTGTGTAGCCTTGGCCATCCTGGACTCACTTTGTAGACCAGGCTGGCCTCGAACTCACAGCGATCCGCCTGCCTCTGCCTCCCGAATGCTGGGATTAAAGGCGTGCGCCACCACGCCCGGCTCCTTTCTTTTTTTCAAGACAGGGTTTCTCTGTCTTGTCCTGGACTGTCTTGTCCTGGACTCGCTTTATAGCCCAAGCTGGCCTCGGACTCACAGTGATCTGACTGCCTCTGCCTCCCACCATCTTTAAAGGCGTAGCATACACTTTTAACCCCAGCGCTCAGGAGGCAGAAGCAAGGAGAACTCTGTGAGTTCAAAGTCAGCCTGTTCTACAAATGAGTTCTAGGCCAGCCAGGGCTACATTGGAAGACGTTGTTTCAAACAAACAATCAAACAAACAAAAATCCCACCAAGCAACAACAGTAACTAAAATTGAATTTTTGCTTTGTTTTCCCGAGACAGGGTTTCTCTGTGTAGCCTTGGCTGTCCTGGACTCCCTTTGTAGACCAGACTGGCCTTGAACTCACAGTGATCCGCCTGCCTCTGCCTCCCGAGTGCTGGGATTAAATGCGCACACCACCACGCCTGGCTCTAAAATTGAATTTTTAACTAGATAATACCTGCAAATTTTGAGAAAGAGAAGGGACACAGGGCAAATGAGAAAGACGGCTGCAGAGATGGAAGCTACGCAGTGAGACCCTGGCCTTATACACAGCCCCAGAAAGAGACTCAAACTAGAGCTCTAGTTTCCACTTTCCTTTCCCTACCTGCCTGTGAGTCTCTCTGAGGGTCTTCAGGGTCTCCAGACAGGCCAGGCTCCTCAGGAAGCAATCTAGACGGGAGAGAGTGAACAGGGGCTTAGACACAGCATCCAGGCAGGAGCCGTCCATCAGCTTTTGCTCTCCACGGCGACTGTTTTCTCCTCTTGCCTCTTTCACCCGAGTTTATATTTGTTTGTTTCATGTCTGTGGGCATGTTTTGCCTACATGTCTATTTGTACCCCACACAGGTGCCTGGTACCCTTGGAGCCCAGGAGGAGGTGTTGGGTCTCCCGGGACTGGACAGAGGAGGGCTCTGGAGCACAGTGAGACTTAAGCCTGGGTCCTCCGGAAGAGCCCCAGGGAGGGCAAATGGCTGTCAGCCTCACCTAGGAAGCTCCTCATCCTGCCATTCTTCCCTCAGCTCCAGCTTTCCAAGTCTCAGGGCTGCTCCTGGTTGTGAGGCTCCTGCCTTCTCAGCCCTGCCGGTCAGCGCCCAGAAGAAAAGACAAACCGTAAGACAACCCAGAGAGTATCCCAGGGGGGCGGGCAGACAGTAGGTGGCAGACACTGGCTCAGAGGACAGGCCACAGAGGGCACCTGCCCACGTCTACAGATGCTCTACCTTTCCACCCACCAGAGCCAGTCACCCACTGCTGCTGACAGAGAGGGTGGGCTAGCAGGCTAACCCATTTGCTCTACGGCAGTGGCTTCACCCACAGCGTGGGAGTGAGAGGCACCTCATGTCACAGGCGGCGGCTGGAACCCAGACAGACCTGCCCGGCTAACCGTGGGCAGGGCGGCAGCAGCTCGCACCTGGTCAGTCCTGCCTGTCCTCTGCCGTGCTGGGAAAATACGGACAGCACAGGCGGATGATGGACAGAGGGGGGAAAGGGATTCACTGGGAAGCAGAACAGGAGTATAAATTCCTTCTGGGGCAGGTCTCCTAATAGCTATTCTAGAGGTCGAGAGGTGAGAAAAGGGGCAGGGGTATTGATCTATCAGACATAAGATAGGAACTTTTCTTTAAACTGTGGAATCGGTTCCATATTGTATCAATCTCCTGCCCTCTAGCCACCCTGTTCTCTCTCTCTTCACGCTGTTCTCTGAGGAACCCGGTAAGGCCTGTAGGAAACGCCCTCTCCTGCTCCAATCAGGCCAGATCCTTACTCACTCTGCCTCCGATGTCTTTTTTCCCGTCTCCTGCACACTTTCCATCTCCACAAGTTGTCCTGTGCTCTTTGGGCTCTGAAGGGGCGGCAGCGGCGGAGGCTCTGGTCCCAGCCCCCAACACTCCTTTTCTGTCTCAGCTGTTGCTGCTGCCTCTAAGGAAGCTGGAGGTGTGGAAGGGAGGTAACCTCAACTTCAAACAGGTTTTGCCACCTCCCCTCTCCCAGGGAGCAGGTTTGCCCAAATGCCCAGCCTCTTGTGTGGGGGCGGGCTTTCAGGTGAAGAGTGAGATTTTTAGGGTGGCAGTTTGTTCTCCATTCCAGTCTCTTTACAACCTGGAAGCCCTTTATTTTGCTCTTTTAAGGGGTTGAAAGATTGCGCATGTGTGTGCGTGTGTGTGCGTGTGTGTGTGTGCACACCCACAGAAGCCTGAAGCTGGCATTAGACATCTCTACGTACTGAGGCAGGGTCTCTCAATTGAACCCCAGCTCACTGATTCTGCTAGTTTTAGCTGGCCAGCCTAACTCCAGGGACTCCCCTGACTTACCCTAACCCTGAGCACTGGGATTACAAGTGGATGCTGTCCCTGCCCAGCCTTTGTGTGTTCTGGGGATCCAAACCTGGGTCCTCCTGGTTGGATAAGTGCCTCCTCCAGTGAGCCAGCTCCCCAACCTTTTATTTTTCAAAGCGTCTTACATTTTAGAATAGTCTGGTGGGTGATCTTTCTGCCTCAGTTCCTACCAGCTGGATTTTCCTTATTTTTGGAGTCTTTCTTTGTTCCTTTCTTTTTTTTTTTGTTTTTTCCAGACAGGGTTTCTCTGTGTAGCCTTGGCTGTCCTGGCACTCACTTTGTAAGCCAGGTTGGCCCCAAACTCTCAACGATCTGCCTACCTCTGCCTCCCAAGTGCTAGGATTAAAGGCATGCGCCACCACTGCCCGGCTGAGTCTTATTTCTTGTGTGTGAGTGTGCATGTCAGCATATACACACATGCATGTACCAGGAGGCTGAGAGGGTGTCCAGTGTCCTCCCCTCTCATTTTGTCTATTTCTTTGAGACAAGGTCTCTCCCTGAACCCGCATCCTGGCTCCTGCATTGGTTAGGCTGGAATCCAACAAACACCAGAGATTTTCCTGTCTCTACTTTGCTTGGATCTTGGGGGTATCTGCCTTTGTAGAGGTACCCATCTTGTTACACGGGTGCTGGGGTCTGACCCCACCGGCATAACTGAGGCGAAAGCACTTTTAACTACCAAGCCATCTCTCTAGCCCTGGGAGCTTAACTTTTGTTTGCTTTTTGTTTTCCAAGACAGGATTTCCCTGTGTAGCCCTGGCTGTCCTGGACTAGCTAGCATTGTAGGCCAGGCTGGCCTTGAACTCACACAGATCCACTGGCCTCTGCCTCCTGAGTGCTGGGATTCAAGGCGTGCGCCGCCATGCCCGGGCTTGGAGCTTAACATTTAAAATAGAAATTATAGCCGGGCGTGGTGGCACACGCCTTTAATCCCAGCACTCGGGAGGCAGAGGCAAGGGGATCGCTGTGAGTTCGAGGCCAGCCTGGTCTACAAAGTGAGTCCAGGATGGCCAAGGCTACACAGAGAAACCCTGTCTCGAAAAACCAAAAAAAAAAAAAAAAAAAAATTATGTGCCGAGTGTATTGCCTGCATGTCTGTCTGTGCACCGGGTGCATGCCTGATGCCCTTAAAAGACATTAGAGGGCGCTAGATCTCCTGGGGCTGAGGCTACAGATGGTTGTGTACCCTTTGGGTGCTGGGAACTAAACCCAGGTCCTTTGGAAGAGCAGCCAGTGCTCTAACCACTGACCTATCTCTCCAGCCCCTACAAAAAGATAAAATAAAACAAAAAATTAAAAATGGAGGCAGGGCGGGGGGGACTGGAGTGATGGCTCAGTGGTTAAGAGAGCCACCTGCTCTTCCAGAGGTTGTGAGTTCAATTCCCAGCAACCACATGGTGGCTCACAACCATCTATAATGTGATCTGGTGCCCTCTTCTGGCATGCAGGAGTATATGCAGGCAGAGCACTGTATACATAATAATAAATAAACAAATCTTTTTTAAAAAAGTTAAAAATAAGCTAGAGATTAAACCCCTGTCCAGCATGTAGGAGGCCCTGGGTACCATCCCCAGAACCACACACATATACAGGCAAAGTGAGAAACCATTTTCTTGGGCCCACTTTTGCAGCATAAGGAAAACAGAGACAAGCCAGGAATCTCACATCTGTAAACAGGATGAAAGTATTTAATTCGAAACAAAAAATGCAAAACAAAGTACCAAAGTCACAGAACACAGTCCCTGCGGTTCAGTGATCGCACCAATAGTTCGCATTCCCAATGGCTACAGAAGTCGGACCGCCCCAAGCCGCGCCCCCTCCTGTTAGGCGATGTCCTTTGCAGCTTCTGAGGGGTAAGAACAGGGGGAATGGCTTGGTTTGAAAAAAGGGGGTGTGGCCAGTGGGGAAAGAGTACACATGCGGAACAAGTCACTGGGAGCCCTCACTGCCCGTCACGATTACAACCCTGTACATGCTACATGATGCTAGTCCCTCGGTACAATCACACAAACACTAAACAATCCAGTGGCTCCGAGCGCTCCCAGGAAACACAAGACGGAAAGTACACAGAGGCAGGGGAGAAGGGTGGCAGGAAGAGGCAGGACACCACCGCAAAGCTGCGCCTAGGCAGGTTGCAGGACACCGGACAGCTACTCCTAACCCTCACTCAGACGGGGAGAATGAGACCCTGAAGAGTGAAATGTCTCACCAGACGTCACTCCATGCTCTTTAATATGAGCAAAACCAGAAACAGCAAAAACAAAAAGCAGAGAGAAACCTGCCAGACCCACTAAAGCAGGGGAAGTCCACAGCTCCGTCAAGTTGTATCTTACGGCCATCTGGGTGGCAGAGGAACCCAGGAGTTTCAGCCCCTCAGGGTCTCCTCAGCTTTCCCGTGACCCCAGGACAGAAGGAGCCAAAGGAACAGGGAGTTGGGACATCCGCTCAAGACAAGAGACTAGTCAGGTGTGGGTAGTGCGTGCCTACAATTTCAGCACTCAGGAGGATTAGGAGTTCAAGACTAGCCTCAGATACATACGAGTTCAAGGCCAGTCTAGGCTACATGAGTCTTTGTCTCAAAAAGAACTTTAGCTGGGCAGATCTCTGTGAGTTTGAGGCTAACCTGGTCTACAAAGGAAGTTCCAGGACAGCCAGGGCTGTTACACAGAGAAACTCTGTCTCAGAAAACCAAAAGGAAAAAAAACAAAAAACCTTAACGGAGTGCAAAGGTGAATTCATGGAGACAAGAGTGCGTCTGCTTCTTAACGGGTACTGGCTCCACTCTCAGGCCATCTGAAGACACTGAGGGTCTGCAATCCTTCAGTCCTGCTCGGCTAGGACAGTGATGGTGTCACACAGTACCCATCTCAAATAGAATAGAGGAAAATCAGTGCAGATTAAATTAATACAATTAAATAAAACTTGTCTGGTCGAGACGGGAGAGGGGAGGCAGAAAGCCATTCTTACAGCAGCTGCTTTCCGTTTCCTCCCAGTTTTATGAGAACGGTACAGCAGACCCTGGAGCGACGGACACAGTTGCTGCCATGGCCACACATCTCAAGACATGCACATGAGGCAGGCCGGCCACCTCCTCCACACTTCCCCACCCTGCTCTGGACGCTCACTTCTTTGACGGGCAGGCTCTGGTGGACTGGGACAGTGAGATCTGACTGCACTTCTCAAAGACAGCCTCGGCAGAGAGCTTAGGCAGCCCCAGATCCAGAGGGCACTCATCCACTAAGCTGTTCATGGGCGTGGGCGGCAGCGGAGGGTCTTCTTCATCTTGACTCAGTCCGGAAACCAAGGCGTTTCCCGCCCTGTCCAAGTCCTTGTCTTCCTGCGCCCTGGACACACCCGCCACCTCAGACCGCCCTGAAGCCGTCTTCAAGTCAAAATGTGCAGACAGGGCTTCCTGGAGCACAGGCAGGAGCTTCTTTCGAGAGACCTGGGTGTTGCCTTGGAGATAGGCTTGGAGGTTAGGAGAGATGGTTGGTATGGGGGTCAGCTTCAGGGGTGGGGAGGTGGACTGTTCCAGGACGCCACAGATCTACAGAAGAGAAGAACAGGAGATGACCTGGCATAGCCAAGGGCTGAGCTTTCCAACAGAGGCGACAAGTGTTTGCTTTGCTTGCTTGTTTGTTGAGACACAGGGTCTCACTAGGTAGCCCTGGCTGGCCTGGAGCCCACAAAGTTGACCCCCATTCTGCCTTCTGAGTGCTGAGGTCACTGTGTGCCACCATGCGCAGTTCATGAGGCGTCTGGGATCAAGCATTCAGAAAGCGTCTGAAGTAGATTCACTGCCACTAACTCGCACCAGGCTGCAGTCCCTACGTCCCACGACCCGCATGCCCGGCCAGAGCAAGCAGTAGCTGCAGGTTGGTATTTCCTTTAACCAGAGTTTGCCTGAAGCTCCTTGTAAGCACAAACCATGTCTCTAATGCTCACAACCACTTTTCTCAGTAATTGTACGACTAAGGCTTCCCCTGGAGAGAGAATGGACGAAAAGCAGGCTATGGGCCGGATGCAGCCTGGGCTACTGTGTGAGCCGCTGTTGCGAAAACAAAATCAGGGCCACCAGCTAAAGATGTTTGCCACCTGGGCTGGCCCGCCTGATCCTCAGGGCCTACGATACTAGAAGAAGCAAACTGATTCCTGCAAGCTGTCCTCTGACCTCCACATGTGCGCACACATTAGATCCCAGCATCCATACTGGGTGGCTAACAAACACTTGTCACTCACTCCACTCCAATGGATCGAACACTCTCTTCTGGCCTCTGTGGGCACCCCACATAAACGTGCACATACTCACACAGACACATAAACACACAAAAGTAAATAAAAACTTAAAACACATACAATTCAAGACAAGGCCTCACAGCACAGAACCATAAAAGACAAAGGCACACGCAGGCCATTGACCCTCAGGTTGATGGGACAGAAACTCACTGTCATCCGAAGTGCTGTGTGGGGACAGAAAACAGCTAATTGCCGTACTGGCTCATTGTGAGCGTTGAAAAAGATAGTCATGGCAACCAGAGCATCATAGCTGTGATCGTGGCAGAAAGCGCTGAGGTCTGCGAGGAGGTCTGACCGCTGCAGAAAGGCCTGGAAGGGAAGAAACAGAGAGTGATGGAAGCTCATAGCTAGATCAGCCTTCTCACCACAAACCTTTATGAAGGTTTTCTGTGCACCCAGCTCACAATTTGTGCACCACTCAGAAGGTATGTAGCAGTTACGCTGGAGATGGTAACAGAACAGGGAGAGTATAGGCTTTTTTTTCCTTTTCGAGACAGGGGTCTCTGTGTAGCCTTGGCTGTCCTGGATTTGCTTTGTAGATCAGGCTGGCCTTGAACTCACAGCGATTCGCCTGTCTCTGCCTCCTGAGTGCTGAAGACCTGGTACCTCGGGTTCCTTAGGGGATGGTGCTAGAAGAGACACACGGTCACTGATGACTGCCATCTCTGTTGAGGTGAGGAGGTTACAGGCCTGCTTCACTAAGAAGCTATGAGCATGTGGGGTGGGGAGCATACTTTTAACTAACATGGGGACCAGTCAGGGCTATCCCCCCTGTCTCCTTCCATGCCGATGAAGAACCCTTGAACAACCGGCCAAAGCTCTCAAGAAAAATGGCAAGAGCCTCATGACTCCTCAGAAGTGTTAATAGACATTTTATCAGATTATTTTGTTTATAGGTTCCAATTTTTTAAAATGCTTAGGTGATCTCCTCCCTCAGTCTTGATTCTCGTTAGTGCCGAACCATTGCTTTCCTGTGTCTCAACTCTTTGTACATGAATCCTTTTCAGATGTCTTAAACAAACAAAACCCTATACACACACACACACACACACACACATTGGGCCCAAGTTTCCTCAATAAAATAAGAAGACAGCATTTACCAAACTACCAAACACTTGTTTTCAGAATTAAACAGGAAGATAACTAAGAATAAAAACGTGAGTGGTGCTGGCTATAAGTGCTGATTAGATTTTCTGTCAACTTGACACAAGACTGGGTCATCTGGGATCAGAAAACCTTAACAGAGAAAATGCTCCGTGAGACTGGCCCGTGGGACATTTTCCTCACTAGTGATTGCTATGGGAGGCCCAGCTCAGCCTGAGCGGGGATGTGGGGTGTGTGGATGGGTGTAGCTTTGACTGTCCTGGACTCACTCTATAGACCAGGCTGGCTTCGAACTCACAACAATCCACCTTCCTCTGCCTCCCTAGTGCTGAGATTAAAGGCATGCGCCACCGAGACCAGCTCACCATTTCTTTCTTTCTTTTTTTTTTTTCACCATTTATTTCAAGTCAGGGTTTTTCTCTATCCTTGGCCTTTCCGCTATTTAATTAGTGTGTATGATGAGATATGTACAGATATCAACACATGAGTGCACACACCTGTGCAGAAGCCTTATTCCCTGAGATGGCGTCTCCTACTGAACCTGGAGCCAGGCTGGCAGCCAGCGAACCCCAGCTATCCTCTTGTTCCCTCCCGGACACCACTAAAGTTGGAGGGTCTGCGGATGAACTGGGGTCCCCGGATGGTCCGTCCACTGAGCGTGATGGTCTCCAGAGCCATCTCCGCAGCCCCCTCCCCTCAGCCATTCTAAATCTGTGCGGTGGTAAGGGCGTATGTACAGTCTTTCACTATGTGTGTGATCCCACGTGGGCTCTCATAACTGAAATGACTGAACAGGAGGCGTGACAGTCCTGTCCCCCAGGCTGTCCCCAGCCCTGGGTCCTGAAGGTTTACAAGAAGAAAGCAGGTGACAAGGAAGCTGGAGAAAAGACCAGAGTTGAGCTGGGCGTGGTGGCGCACGCCTTTAATCCCAGCACCCAGGAGCAGAGGCAGGTGGATCTCCCTGTGAGCCTGGTCTACAAAACAAGTCCAGGACAGCCAAAGACACACAGAGAAGCTCAGTCTCGGAAAACAAAACAAAATACCCTATGGGCTTGCCTAGAGCTCAATCTTAATTAAGATGTTTTCTCAACTAGGGCGCCCATCTCTCAGGTGACTCTACCTTGTTATCAAGTTGATATAAGACTAATCAGGCCACCTAGCCTGAGAGACAGTCATTCCGACATTTTTTTGGAAAACTGTATGTGTTTGTAGTGTCTATGTGAGTGCAGATACCCACAGAGGCCAGACATCACAAGAGCCCCAGAACTAGAATTACAGGTGGTTATGAGCTGCCTGACGAGGGTGCGGAGACCTGGACATAAGAGCCGTGGTCACCTGCAGCTGCTGAGGGTCATTCTGCCGCTGGGCATGGTGGCTCCAGACAGCACTCCTAGCTCTTACAAGCATAGGCAGGCAGCCTGCTTTGAATTCAAGATCAGCCTGGGCTACATAGTTTTATGCCAGCCTATCTTAAAAACCACAGGATGGGCTGGAGAGATGGCTCAGAGGTTAAGAGCACTGGCTGTTCTTCCAAAGGTCCTGAGTTCAATTCCCAGCAACCAGATGGTAGCTCAGAACCATCTAGAATGAGATCTGATGCCCTCTTCTGGCCTGCAGGTGTACACTGTATACATAATTAATAAATAAATCTTTAAAAAATAAAGTAAAATAAAACCCACAGGAACAGGACCAAGGGGAGGGCTCGGTGGGTAAAGGCACTTGCGACCACAGCTGTTGCCCTGAGTTCAATGCCTGGAATGCACGTAGCAGAGCAAAGCACTATTTATTGCATGCTATGGTGCTCGCTCTCACAAATACCAGGAATTTTACCTTAGATGACCTTGACCTCAGACATCCGCCTGCCTCTGACTCTGGGATTAAAGGTGTGTGTTTGTTTTGAGAAAATCTCACTATGCTACCCTGCCTGGTCTGGAACAGCCCTACCCATAGGGCTGGAGAGATGGCTCAGTGGTTAAGAGCGCCACCTGCTCTTCCAGAGGTCCTGAGTTCAATTCCCAGCAACCACACGGTGGCTCATAACCATCTGTAATGTGACCTGGTGCCCTCTTCTGGCCTGCAGGGGTACATGTAAGCAGAGCACTGTATACATAATAATAAATAAATCTTAAAAAAAAAAAAAAAAAAAAGAAACCTACCCACTTCTGAGACTCAAGAGTGCTGAGATTAAAGGCATGTGCCACCATGCCCAGCATAAATGTAATTTAGAAAATATTTGAAAGGGTTGGAAAGATGGCTCAGCTGTTAAAGGCTGGAGTATGTATATTTAAATTTTAGACATAAAATTTTATTTTATGAGTGTTTTGCCTGCATATATGCATGTGCACTGTGTGTGCCTGGGGCTCACAAATCCAATGATAGTGTCAAAATCCTGGAACTGAAGTTACAGGTGCTTGTAAACCACCATGTAGGTGCTGAGAACTGAACCTGGGTCCTGTGCAGGAGGAAAAATGTTCTTAACCACTGAGACAACTCTCCAGCCCTGTCAAAAAACTTTTTTTTAAAAAGGTTTTTCAAGACAAGTTTTCTCTGTGTAGCCCTGGCTGTCCTGGAGTTGCTTTGTAGACCAGGCTAGCCTCGAACTCAGAGAGATCTGCCTGCCTCTGCCTCCCAAACTTTTTTAAAGATCTATTTAATTATTATCATGTACACAGTGCTCTGCCTGCATGTACCCCTGCATGCCAGAAGAGGGCACCAGATCTCATTATAGATGGTTGTGAGCCTCTGTGAGGACCTCTGGAAGAGCAGTCAGTGCTCTTAACCTCTGAGCCATCTCTCCAGCCCCCCAAAAAAACATTTTTAAGCGGGGGTTCGGTGGCTCATGCCTGTAATCCCAGCACTTGGAGAGGCAGAGGCAGGCGGATCTCTCTGAGTTCGAGGCTAGCCTGTCTCGAAAATCCAAAAACACAAATCACACAAAAGCACTGATTGCTGAGAGGAGAGTGACTTGCAGGAGCGCGAACTGAAGTGTGATGGAGGTTGGTCTGATGCTGTGTATTTTGATGCTAATTATTGGGATTAGCTAGTTGCTGCCCTGAACCTGGACTCCCTGATTGCCTGAATAAAAAGCTCACACCTGGGCAAGGCAGAGGTTCTCAGGTATTGAGCACAGAATCTTGGAGGAAGAGGAGGAGAGAGGAGGAGGGAGGAGGAGAGAGGAAGAGGAGGACGGAGGAGGGAAGAGAAGGAAGAGGAGGAAGAGGAGGGAGGAGGAGGGAGGAGAGAGGAGGAGGAGGATGGAGGAGGGAAGAGAAGGAAGAGGAGGAAGAGGAGGAAGAGGAGGGAAGAGGGGGAGGAGGGAAGAGAAAGAAGAGGAGGGAGGAGGGGGGAGGAGGAGGAAGCGGAGGGAGGAGGGGGGAGGAGGAGGGAAGAGGAGGGAGGAGGGGGGAGGAGGAGGGGAGAGGAGGAAGAGGAGGGAGGAGGAGGAGGGAAGAGAAGGAAGAGGAGGGAGGAGGAGGAGGGAAGAGAAGGAAGAGGAGGGAGGAGGGAGGAGGAGGAGGGAAGAGGAGGAGGAGGAGAATAATTGCCCTGGGGTAGGAAAGAGCCGCATGGGCCCCGAGGAGGAACTCTGAAGTCCCACATGTAAGAAGTGGCCCAGATGAACAACCTTAGCAAGTATTTTGGGATTTTGGATGGGAGGAAAATCAAACAGAAATGATTAGCAGCAGATGGCACGAGATGGAGCTGGGAGATAGATGAAGACAGCTCAGGAGTAATGTCTGCCTTGCCCCAGGTGAAAATAGGGTATTCTAAAATACACTAGGTGTCTGTGTCTTTACTGAATGTAAAAGCTGGCTAGATAATCTGCCGTAATAACTATAAGCCTAATAATAAATATTTATTAGGTCATACCACTGAGCTAACAGCAGCAGAAGTGGATTCAGAGAAACCAGCACTGAGCGTGGAGACTCCCTGAGGAGACACAGACAGCTGGGCGAGTGAAGGGTCTCTAGAGGAAGCAGGGAGTGGAGGGCAGGGGCTCCTTCCCGCCTCACTCACCTCCAGAGCCATGTACAGCGCGCTGACGGCCACCTGGGTGCCCTGCCTGTCAATGGTCTTCTGGTCCTTCCTGAGCATCTGCTCAGTGCTCAGTCCTAGAAAACAGATGGCATCGACCAGGAGTCAAACGGGCCTCAGCCTGACGACGCCAAGGCAAAGGCGAGAAAACTGGGAAAATAGTCTCTCCCCAAGGCAAAGAACAGGAGGGACAGCAACTAAAGATGCAGTTATATAAAGGGTTACTTAAATAATCAGGTCACAGGCAGGAGGCAGCTCAGCAGCTCGGAGCACTGGCTATTCTTCCAGAGGACCAGGGTTCAATTCCCAGCACCCACATGATGGCTCACAGCTGCCAAGTCTAATTCCAGGGGGTCTATTGCTGTCTTTGTCTCTTTCTTTTTATACCCATCAAGGCCAATTTCTGCTGCACATGTAGTCTTGGACTATTTTTTTTTGGTTTCTCTGTGTAGCCCTGACTGTCCTGGAATCCCCTCTGTGGACCAGGCTGGCCTTGAACTCACAGAGATTCAATTGACTCTGCCTCCCGAGTATTGGGATTAAAGGCGTGCGCCCAACCAGTCTTGGATTTTTAAATCCCTTTTATTTTTATTTTGTCTCTTTGAGGCAGGGTTTCTGTGTGTGTCGTTTTCCTCTTCAGGCAGGGTCTCACTGCACACTCAAGCTACCGTTTAACTCGCTATGTAGCCTGCTGCTGTGAACTTTCTGACTTCCCGCCTGGGCTTCCCCAGCGCTGGTGTTACAGCATGGGCTTCTACCCCACCCACTTATCCTCCCCCAGACTCCGATGACTGAGTTCTGAGCAGACAGGCGCGTTACCAGTGCCCTCCGCTGTAGAGAGTAAACCATCCCAACGCTCTGAAACAGCTTGGTGGCTTTCCAGATATGGTGCTCGAAGCTTGCCCTCTGACTTTCTCATATGGAAACGCAGCCACACCACAGCATACCTGAGACATCAAACTTGGCCTTTTGCAGAGAGTCAAAGATGTCCTGTCTTTTGGGGAGGTCTGGGAAGAGGGCCTCCAGTCTCCCCACATATTCACTGTCCTTTGGGGTGGCTTTTCCAATTTTGACGTCCATGTTGACACAGTCCAGGATGATGGTTCCTATAAAAGGAACATGGCAGAACAGGAGCCCTGCGCGTGAACACTCCCCTCACAGCCACTAGCCCGCACACAGCCACTAGCCCACACACAGAAGATAGCGTGGTACATACCACGCAAAACCACTGACGACAGGACAATACACCCAAGAGAGACCCCCCCAAAGTAAAATGCAACGAGAGACATGGAAAGGTAGACAGAAGCCTGGCGTGGGGCTCTCAGGAGGTCTGAAGCCTCCTCAGGTACCAGACACGCACATGAACAAGACACCCATACACATAAAAATAAATAAAATAAAAACAAGCCTAGGCATCCTGGACCTTGTAGATTTCACAATCAAATTCCATCACAGCATTTTTTTTTACATTTTTATTTATTCTTTGAGAATTTCATATTTTTTCACCACCCCAGCCCCTAGCTTTGCCACCATCTCCCTAACCACACAACGACATGTTCTTTCTCTATCTTAAAAGGGGGGTGGTTAGAGCTGGGCATGGTGGCGCACGCCTTTAATCTCAGCACTCGGGAGGCAAAGGCAGGCAGATCGCTGTGAGTTTGAGGCCAGCCTGGTATACAAGGTGAGTGTAGGATGGCCAGGGCTACACAGAGAACCCTGTCTCAAAAAACCAAAAAAAAGGGGGGGGGGTCCTGGAAGGAGTAGAATTGCTGGGCATGGTGGCACACGCCTTTAATCTCAGCACTTGGAAGGCAGAGGCAGGTGGATCTCTGTGAGTTCTAGGCCACTGTGATCTACAGAGTGAGCTCCAGGACTATACAGAGAAAGCCTGTTTCGAAATACAAAACAAAAGGGGTGGGGATAGGGGGGTGTTAGAGGCTGGGGAGACGGCTCGGAGGTTAAGCGCACTGGCTGCTTTCCCAGAAGACCCAGTTCAATTCCCAGCACCCACATGGCAGGTCACAACCATCTGTAACTCTGACACCTTTGACGCCTGAGGGCACCACGCATACATGTACTACATGGACATACATGCAGGGAAAACACCCATCCACATAAAAATGTTAAATTTCAAGAAAAGGACAAAAGTAAAACAACAAAAACGGAGCAATGGCCCAGCACTGGCTGCTCTTCCAGAGGTCCTGAGTTCAACTCCCAGCAACCACAGGGCGGCTCACAAGTGTCTGCACTCCAGTTCCAGAGGATCCGACACCCTGTCACAGACACACGTACAGGCAAAACACCAATGCAGATAAAATAAACACATTATTTAAAACAAAACAAAACAAAATGAAACCCCATGGAGTATGCCTGTTGTTGGCCAAACACTCCTGAGTATGGGGCCTGCCCGGGAGTGTGTTTGGTTCCCTCCTGTAAGTCCGTGGAAGAAAACTGATTCCCCTCTCTCAGCTGCCATGAATGTCAAACACCTTCTTGGTGCCTAGTTCTGGCTCTTGTCTGGATTTTGTCTCCCACCCCAGCATCTGAATATTGGAAGAGTGTCTAGTCTAATCTAAATGACGTCAGCACACACACACCCCATGGGAAAAAGAGAGGAAAGGTCAGGAGAGCTGCTGGAGATACAACAGCCATTTCCTGGTGGAACCAATGATCAGAATCTGCCTCCGGTGTCTTTGGGAGCCCTTATCCATTAAAGCACGCTGCAAGTGGGAACGCCAGGTTGTTGTCCCATTCTGCCCACCTACTGCACGGACTGTGCCCTCTGGGATGTGTGGGTGGCTTTCAGGGCACACCAGCACCAGTGAGGCTGGCGGAGTCTAGGCTTTCACTGGCCCCTTTTGGGGGGGTGGGGGAGTCCCAGCCCGAGGCTGATGGTGCCTTACCGTGCAGCAGGGCTGCAGTTTGTCTGTCCAAGATCTCTGGCGCCCCCTGAAGGATTCTCTCCGCCACCAGGGTAGCGCAGGACCCCACCAGCTCAACTGAAACGTGACAGGGAGGACAGTATTTCTGCTCAATTGGTCGGTGGTCCAGCACCTCTGCTACTGCCTCCTCCAGAGCTGCATCACTTCTGGGGACAGTGGTGTTACAGAAAACAGAAAGAGAAGAGGGTAAGAGCACTCCGGCTGCCCGCCACAAAGAAGAGGGTGGCTACCTTAGGCAGACAGACAGGTCACTTTTACTCCGCCTTACTCCTCTCTTTCCCTCCCTCCTTCTTTCTTTCTATCTCCCTCCCTCCCTCCCTCCCTGTGTGTGTGTCTGTCTCTGTCTCTCTCGTTTTGTTTTTTTGAGACAGGGTCTCTCTGTGTAGCCTTGGCTGTCCTGGACTCACTTTGTAGACCAGGCTGGCCTCCAACTCACAGCGATCCGCCTGCTTCTGCCTCCCGAGTGCTGGGATTAAAGGCGTGCGCCACCATGTCCTGCTCCACTCTCTTCTTTAAGGTGGTATCTAAAATGCCGTTTAAACAGCATGTGAACTCTGTGGAGTGTCTGCTATAAATATTTACAATTATTATCCTTAGGGTTGCCTTTCCAGCGAACTCTGACACTCAACCTTCTCTTGACAAGGAAAGACCATGCAGGTTACCAGGGCAGGACTTTTATCCGTGCCTCCCTTTCCAGCCCCATGCTACTGCCTTCTAGGCCCCCCATATCTTCTAGCTAGACACTTTCTTTTTGTTTGTTTATTTTGGTTTTTTGAGACAGGCTGTCCTGGACTCAGGCTAGCCTTAAACTCACAAGGATCGTTTGCCTCCGCTTCCCTGAGTGCTGGGATTACAGGCATGTGCCACCATGCCCGGCTCATCTACACACTTGATTTCAAGTCTCTCAACCAGCCATCTACTTTTCAACTAAGGGCTCATCTAGGCCATCCTTAAAAAGCTTCCCAAATGATCAGCTGAAAAAAGCAAACAGAAAATGAAATTTTGCCAGGCGGTGGTGGAGCACACCTTAATCCCAGAACTCAGGAGGCAGAGGCAGGCGGATCTCTGTGAGTTCGAGGCCAGCCTGGTCTACAAAGTGAGTCCAGGATAGCCAGGGCTACACAGAGAAACCCTCTCGACAAACAAAAACAAACAAACAAAAAAATTTAAAACCCTTTATTGTGTTATGATTTGGAATGTAATTAGCAATTTTTTACAACCTAAGAATTCAGTCCACTCTCCTTTGCCTCCCCAACCTGCCACCCGCCTCCCCCATCTCATCAATTCATGACGTGCCGTTCCCATGCCCAGCTGTGCGAAACAAGTCCCAGTTCCCTCCTCTGCAATTTCATGCCTGCCTGGCTTTGCCTCTATTAAGTCCTCTCTCTGCCTGAAAGGCTCCTCTCAGCCACCTTCTCACCCTGCAGGGACAAACACCAAGCTCTCTTCTAAGCCTGGCTCAAGGGTCAGTTCCTCTACAGAATCCGTGTCCTCAGTTTCCCTGCAGTGTGACGTGTTAAGTCGACCGCCCTCTAGAGTGACAGTTACCGCCTGCCTCCAGCACCCACTGCAGTGATCTGTCTGCTTGCGTCCCTCATCCTGACTCAAGAGGCATGGAAGCTGCCACCTTCATCCACTGCAGAAAAAGGGCTTAGTGAGTAAATTCATGGATGCACGGATGTCCTCAGGCACCTTCACTTCTTAGTATAACCAGTGTGCTAAAGGCAAATACACACGCTTTTAAGACCAGCAGGGAGCTGGGCGCAGTGGCACATGCCTGTAACCCCAACACTCGGGGAGACAGAGGCAGGCAATCATTGTGAGCTGCAGGCCAGCCTGGTCTACAAAGTGAGTCTAGGACAGCCAAGGTACACAGAGAAACCCTGTCTGTAGGAAAAATAAAAATAAAAAGACTAGCAGAAGGCGGACACACTTCAGCAAGCCTCATATTCTGCTGCTTTCTGGCAGCTTTTCCTGACCCTAAAGCAGCAGTGCATTATTATAGATGCACACACTTGCTGAGCAGTGGATCACTACAGATGCACACACTTGCTGAGCAGTGGATCACTATAGATGCACACACTTGCTGAGCAGTGCATTATTATAGATGCACACACTTGCTGAGCAGTGGATCACTACAGATGCACACACTTGCTGAGCAGTGGATCACTACAGATGCACACACTTGCTGAGCAGTGGATCACTACAGATGCACACACTTGCTGAGCAGTGAATCACTACAGATGCACACACTTGCTGAGCAGTGGATCACTATAGATGCACACACTTGCTGAGCAGTGGATCACTACAGATGCACACACTTGCTGAGCAGTGGATTACTACAGATGCACACACTTGCTGAGCAGTGGATTACTATAGATGCACACACTTGCTGAGCAGTGGATCACTATAGATGCACACACTTGCTGAGCAGTGGATCACTACAGATGCACACACTTGCTGAGCAGTGGATCACTATAGATGCACACACTTGCTGAGCAGTGGATCACTATAGATGCACACACTTGCTGAGCAGTGGATCACTACAGATGCACACACTTGCTGAGCAGTGGATTACACAGATGCACACACTTGCTGAGCAGTGGATCGCTATAGATGCACACACTTGCTGAGCAGTGGATCACTACAGATGCACACACTTGCTGAGCAGTGGATTACTACAGATGCACACACTTGCTGAGCAGTGGATCACTATAGATGCACACACTTGCTGAGCAGTGGATCACTATAGATGCACACACTTGCTGAGCAGTGGATCACTACAGATGCACACACTTGCTGAGCAGTGGATTACTACAGATGCACACACTTGCTGAGCAGTGGATCGCTATAGATGCACACACTTGCTGAGCAGTGGATCACTACAGATGCACACACTTGCTGAGCAGTGGATCACTACAGATGCACACACTTGCTGAGCAGTGGATCACTACAGATGCACACACTTGCTGAGCAGTGGATCACTACAGATGCACACACTTGCTGAGCAGTGGATTACTACAGATGCACACACTTGCTGAGCAGTGGATCGCTATAGATGCACACACTTGCTGAGCAGTGGATCACTACGATGCACACACTTGCTGAGCAGTGGATCACTATAGATGCACACACTTGCTGAGCAGTGGATCACTACGATGCACACACTTGCTGAGCAGTGGATTACTACAGATGCACACACTTGCTGAGCAGTGGATCGCTATAGATGCACACACTTGCTGAGCAGTGGATCACTACAGATGCACACACTTGCTGAGCAGTGGATCACTACAGATGCACACACTTGCTGAGCAGTGGATCGCTACAGATGCACACACTTGCTGAACAGTGGATTACTACAGATGCACACACTTGCTGAGCAGTGGATCACTATAGATGCACACACTTGCTGAGCAGTGGATCACTATAGATGCACACACTTGCTGAGCAGTGGATCACTATAGATGCACACACTTGCTGAGCAGTGGATCACTACAGATGCACACACTTGCTGAGCAGTGGATCACTACAGATGCACACACTTGCTGAGCAGTGGATTACTATAGATGCACACACTTGCTGAGCAGTGGATCACTACAGATGCACACACTTGCTGAGCAGTGGATCACTACAGATGCACACACTTGCTGAGCAGTGGATCACTACAGATGCACACACTTGCTGAGCAGTGGATCACTACAGATGCACACACTTGCTGAGCAGTGAATCACTACAGATGCACACACTTGCTAAGCAGTGGATCACTATAGATGCACACACTTGCTGAGCAGTGGATCACTACAGATGCACACACTTGCTGAGCAGTGGATCACTATAGATGCACACACTTGCTGAGCAGTGGATCACTATAGATGCACACACTTGCTGAGCAGTGGATCACTATAGATGCACACACTTGCTGAGCAGTGGATCACTATAGATGCACACACTTGCTGAGCAGTGGATCACTATAGATGCGCACACTTGCTGAGTAGTGGATTACTATAGATGCGCACACTTGCTGAGCAGTGGATCACTATAGATGCACATACTTGCTGAGCAGTGGATCACTATAGATGCACACACTTGCTGAGCAGTGGATTACTACAGATGCACACACTTGCTGAGCAGTGGATCGCTATAGATGCACACACTTGCTGAGCAGTGGATCGCTATAGATGCACACACTTGCTGAGCAGTGGATTACTGTAGATGCACACACTTGCTGAGCAGTGGATTACTGTAGATGCACACACTTGCTGAGCAGTGGATCACTGTAGATGCACACACTTGCTGAGCAGTGGATCACTACAGATGCACACACTTGCTGAGCAGTGGATCACTATAGATGCACACACTTGCTGAGCAGTGGATTACTACAGATGCACACACTTGCTGAACACTGGATCACTATAGATGCACACACTTGCTGAGCAGTGGATTACTACAGATGCACACACTTGCTGAGCAGTGGATCACTATAGATGCACACACTTGCTGAGCAGTGGATTACTACAGATGCACACACTTGCTGAGCAGTGGATCACTATAGATTCAGACACTTGCTGAGCAGTGGATCACTACAGATGCACACACTTGCTGAGCAGTGGATTACTACAGATGCACACACTTGCTGAGCAGTGGATCACTGTAGATGCACACACTTGCTGAGCAGTGGATTACTACAGATGCACACACTTGCTGAGCAGTGGATCACTACAGATGCACACACTTGCTGAGCAGTGGATCACTATAGATGCACACACTTGCTGAGCAGTGGATCACTATAGATGCACACACTTGCTGAGCAGTGGATTACTATAGATGCAGACACTTGCTGAGCAGTGGATTACTACAGATGCACACACTTGCTGAGCAGTGGATTACTACAGATGCACACACTTGCTGAGCAGTGGATTACTGTAGATGCACACACTTGCTGAGCAGTGGATTACTACAGATGCACACACTTGCTGAGCAGTGAATCACTACAGATGCACACACTTGCTGAGCAGTGGATTACTGTAGATGCACACACTTGCTGAGCAGTGGATCACTACAGATGCACACACTTGCTGAGCAGTGGATCACTACAGATGCACACACTTGCTGAGCAGTGGATCACTATAGATGCACACACTTGCTGAGCAGTGGATCACTATAGATGCACACACTTGCTGAGCAGTGGATTACTATAGATGCAGACACTTGCTGAGCAGTGGATTACTACAGATGCACACACTTGCTGAGCAGTGGATTACTACAGATGCACACACTTGCTGAGCAGTGGATTACTGTAGATGCACACACTTGCTGAGCAGTGGATCACTATAGATGCACACACTTGCTGAGCAGTGGATCACTACAGATGCACACACTTGCTGAGCAGTGGATCACTATAGATGCACACACTTGCTGAGCAGTGGATCACTACAGATGCACACACTTGCTGAGCAGTGGATCACTGTAGATGCACACACTTGCTGAGCAGTGGATCACTACAGATGCACACACTTGCTGAGCAGTGGATTACTACAGATGCACACACTTGCTGAGCAGTGGATCACTATAGATGCACACACTTGCTGAGCAGTGGATCACTACAGATGCACACACTTGCTGAGCAGTGAATCACTACAGATGCACACACTTGCTGAGCAGTGAATCACTACAGATGCACACACTTGCTGAGCAGTGGATCACTATAGATGCACACACTTGCTGAGCAGTGGATCACTACAGATGCACACACTTGCTGAGCAGTGGATCACTACAGATGCACACACTTGCTGAGCAGTGGATCACTATAGATGCACACACTTGCTGAGCAGTGGATTACTATAGATGCACACACTTGCTGAGCAGTGGATCACTATAGATGCACATACTTGCTGAGCAGTGGATCACTATAGATGCACACACTTGCTGAGCAGTGGATTACTGTAGATGCACACACTTGCTGAGCAGTGGATCACTATAGATGCACACACTTGCTGAGCAGTGGATCACTATAGATGCACACACTTGCTGAGCAGACACACCTGAGATATTTATGGAGTCTACTAGAACAAATTACTCCTGTGTTTCAAAACAGCAAAAAATGTCTGCCGTTGAGGGCAGATTTTGGTTACTTAGCTGGAACTCACTATACATTTTTGCTCCCTTTATATCATAGACATCACAAATCGCTGGGCGCAGTGGCGCACGCCTGTAATCCAAGCCCAGCACTCGGGAGGCAGAGGCAGGCAGATCTTTTGAGCTCGGGGCCAGCCTGGTCTACAAAGTGAGTCTAGGACAGCCAGGACTACAAGAGAAACCCTGTCTCAAAACAACAAAAAGAAAGAAAAGAAAAACCGAACATTATCTAACTAGAGAAATGGCACTATTTTAACAGGCTTCTCAGGATTGGATACGCCCCATGAACTCTATCTAGTTCAAGGCCAGATTGGAATGCACAGTGAGTGTTCCGGGCCAGCCAAGGCTGCAGCGAGACCTAGTCTCATACAAAAAAGCAAACCAAACCAAACAACATCAAAGTAACAACAACAAATTAGCCTGTGAGACTCCAGAAGGCAGCTCTCCTTCCTCTTCTTGTGTCTCCCATCAGAGGCTAACAGTGGGATGTGCAGCCACCTGACCTACGCCCCCTCTATTCACCTGGGTAAGACGTGATGGTCCACAAGGGTTAGGGTGAGGTGGCCGGCCTGGTGCAATGCATGGAGGTCAATCTCATCCCGGAAAATCAGCGCAGACTCTGGGATCTGAACCTCCTGGAGGAAGAAGACATTGTCCCCTCGAAGAGGAAGCTCAGCACGCTTTATGTTTAAAACTGGTATGAAGAGTTCTTCTGTTTCAGATGTCTAGGTACGGAATTGGAAAGAAGGAACATCAGAAGGTTCTGGAAGAAGTAGCCCTGACCTGAATCCGGAGATTAGGTTCTGAGTTCACTCCCTAATACACATAGGCAAAACAATAGACCAAAGGAGATACAATCTTGGCTAAGTCACCACTGTCTCAAGGCCACAACTACCAAGTCCATAAAAATAAAGGGATGGCCTTTCTTTTTTAAATACCGCAGATTCAGAATGAGAGCCTTGCTATGGAAGAACACGTTCTATGATTGAGCGGCACCCTAATGTTTTGTAACGTCCCCACTCTTCTTCTTAGCAATAACATGGGAATCAACGTGCTATCTTATGTGAAAGACCAGCTGGGTATAGACTTCAGGCTACAGGAAAGAGATTATCGGTCCTTAGGAGCTAACCCAGGCAGCGGCTGGAGAGATGGCTCAGTAGCTAAGAGCACTGGCTGCTCTTCTAGAGGACCCGGGTTCCGTTTCTGGTACCCACGTGACAGCTCACAACTATCTGCAACTCTAGTCCCAGAGGATCTGCTGGCATACACTCAGTGTATGAGACATACATGCAGGCAAAACACCATACACATCAAATAAGAATAGACCTATCTTTTTAATTGACCTGGGCTGGCATGAATGTAGCTTAGTTGGTACAGTACTTACCCGGCATGTAAGAGGCCTCAGCATTCCCAAAGCTGCATAAACAGTTTGGTAGTTTATGCCTGTAATCCCAGCACACAGGACGTGGAGGCAGAATTTAAAATTCAGTGCTGGGCCGGAGGGATGGCTCAGCGGGTAAGAGCACTGACTGCCCTTCCAGAGGTCACGAGTTCAATTCCCAGCAACCACATGGTGGCTCACAACCATCTATGCTGGGATCTGATGCCCTCTTCTGGCCTGCAGGTGTACATGCAGGCAGAGCACTGTATACATTAAAAAAAAAAAAAAATTCAGTGCTACCCTCAACTACCTAGTGAGTTCACTGTCAATGTGAAAAAAGGCCTGTTTCAAAAAAAAAAAAAAAAAAAAAAAAGATAAATACTAGATCATTGGTATCCATAAGGAACTCAGTAATAACAAACTGTTTGAATATAACTTTATGGTTTTACAAATCCCTTAGGGTGGTTTAAATAACCCCTGCTACACACACCCCATAGGCTCATGTTTGAATACTTAGTCATCAAGGGAGTGGCCCTACATGGGCGGGGTTGGATGGCGTGGCCTTGTTGGAGGGAGTGTCACTAGGGTGGAGCTTTGAGGTTTCAAGGGCCTAAGGTAGGCCTAGTGGCCCTCTCTTGCTGCTCCCAGCACCATGTCTGCCTGTGTGCCACCCTCCTAACTGCCATGCTGAAAACGAACTAAACCTCAGAGACTCTAAGCAAGTCCCAGTTAAATGCTTTTCTGTCTTATTCGTTATCTCTGTGTAGCCCTGGCTGTCCTGGAACTCACTCTGTAGACCAGGCGGGCCTCGAACTCAGAGATCCACCTGCCTCTGCCTCCTGAGCGCGTGTGCCACCAGGCCTGACAAATGCTTTCTTTTTTAAGAGTTGCCTTAGTCACAGCAATAGAAAGCCATCTCTCAAAACAGGCTTAGACATTCCAGATAGAAACACTCAGCCAAGGTCAGGGCTCTTAACGCTCTTTGGTGCTGTGCACACGTGCAGGTGCACATGGGCCTGCAGAAGTCAACCTCGGGGGCCATTCCTAAGCCACCCCCACCCCTCTGCCCTGTTTTGAGACAGGGGCATGACTAAACTCAGCAGTAGGCGAGGCTGGCCGGCCACTGAGCCTGAGGGATCAGCCTGCGTGCCTCCCGAGTGCGGGGTGGGAAGGGAGTGCCCCCATGCCTGGTTCTAGGGACTGAACGCTGCTCCCCATGCCTGCACATCAAGGCTTTACTGACTGCACTAGCCTACCCACTCTCCAGCTTAAAAAAAAATTTTATTCACTTTGTTTTACATTTGCATGTTTGGCCTGTGTGCCATACATGTACCGTACGTGTGCTTGGTGCCTGTTGGGCTCAGAAGAGGACATTTAGATCCCCGGGAGCTGGGGTTATAAATGGTTGTCAACTACCACGTAGGCGCCGGGGAACTGAACCCTGGTCCTCTGAGCCAGCCCTCCAGCCCTTCCTTATTCACTCCTGAGGAAACAGGATGCCCCTATCCTCTCGCGTCCTGCTTCCAAGACCTTACAGAGGTGTGTCATCACACCAAGGGCTGACTAGTGACAAGTGGCAGAGCTGGGCCGTGAGCCCAAGTCTTTTCACTCTGACGG
Source organism: Acomys russatus (assembly GCF_903995435.1). Lineage (NCBI taxonomy): Eukaryota > Metazoa > Chordata > Mammalia > Rodentia > Muridae > Acomys > Acomys russatus. The sequence goes on from NC_067151.1 coordinate 65,968,560, forward strand.
ACTGTTCCTTGGCACTCACCTTTGTAAGGTAAAAAGCCAGGGCAAGAGCTGACACCATGGAGTCTAGGTCACAGGCTTCGTTTCCCAGCACAACATGGAGAGGCCTGGGCTCCTGGAGGGGAGGGAGAAACTAATAAGACATCCTCCGGCATGGCGCACACCTTCTCACTGACCTGCCGGGGATGTGACACTACTGAGAGAGGCTCAGCACAGGCCCAAGTGGCTAGGTTTACACAGTGTGTACATTCAGTTGGCAGAAAGGTGCTTTTCCCCTCCACTAACCCCTGTCCCTGCATGCTAACCCTCAGAAGACAATTATGTGATTGCGTCCTCAAGCAGTTACTGTAGGTAGAAGCATGTGCTCTGGCAATGGACAGTTGAGCGATGCCCTCAAAGATACCACGCTTGATTTGCCCCTCGCTGCCCCTATTTTCAAAATAGAAGAGCAATTCCTACATTTCAAAGCTATAAAAATAGGCAAAGAGGCTTTGAAAATCAAGGTAAAAATAAGACCTACAGCCGGCAGGAAGGCTCTGTGGATTAGGGTGTTTGCCAGAAGCCAAGCCTGATGACCTGAGCTTGACCCCTGGAGCCCACCAGGTAGGAGGAGGAAAAGTTGTCCTCCAGACTCCACACCGTGTGGTCCAGGCACCTGAACGTACAGGCTTGGGGTGCGGCACCTTCACCCACACTCACTACCTTGTGTGCCACACTAAGAAAGCAAGCACACGACCCACAGCAGGAGGCAGAGACAGATGGATCGTTGTGAGTTTGAGGCCAGCCTGGTCTACAAAGTGAGTCCTGGACAGGCTACACAGAGAAACCCTGTCTTGGGGTGGGGGTAGGGGGAAGAGACAGAGCTGCTGCTTCTGGAACTGTTCCAGATGTTTGGTTTGGTGTTAGAGAGGGTCTGACTCTGTAGCCCTGACTGGCCTTGAATCCATCTGCCTCAGTGCTCCCCCCCAGCTCCCTACACACACACACACACACACACACACACACACACACACACACACACACACACGTCCCCCAGATGCTGGGGTTACAGGCATGAGCTAGCCTGGCTTGAACACTTATTTAAATGAATTCGTGTGTGCACATGTGAGCAAGCCCCGGTGCCAACCTCAGATGTTGGTCCTCTCCTCGCTCCTTTTTGTTGGGGAGCGGCTCCTGTTCACTACTGCAGATCTACAACTTTGCTGTCTGTCGTCTCTCCTGCTTTGCTGAAGATGCACTAAGGTTACACATACATGTTGGAGCAGCTGGCTTTGTGTGGGTTCTGGGGATCTGAACTTCCGTCCTCACATTTTCATAAGTCCTTATTCATTCAGCCATTGTGCTGCCTAGTTGTCCGTCAAGCTGACACAACGACAGTCACCGCAGAGGAGGGAGCCTGGACTAAGAAAACGCCTCCAGAGCCTCAGTGGTGGCGCATGCCTTTGATCCCTGCTTGGCAAGCGAATCTCTGTGAGTTCAAGGCCAGCCTGGTCTACAGAGAGAGTTCCAGGACAGCCAAGGCTACACAGAGAAACCCTGTCTGGAAGGTATGTGTGTGTATGTGTGGGATGCCTCCATAAGATCTGGCCACAGGTAAGCCTGTAGGGCATTTTCTTAATTGGCGATTGATTTGGGAGGACTGGTGGTCCTGGGTTCTATAAGAAACCAGACCGAGCCAGGCATGAGGAACAAGGCAGCACGCAGTGCCTCTCTCCAGCCTGTCCATCAGCCCTGCGCCTCCAGGTTGCTACCGTTCAAATTCCTGTCCTGACTTTTATCAATAATGAACCGTGATGAGGCAGCATCGGCCAAATAAACCCTTTTCCTCCCCAGGTTGCTTTGGTCACAGTGTTTCATCCCAGCAACACGTATCATAACTAAGACAGCTATCTCCTCAGCCAGCAACTTTTGTGGTTTTTTGTTTTTAAAGATTTATTTATTATGTATACAGTGCTCTGCCTGCATGTACCTCTGCAGGCCAGAAGAGGGCACCAGAATCTCATTATAGATGGTTGTGAGCCACCATGTGGTTGCTGGGAATTGATCTCAGGACCTCTGGAAGAGCAGCCAGTGCTCTTAACCTCTGAGCCATCTCTCCAGCCCCCAGGTTTTTGGTTTTGTTTTGTTTATTTCGAGACAGGGTTTCTCTGTGTAGCCCTGGCTGTCCTGGACTGGCAATGTGGACCAGGCTGGCCTCGAACTCACAGGGATCCGCTTGCTCTGCCTCCCGAGTGCTGGGGTTAAAGACGTGTGCCACCACTGCCTGGCGAGCTTTTGTGTTTGTGTTTTGAGACGAAGTCTCACATTGAACTCATAGAGATCTACCTGCCTCTAGCCCCTTTCCCCAGTGCTGGAATTAAAGGGTATGTGCTACCACGTCTGGCACAGAACTTTTACTTTGAACTTGTAAAGTCCAGCTGCCAGACAGGCTTTTATTTAGACGCTTGACGGCGTCAGGCATTACTCTAATATTTTTACACCTACTCACTGACCATTTACTCTCTATAACTGCCAAATGAGGCACACACATGCGTCAAGCATCTTCAAGTTGGATGTGATGGCACATGCTTATAATCTCAGCACTTGTGAGGTAGAGGCAGAACGATCAGGAATTCAGGTGTAGCCTCCACTAAATATTAAGTTCCAGGCAAGCCCAGGCTATTTGAGTTCCTGCTAAAAAAAAAAAAAAAAAGAATTATTATCATAATGACGTGAAAGTCCCGGGGACTGCAGGGGGGGAGGGGGAAATTGCATACAGAGCAGGCATTGACTGTTTAGCATTATCTCTCACCCTTGAGGTAGGGTTTGCTAAATAATCCAGTCTTCAACTTTTTTTTGAGAGGAGGTTTCTCTGTGGTAGCCTTGGCTGTCCTGGAACTCACTTTGTAGACCAGGCTGGCCTCGAACTCAGAGATCCCCCTGCCTCTGCTTCCCGAGTGCTGGGATTACAGGCGTGCGCCACCACGCCCAGCCATTTCAGTGTTGCTATTTTGAGCTAGGTCTGTGCTGTGTAGAAGCTGCCCAGCACGTTGCAGAACATTTGACAGGATCTCTGGCCTCTGCCCAGTAGACGCAGATAGCACAGAAGTCACAACAATCCAAACCTGTCCACCTGGCCCCACACTTGATAAGCTGCCCCGGCTGGGTACTACTAGGTCACACGCAGGAGCCAGCAAGGTGCAAAGCAATTGTGGCTTCTTGTCAGAGAAATTTGCTAGGCACAGTGTAGTGAACTGGAAAAGGCTCAGAAGATAAGACACAGCAAGAGGCCTTTATCAAACATTGCAACTTTAGGGGAAAAAACTGGGGTGGGGGGGCAGGGGCGGGGACCGCCTACCGCCATTGTCCTTACATACGTGACCCTCCTCCTACCAGAACAGTTTAGGCTTCCACTCAGCCATGGAGGACTTTGTTCTGTCATTCAGACATTTTCATCTCATACTCCTCATTTTCTTCTTTTTTTTTTTTTTTTTTTTTTTTGAGACAGGGTTTCTCTATGTAGCCTTGGCTGTCCTGGACTCGCTTTGTAGACTAGGCTGGCCTCGAACTCACAGTGATCCACCTGCCTCTGCCTCCCGAGTGCTGGGATTAAAGGCGTGCGCCACCACGCCCGGCTCTCATTTTCTTCTTGTTTTTTGTTTTTCCCCCCTTTTCTTAATATAGCCCAGGCTGGCCTACAACTTACTATGCAGACCAGGCTATCCTTGGACTCCACCTGCCTCTGCCTTCCAGGTGCTGGGATCAAAGGTGTGCGCCACTACACCCAGCACCCACCTGGCCCCTCACGACCATGACTGTAGGTTACAGTGAGGGCCCAGAAACATCAAAAAGCACCATGAGAGGGTTAGACCTTTTAATTTTTTTTTTAGAAAATAATTTTTGGAAATTTTTACTTTTATTGCTTGTATTTGGGTATTTTGCTTGCATGTATGTCTGTGTACCACATGTGTGGCACTGCCCAAAGAGACCAGAGAGGGCTTTATCTCTTGGAACAGGAGTTACAGACCACTGTGAGCACCATAGGTGGCAGGGTCTTCTGGAAGAGCAGCAGTATTCTCAACCACAGAGCCACTGCTCCAGCTTCTTCTTTTTTAAAATAACATTTTGTTTTTTAAGATGGAGTCTTGCTTCCAACTCAGAAGCATCCTGCGTCTGCCTCCCTAATGCTGAAAGCCTGTATGTGCTCACCACAGCTGGCAACACAGAACTCTCTTCCGAAGGAGGAAGGGAATTCTACTCCGGAGGCCCCAGTCATAGGACACAGTGTCTCTCTTGACTTCCCTGAGACTAGAGAGGCCCTCTGTCTCCTAGAGGGCTGCGAACCAAACGGACAGGAAAGCCCTAGGGATAACTGACTCCGGAGCAGGAAGCAGGTTGTAAACATGAAGGGTAGAGGAGAAGAGAAAGGCTGAGCGAGGAGTTCCGGAAGGTCTCAGAAACCCTTCCCCAACCCCTGTAACAGTGCAGCTCAGCCATGGCCAGTCAGAGCCCAGCACAGAGGGAAGACGACACCAAAGCCATTTCACAGCGCGGAGGGGAGAGAAGTGGCTCCAATGTAAGCCGAGAAGCAAACTCTGGTGCGCAGCCAAGGCCAGCAGAGGTGCTGTGCCACTGTGGAGCCTCGACCTGGGTGACCAAAGGTATGCGGCTCACCTTCCTGCCCCTTCCCGGTCAGTGCCACCCCGCTACCCACGCCTACACACACACCACACACACACACACACACACGCACACACACACGCACACACACGCACGCACACACACGCACGCACACACACACGCACACACACACGCACACACACATGCAGGCACACACACACATACACACACACACATGCAGGCACACACACACACACACACACACACACACACGCAGGCACGAGCGCAGGCACACACACTGCCCTCTTTGCACTATTCCTCTCTGGAAAGTAGCAGGACAGGGGCTGGAGAGGTGGCTCAGAGATGAAGAGCACCGGCTGCTCTTCCAGAGGCCCTGAGTTCAATTCCCAGCAACCACATGGTGGCTCACAGCCATCTATAAAGAGATCTGGCGCCCTCTTCTGGTGTGCAGGCACACATGCAGGCAGAACTTTGTATATGCAATAAATAAATAAATCTTTAAAAAAAAAAAAAAAAAGAAAGTAGCAGGACGTCATAGGGACAATCACAGACCAGGGTGGAATCCAATGCTGCTTCTTGTTTCATGACAGGGTTTCTCTGTGTAGCCTTGGCTGCCCTGCACTCGTTTTGTAGACCAGGCTGCCCTGGAACTCACAGCGATCCGCCTGCCTGGGACTAAAGGCGTGTGCCACCACGCCCAGTCCAATGCTGCTTCTTACTCGATATGGAGACCTGGGCTCCTATATAAAATGAAGGCACGGCTGGCAGGATGGCTCAGTGGGCAAGGCTGCCAATCCTGATAACCGAGTTCAGTCCCTGGAACGCAGTGGAAAGAGTTGGGTGCCCTGCAATCTGTTTTCTGACCTTTACCGCATGCCTGCGTGCTGCTGCATACTCCCCACCCCGCAAATATATAAATAAGTGTGAAGTTTTATTTTATGAGGGAGAGAGATGGCTCATGTATGGTTCCTGAAGAGGACCTACGTTTGGCTCTCAGCCACTGCATTGGATGGTTCCAGATGGCTAGGGATCCTATGCCCTCTTCTGGATTCTGGGGGGCACCTCTAGTCACATGTATATTCCCACACATACATTACAACTTTTTTTTGAGATAGGGTTTCTCTGTGTAGCTCTAGGTGTCCTGGAACTCACTCTGTAGACCAGGCTGGCCTCAAACTCACAGAGATCCACCTGCCTTTAACTCAGAGTGCTGGGTGGGTCTGAAGGCGTGCGCCACCGCACCCAGCTCATTTTTCCTTCATGGGCATAAGCTGGGCATGGTGGCGCACGTCTTTGACCTCAGGACTCTGGGGGCTGAGGCAAAAGTACTGCTGCACCACTGAGGCCAATTTGGTCCAAATAAGTTCCAAGCCAGCCTGGACCAAAGATGAGACCCTGGCCCAAAAAAGTAAGAAGAGGAGCTGGGCGTGGTGGCACATGCCTGTAATCCCAGCACTCAGGAGGCAGGGGCAGGTGGATCGCTGAGAGTTCGAGGCCAGCCTGGTCTACAGAGTGAGTCCAGGACAGCCAAGGCTACACAGAGAAACTTTGTCTTGAAAAACCAACCAGCAAACCAAAAACACCCTCCCCCCAAAAAAAAACAAAGGGCAGTTTCTCTGTACTCTGTATGATTGTGCTCCAGAAAGTGGAGACTCCTGGGTGCAAGGCCACCCCCAATTTAGATGGCCCATCTCTCCACTGGCTAAACACTCAGGCCAAACAGTGTCTGTTTTCTAAGCAGCGGAAGAGTTGGGGCGGGGGGAGCAGGAATACAGCTAAACTTAGCAGCATGGGAAACCTGAGCTGTCAGAATTGAAAGCCACAGGAAGGACATTATTTAAAAAGACAACATCTATCTAAGTTGACCCAGCTGGCCTTGAACTCCGAGATCTACCTTCCTCCGCCTGGGATCAAAGGCATGGACCACCAACCCTACCTGCTTTCACTGCATGCCTGGCTGACTTAGGGGTCCACCCTGCAGGCCAAGCTGGTCTGGAACTGGTAATTCTACTTTCACCTCCCTAGTGCTGAGATCACAGCACATGCCACCATGCCCAGTTTGTTTTTGTTTTTTGTTTTGTTTCTATGTAGGCCTGGCTGTCCTATAATTCAATATGTAGGCTGGCCTTTAATTCACAGAGACCCTCCAGCTGGTACTGACCGTGTGAGAACCACACCCAGCCAAAAACCTTTCTGAAAGAAAAGGGACAGAGTGTGGCTTGTTGGGTAAAGGTGGATGCTGCCCAGCCTGGTGATCGGAGTTCAATCACTGGGACCGACAGAACAGAGCACTAACTCTTGAAAACCATTCTCTGGGGGCTGAAGACATTGCTCAGTGGTTAAGAGCACTGACTGCTCTTCCAAGGACCTGGGTTCAAATCCCAGCACCCATGTGGCAGTTCACAACTGTCTGTAACCTCAAGGTGTCTGACACCCTCACACAGATATACATGAAGGCAAAACACAAATGTAAGTAAAATAATTTTAAGAAAAAGAAAAGGAAAAAAACAAAACCATTCTTGACTTCTACGTGTACAATGTGGCATACTTGTGTACACACACGATAAATTAGTGTAATATAAACAAACACTTAAAGGAGGGGCCTGGAGAGATGCTCAGTGGCTAAGAACACTTGTTGTAGCTGGGCGTGGTGGTGCATACTTTTGATCCCAGCACTTGGGAGGCAGAGGCAGGAGGATCTGTAAATTGGAGGCCAGCTTGGTCTACAGAGAAAATTCCGGAACAGCCAGGGCTAAACAAAAACAAAACAACAAGAACTGTCTCAAAAAGCCAACAAAACAAAATAAAAACCAGCACTTGTTCTTGCAGAGGACCTCAGTTTGGTTCCCAATAGCTACACAGTGGCTCACAATCATCCAAAACATGTATTTCAGGGATCTGACGCCTCTTTTCTTTCTTTCTTTTTCTTTCTTTTTTTTTTTTGGTTTTTCGAGACAGGGTTTCTCTGTGTAGCCTTGGCCATCCTGGACTCACTTTGTAGACCAGGCTGGCCTTGAACTCACAGCCATCCGCCTGCCTCTGCCTCCCGAGTTCTGGGATTAAAGGCGTGCGCCACCACGCCCGGCTTCTTTTCTTTTCTTTCTTTTTTTTTTTTTGAGACAGAGTTTCTCTGTGTTCTGGACTCACTTTGTAGACCAGGCTGGCCTCGAACTCAGTGATCCACCTGCTTCTGCCTCCCAAGTGCTGGGATTATAGGTGTGTGCCACCACGCCCAGCCCTGATACACTCTAACCTCTGAGGGTATCATCCATGCATGAGATGTACATACATACATACATACATACATACATACATACATACATACATACAAGCAAGAAAAAAACTCATACACAAAAAATAAACCTAAAAAAGTTTTAAAGAGAAGAGGAAGAGGAGGGAGAAGAAGACCCATTAGCTGAAAGTACACACCCTGAAGTGTCTTTGTATTGTTTTAAGGCCTGGATCCCAGGCAGGAAGAGAGTTTGGGGCTAAGAAACCACTTCCCCTCTGAAGATGACCATGGTCGACAGCTACTGTACACAATACTAACAAAGGGGAGGGCAGGCCTGACATACCCCACCCCGCCCAAGAGAACTGGAGGAGGGAGAATGACCAAGCAGCCACGTGATTGCCATGTCATGCCTGAGAAGTGTACCTTTGTTCCCAGCTCAGCCTGAAATGTGGCCTGGACCCTCAAGACTAAAGTACAAGATGAGTCACTAGGAACAGGAGCCCATTAAAAAAAAAATAATAATAGCAGGGCGTGGTGGCCTTTAAACCCAGAGGCAGAGGCAGCCTGGTCTACAAATCAAGCCTAGAACAGCCAAGGCTACACAGAGAGACCCTGTCCTGGGGGTGGGGGGGGGGTGGTGGAGATCTCCTCCCCTTTCCCTTCCTTTGTTTTTGTTGTGTTTGTGTTTTGTTTTGTTTTCAAGACAAGGTCTCACCATGTGCCTCTGGCTGTCCTGGAACTCACTGTATAGACTAGGCTGGCCACAAACTCGCAGAGCCCCGCTTGCCTCTGCCTCCACCAGGCCCTTTGTCTTTTGTTTGTACATAGCCTGGGCTGGCCTGGAATCTGCTCTGTAGCCTGAGCTGACCTCTAACTTGGGCTCTTTCCATCTCTACTTCAGCTGCCAAGTTCAGGTGTGCAGATTTCTTTTCAGTGGAACATGCTATTGTCATGCGGCAGAAACTACAGAAAAGTTCTCCAGAGTCACATGCTAAAAATATGGTATTACAGAACTGGCTGCTATCAGCTGTCTCTGTCCTGTGCAAAAGCCAAGCATTCACAACGCCCACAGAGTCACTTACTGCTGTGACTGTCTGGATCTGGTCTCTTTTTCCACTGGCAGATGCGGGGGTTATCTAGCTGGGACATCCGTCATCCCCTTGATCACAGGGATGGATTCTGCTGAGCCAGAGTCCAACTCCCTCCTTCACTGCCCCACCTACATCCCTCCTGAAGAGGACAAGCCTCGCCATCAGAAGACTGCTCTTTGGTCAGGGTGCACAGGGAGCTACACTCCTCTCCTGGAGACTTCAAACAAGCTCTTGTTTGTTTGAGACAGGGCCTCTGTATGTAGCCCTTGACATCCTGGCATTTGTTTTGTTTTGCTTGGCTTTTCAAGACAGGGTCTCTCTGTGTAGCCCTGGCTGTCCTGGACTCACTTTGTAGACCAGGCTGGCCTCAAACTCACAGCGATCGCCTGCCTCTGCCTCCCAAGTGCTGGGATACAAGGCTCTCATCCTGGCATTTGCTATGTAGACCAGTTAGGCTCTCTTAATATAGGAATATTAAGGGAAGGCTGGAGAGATCGCTCAGCAGTTCCCAGCACCCACAAGGGATGGGTCACAACATCTTCTAATGCCAGCTCCAGGGGACTTATTAAAGCTCTCTTATGAGCCAGGTGTGGTGGCGCATGCCTTTAATCCCAGCACTCAGGAGGCAGAGGCAGGCAGATCTCTGTGAGTTTGAGGCCAGCCTGGTCTACAAAGCAAGACCAGGACAGCCAGGGCTACACAGAGAAACCCTGTCTCGCAAACCCAGAAAAAAAAAAAAAAAAAAAGAAAAAACAAAACAAACAACTCTCTTCTGGAGATGGGTGTGGTGGTGCACAGACTTTAATCCTAGCACTTGGGAGGGGAGGCAGAGGCAGGCGGACATCTGTAAATTTGAGGCCAGCTTGGTCTACGAAGAGAGTTCCAGGACAGCCAGAACTATTATACAGAGAAACTCTGTCTTGAAAAAAACCAAGAAACCAAAAACTCTCTTCTGAACTCTGAGGATGCATGTGGCAGATACTCACAGATACACACGGACACACACACACACACACACACACGGACACACACTGACACTCACAGATATCCATGCATACGCACACATTTCTTTTAGAACAGGGAGCATTAGCAGATTCTGGGGAACTGGGTGGAAAGAAAAACGGCCCCTATCTTTTCACATCTGTTTTGTGTGTCAGTGTTTTCCTTATGTTCCACAATTAAAGAGTGAGAATTACTGGCGTCCCCCAGTGAACGCTGCTATTGTCTTATCAGCTAACATTCTTAGAGTCACATACTCAGCTGCCTTCAGGAGGGGAGAACACAGGGACACAAAGCAGCTAGATTTTGCTCCTTGGAGGAGGCACGTGGAGGAATGCTGGGATAGTGTAAAACTGGAAAAGTATCACCGTCGACGTGATGTCCTGCCAACCTTCATTGTTACCTGGGGGGATGGGTGTGGCTGGTATATGTTAGACAGAAGACTTTCTGGGTCAGTTTTCAGGTCTAAGGGCTTTTTCACTGAATAGTGGGAAAAAGAGAAGAACAGTTACTCACACGATGCTGAAAACCTCCTGACAGGATAGCACTTAGAATGATGCCATAAACACCCTGAGCTGGTGGAGGGAGACAAGGCAGCTAAGTGTGCTTCCTGCTCTTTCAGAGAACAGAAGCTTTGTTCTAGGGGATTCTACACCCTCTTCTGGCCTCCTAGGATACATGCACACGCAGCACACGCATACGCTCACACACACACACACACACAAATAAACATTAAGGGACTGAAAAGATGGCTCATCAGTTAACAGCTCTTACTGTTCTTGAGCAGGACCAAGTTCTGTTTCTAGCACCCACACTAGATTGCTCACAAGCTCCTGTGATATCAGCTCCAGGGGGATATTGGATCTCTAATGTCTGAAGGAACAGAAATAACTTAAAAATTAATTCCCCACAAAATCTTCAAAACTAAGTCTTAAAAAAAAAAAAAAGAAGAAACAAGACAAAACAAAACTCTTGGGGCTGGGGAGAGTTAAGAGCACTGGCTGATCTTCCAGAGGTCCTGAGTTCAAGTCCCAATGCCCACATGGTGCCTCAAAACCACCTACATTGGGTTCTAATGCCCTCTGTACTTGGCAAACTGAAGCAAAAGACCAAAAGTCCTAGACTAGCCTAAGCTGCAGAGCAAGATTTTATCTCAGAAACAAGAGGCAGCACTGAAGAGGAACAAATGAGAATAAATTCTAAAAACGTGATCGTCGGTGTGCGCCTGTAATCCCAGCACTGGGGAGCCAAAGGCAGGAAGATCACTGTGAGTTCGAGGCCAGCTTGGTCTACAGAGTGAGTCCAGGATGGCCAAGGCTACACAGAAAAACCCTGTCTCGAAAAACAAAACAAAACAACAACAACAACAAAACTCTTTTGTATTGTGGAGAGAAAGTGAGAGGGAGGGAGGGAAGGAGGGAGCGATGAGATCCCACTGTGATCCCTGAGATTGTGAACTGTAAAAACCTGTCTTTTGGGGCTGGAGAGATGGCTCAGGGGTTAAGAGCACTGTCTGCTCTTCCAGAGGTCTTGAGTTCAATTCCCAGCAACCACATGGTGGCTCACAACCATCTATAATGAGATCTGGTGCCCTCTTCTGGTGTGCAGGTGTACATGAAGACAGAGCACTCATACATAAAATAAATAAATCTTACCAAAACACCCAACCCTGTCTTTTGTTTGGCGTGGTTGGTCCGTAACACACACTTTTAATCCAAGAGCATTCTGTAAAAATGATTTAATAAAGCTAACCCTAGGTTAAGAGTAAGAGCAAGAAACCATAAGGATTGAGGGGTGTTTAAGACAGTGTGGAGAAGCAGAAGGGGTCTTTGGTGCTTCTTTTTTTTTTTTAATTTATTATGTATGCAGGGCTCTGTCTGCAGAATAGAAGATGGAACCAGATCTCATTATAGATGGTTGTGTACCATTATGTGGTTGCTGGGAATTGAACTCAGGACCTTTGGAGGAGCAGCCAGTGCCCTAAACCTCTGAGCCATCTCTCCAGCCACCGGCTTTGGTGCTGCCTAGCGTGAGATTTTTAGCTTGGCTCTTAGCTCCTCTCCTCCTTGGCCTTTGGCTTTTTGAGCTTTGAGTTAGGAAGCCTTTTCCTTGGGTTTTTTAGCCTTTTCCTCTAGGGCTGCTAGCTGAGCTAGTGAGCCTTTGGGCCTTTTCCATTGGAATGTGAGCTGAGTAGGAAGGTCGGTTGGGTACTTTCTCTGCCTCTCTGAGCTAAAAGGTTTTCACCTCAGCATGTGGCTCCTGAGTCTTTATTGGTAAAATAGAATGCTTTGGATTTTCATTTAAAACACAAGATGGTTCCGCAGACACAGGCATTTGCCACCAAACATAATAACCTGAATTTAGTCCCTGGTACCCACTTGGTGAAAGGAGATCATGGTGAGAGTTTCCTCTGATTCTCACATGTATCCACACGGCATGAGTGAGGCTCCCAACACACTAATAAATAGTTAAGTAAAACTTAACGCTGGGTGTGGTGGCGCACACCTTTAATCCCAGCACTCGGGAGGCAGAGGCAGGCGGATCGCTGAGTTCGAGGCCAGCCTGGTCTACAAAGTGAGTCCAGGACAGCCAAGGCTACACAGAGAAACTCTGACTTGAAAAACCAAAACCAAACAAAAAACAAAAAATTTAATTTAACAATTTTTTAGGGATTACAGAAATGGCTCAGTGATTAAAAACCTGATCTTACGAAGGGCTTATTAACCGCGTCACGTGACCCATCCCCAGGGACACCACTGTCCTCTTCTGCAATGCATGGGCACTGCACTTAAATATACAAATACTACACATACATAAAACTATATATATATATATTTTTTAAATATATATATATATATATATATTTTTTTTTAATATATATATATATATATATATATATTTTTTTTTTTTAAAGGGCTTTTAATCCCAGAAGGAGAGGCAGGTGGACCTCTGAGGTTGAGACTGGTCTGATCTACATAGTTCCAATCCAGCCAGGGCTACATAGTGAGACTCTATTTCATATAAATAAAATTAAATAAATAAATAAATAAATAGCCAAGCTGGGCGTTGCAGTAGATTCCTATAATGCCAACGTTGAAAAGTAGAAGCAGAAGGGACCAGAAGGTCACAGTCAACCTCGGCTACATTGAGACTTCAAGGTCAGCCTGGGCTGTATAAGACAATCTCAAAACAAACACAGTAAAGAGTAAAACAAAATATGCAGATCTCATGCCTAGGGTGATGGCACGCATCTCTTAACTAGTGTGTGTGTGTGTGGGGTGTGTGTGTGTGTGTGTGTGTAGGGGTATGTGTGTGTAGGGGTGTGTGTGTGTGTGTAGGGGTGTGTGTGTGTAGGGGTGCGTGTGTGTGTAGGGGTGTGTGTAGGGGTGCGTGTGTGTGTGTAGGTGTGTGTGTGTGTGGGGTGTGTGTGTGTGTGTGTGTGTAGGGGTATGTGTGGGGGTGTGTGTGTGTAGGGGTGTGTGTGTGTGTAGGGGTGTGTGTGTGTAGGGATGTGTGTATGTAGGGGTGTGTAGGGGTGCGTGTGTGTGTGTGGGGTGTGTGTGTAGGGGTGTGTGTGTGTAGGGGTGTGTGTGTGTAGGGGCGTGTGTGTAGGGGTGTGGGGGGGTGTGTAGGGGTGTGTGTGTAGGGGTGTGTGTGGGGTGTGTGTGTGTGTGTGTAGGTGCGTGTGTGTGTGTAGGGGTGTGTGTGGGGTGGTGTGTGTGTAGGGGTGTGTGTGTAGGGGTGTGTGTGGGGTGTGTGTGTGTAGGGGTGTGGGGTGTGTGTGTAGGGGTGTGTGTGTGTAGGGGTGTGTGTGTAGGGGTGTGGGGGGGGTGTGTAGGGGTGTGTGTGTAGGGGTGTGTGTGGGGTGTGTGTGTGTGTGTAGGTGCGTGTGTGTGTAGGGGTGTGTGTGTAGGGGTGTGTGTGGGATGTGTGTGTGTAGGGGTGTGGGGGGTGTGTGTAGGGGTGTGTGTGGGGTGTGTGTGTGTAGGGGTGTGGGGGTGTGTGTAGGGGTGTGTGTGGGGGGTGTGTGTGTAGGGGTGTGTGTGTGTGTAGGTGGAGGCAGGAGATTCCCATAAGAAAAGAAGTAACCAATGAAAATTGGTTCCAAATTGCCGTATGCACTAAAACAACTGCCCCCAAATATGGTGGCTTTTTTCTTCCTGGGGCGGGGGCGGGTTATGAGAACTGAGTCTCACCACGGAGCTCAGGTTTGCTCTGACCTCAGTACATAACCAGGCTGCACGTTAGCTTATATTTTTTCCCTTCAGCCTACTCAAGGCTAAGATTACAAGTATGCGGCACCATGCCTGTCTAGATGATTTCCAAAAGGAAAGTTTTGGTGTTGAACCTCACCCCAAATTCAAATTAAGAATATTCGTTTATCCCTGCAGCCGAATCTACAGCAGAATTAGTGACTTTCAAGGTTTGCTAAAGACCAGAGTCTATTGCCCAGTTTTGTTCGATTTGTGTGTGTATGTGTGGGGGTGCTTTGGGGTTTTTGCTTTTTTGTTTTTTCCAGACAGTTTCTCCTTGTGTAGTCCTGGCTGTCCTGGACTCGCTTTTAGACCAGGCTGGCCTCGAACTCACAGAGATCCACCTGCCTCTGCCTCCCTGAGTGCTGGAATTAATTACAGGCGTGAGCCATCGTGCTTGGCAGTGTTTTTCGGGGTCCTTTTTGAGGGTTTTCCCCCCCAGCCCAGAGCGGGCCAGAACTGGTGAACCTTCAGCCTCCTCCTCCCGAGTGCTGGAACTGGAGGCATGTGGCTACCACACCCAGCTGAGTTATTTTAAAGGAAGATTGCTGTCTGTCTAGGTTTCTTGGGGGGGGGGGGGCAGAGCAGCTCGCAGTAGGGGCCCAGGTGACTTGGAGCCTCTTAGGGGAACAGCGACCTCGCTGCACGGCTGTCAGCACAGCTGGGTGAGTCCAGCTGGCTCGGAAGCACCAAAAATAAGCTACAAAGAATTCGGGGGCCATGCTTACGGTTTAGAGTCCAAACACACTTCGTTGTTTATCCCTTACCAAGGAGGGGATATTTTTACGTATTTGTGAGTGACTGTGAGACGTGTGTGTGTGCGCGCGCTAAAGGAGAACACTGGAAGCAAAGGAATGTAAGTTGTGGGTCAACATATATGCCTGATGCATTATCCTGTATGTTGGTTTAATAAACAGATTTAAAGTAAAACACAATGGCGGCTCTATCTAGGAGGAAAAAATAAAAAAATAAAAAATAAAAAGGCAAACCGCCATTCAGAGGCAATAAAGCGGTGCCCCAGGTGCCCTCCACCTCCCCGGGCGAGGTGCACCTGGAGCCGGTGGACTCAAGCCGGGTTTGCCGGAGGGGAACGGAGAGGGGCGGGGAGAAAGGGACAGACACACCGCCGGGCGAGGGACCCGACTCACATCTCCGCGTCCCCTCCGTGCTCCCCCCACACCTTCGTCCTTCGCGGACCCCACGCTGCATTCCTGCCGGTCACGGACCGGGACCCGTTACCTGCACAGCGGCTCGACAGTCCAGCAGGTAGGTCTCCATGGCGAGGCCCGAGGCGTGCTGTTGCCCCTCGGCGAGGAGAGGCGAACCCGGCCGACCGTACCCCGCCCCAGACTCAGGGTCTAGAGCGGAGAGTCAGGGGGCGGGACTCGAACCCCCTACACAAGGGTTCGGCCTCCGAACCCCCCAAGAGGAAGTGCGTAATACGGCACTCCGGGAGTCCGGCGTTACCCCGCCCCCGGCGGCGGAGGCTAAGTTCTGAGCCCAGAGACTCATGGGAGGTCAAGGAGGAGCATGTCGCGGTACCTCCTGGGAAATGTAGTCCAGAAGCTTGTGAGAGGTTTTTGTTTTTTGTTTTTTCCCTCCCCCCCAGTGAACAGTTTTCTGAGTGCTATGACATACAAATTATGTATGTGTCACAATTACTCGCCTTTATGGCACCTGAACTCGCTCTTCCAGATAGGACTAAGTATAGTATCTTTCCATACATTACACTGAACATTTGAAATTAATGTAAATTAACTTCAATTTTTTTCTTTTTTTCATTTAATACAAGGTCTGGCTATGTAGCCCGAGCGAGTGTGGAACTTGTAATCTTTTTCCTCGGCTTCCTGAATGTTGGATTCACAGAAGCTGGCTTGGTTGGGACTTTAAATTACAACATGGCTCTATAGCTTACTAAAACAGCTTCTTGCCATGTTAGGTGTTTTCTTTCTTTCTTTTTAATTCTTCTCTTTACCAAACTAACCTATTTGATCAGTGGTGTGTTTGTTCGTGCCAACTCTTGCTGTTTCATAGTTCTCTTTTCTCCTACAGCCCGAGCAAATATCTCCTCGTGCCGTTCTTGGACTGTTGCAACCATGACTCCGCTTCCTGGGTCTGTCGCAACTGTTCTCTCAGCTTTCCGAGCTGCTTGAAGCCTCATCCTGTGGCAGCCGCGTCAGTAGAGTGTAGAGGAGCCTTCAGAATGTAAGGTTAGGTTCCAACATCCCTTAACTGCCACTTGGCGTGTCCCAGAACACACTGCTGGGGGCGGGGGGAGGGGACTGTCCCTTCATCACAACATGTTTCCTCATATTTTAATCTATCCCCAGATTTTCTTGCTTCTCAGGACGATGAGAGGAGGCGAGCGCGTCTTCCTCACCCTCGACGTGTATTACCAGGCACACACAGATCAGTTCCATTTCTAGCCTTAAAAAAGAAAACAAAACAAAAAATCCACAACTATACAGGGAGGAAGGGAGGACTTGGAAAGCAGTCCTCTGGGGGCTCCAGAAAAACAGGAATGGGGATTTTTTTTTCTTCCTTTTCTTTCATTATCAAACGAGTAAATACACAAACACAATGCTCTTTGGAAACCCTGCTTCTGTGGCCGCAGAGCAGAGGGCGGCCGCGGGCATCCAGCGAGGTCTGAGCAGCTGTCCCGCCCTGCTCCTCCCGGCAATGCCACGGCCGCTTGCTTTTCCCGGCTCTCACCAGAGAGGCACACGCGCCCCGTGCCTCTCCGCGGCAGGCGGAGGGAAGAGAAAGGGTCTGTTGTTCCTCCTCTCCTCCTTTCCGCCTCTCGCCCGGCTTGCTGACCGGCTCAGACAGCCCCGGGTGGAAACCCTCCGCCGCCGAGCAGGCTCCTCCTCCTTCTCCTCCTCCTCCTCCAGGGACCTGGCCCTTAGCTAATTTGTCTTTGTCCCGACCGAGGGCAAAAAGAAGAAAAAGAAAAACCACAAACTTCCTTTGGAAGGCAGTTTGTAGGCTGGGCCTGGAGCGCACGCCGCCGCCGGAGACGCTGGGAGGCCGGAGGGGACCGCCTGCGCTCGCCCCTCGCCCGCGCTCGCCCCTCGCTGGCCCTGCGCCCTCGCCGGCGCTGCGCCCTCCACCCTCCTCCTCCTCCGGCGCCCACCCACGGTGCGGGGCGTGAGTCCCGGAGTGGCCACGACCCAGGCTGGACGCCGCCGCGCCAGTACACCCGCGCCCAGCACCGGGGCTGACAGCTGGGAGGCAGCTGGCGCAGGCGGCGCCCCTCCACGATGTCCCCTCCTCCCGCGCCGAACCGCCGGAACTGAGTCCTCTCCCTCCCGGTGCCGGGACCGCCTCCACCTCTCCAAGGTAAAAAACTTTGTTTTCCAACTATCTTCTTCCAGCTCTCCTCTTCTCTCTCTTGGGGGAAGGGGGTGGGGTGGGGAGGAGTTGACACACCTGACGTCCCAGGCACAGGGAGCCGTGAAAGCCATGCGATCCCGTCGTTTCCCCATTGTCAACAAACCCTCTCCCTCTCCGTGCCAGCCAGAATTGCAGTGCTCGCCCTTATTCTAGAGGAGTCTCGAAGAAGCACTGCTGGCAGGAAGATTTGCACTCGGCCGAGAAGACTGGGTAAGAAGCAGTAAAGGACTTGAGGGGAGAAGGGTCCTGAGGGTGGACGATGTCTTCTTCAGGCTACATATTTAATACGCTTCTTCTACTGCTAAATAGTATCTGCTGCTGACTAGGAAGGCACCCGGAGTGTTTTGACTCCCTCACCTGTGCCCGTAAGAAATTCCAAGTAGAGGGGAAGTGTGGGTTTTGGACTCAAGAAAGAAAAGGAGGGGCAAGGCTGAAGCCAGGTTTGTTGGAGCACTCTCCCCTCATACTCCTCCCCTGAGGCCTTGCTGCTCTGTGAGCCTTGCAAGGTGCAGCCCTCTTGCACCTCATGCCCTGCCCACTCCCTCCAGTGGCTTCTTGTAGCTCCTTTCTTTGGCTGGCTAGTTTTTCCCAACCCCCAATTAATTATTGATCATTTTCTAGCCTTGGGCAGGAAATGAGCAATGCTTGTCTTTAGACTTTTTCAATTTTCCCAGGCGTGGCTTCTGTTTCAGGATCCGCCCTAAGTGCCATAGGAGGGCAAGAGATGTGGAGAGAGAAAGGGGGGGGGGGGGGGGAGTGGAGGGCCTACAGGTAATTTTTGCTACTCTGAATCTTTTTTAAAAATATATTATTAATTTATTCATATTACATCTCAATTGTTATCCCATCCCTTGTATCCTCCCATTCCTCCCTCCCTCCCGTTTTCCCCTTACTCCCCTCCCCTATGACTGTGACTGAGGGGGCCTCCTCCCCCTGTATATGCTCACAGGGTATCAACTCTGATTCTAAACAAACAAAATATAGCTGGGTGTGGTGGTGCACGCCTTTAATCCCAGCACTTGGGAGACAGAGGCAGGAGGATCACTGTGAGTTCAAGGTCCGCTTGATCTACAAAGCGAGTCCAGGGAGGCTACACAGAGAAACCCTGTCTTGAAAAACAGAAACAAAAAACAAAATATAAATTACCTGCAGCCAAGCCGGGTGCGGTGGCGCATGCCTGTAGTTAATCCTGGCACTCAGGGAGGCAGAGGCAGAGGCAGGTGGATCTCTGGTTTACAAAGTGAGTCCAGGACAGACAGGGCTCTGTCTTGAAGGTGGAAAGAGTTGAGGTTAGGCATGTCATAAATCACTTAAAATCCTGTCACTTGGGAAACTGAGGCAGGATTACCAAAAGCTTGAGACAAGCTTGGACAACCAGAGATCCACCTGTCTTGGCCTCCTAGTGCTGGAATGAAAGGTGTGTGTAACCACGCCCAATGACACATTTCAAAGGGTTTTTAAAAGAAAGAAAAGACAAGATTCCTAATTGATTTAAACACACGCCCTCTGGCCAGGCTATATCCTTAGGACTTTGGAGATTGAAGGGAGCTATTCCTGAGGCAGGTGTAGGCTTTTGTTACCAGCTGCAGTCCTGTCTCTATCTCACTGGGATCGACAGCAAGTTAACCCGGTCCAGTGTTCACATCCAGAAAGAGCTATGTACAGGAGCTGTAAAGGTGTGTGTGCCCGCGGAGGAGAGGCCCGGGCGCTGCACATGCCAGGCAAGGTCCCACCACTGAGCTATGTGCGTTAATTTTATGTGCGTTGGAGTGAAGGTGTCAGATCCCCTGAGAACTGGAGTTACAGACAGCTGTGAGCTGCCATGTGGGTGCTGGGAACTGAACCTGCGTCCTCTGGAAGAGCAGCCCGTGCCCTTAACCACTGACTCTTCAGCCTCCCCCCCTTTTAAATTTTATTTTGAGATAGGGTCTCACAAAAATCCTCCTGTCTAAGCCCCTTTAGTAACTGAAACTAAAGGTCTTTGCCACTATTCACACTGTCCCTAGGGGAGGGATATATATATAACGTGTGTGTGCGTGCGTGTGTGCGTGTGTGTGTGTGTGTGTGTGTGTGTGTGTGTGTGTGTGAGAGAGAGAGAGAGAGAGAGAGACTGTTTGCCTCTCTGTACACATAGCACATGTCCTTGGCACCCATGGAAGCATCCCTGGAACTGGTGTTCCAGACCCTTGTAATCCCCTCTGTGGGTGCCGGGAATTGAGCCTTGGTCTTCTGGAAGAGTAGTATGTGCCTTTAGCCATGGAGCCATCTCTGCGGCCCTTGGGCATCGTAATGTAAATCAATAATCATCAGTTTCCTATTCCTTATAAACATTGAGCAAGAGAATATGCCGATAGGAACTGAAGAGTTGCTGTGTCGGCTCCAGCTGGCAAGAGCTGCCTGCTGGAGGGCTTGTGGGCGGGGTTTCTTGTGCCCCCCTAACTAAAGTAATTACTGATCGTAGGATCAGAGCCGGGGCGGCCTTAACAAGTTGAGTTGGGCCTCTTGTCTTCAATAAGCCAATTCAAAGAGCTGAATTAATATTAAAAAGTAGGGCCTGTTGGTGATGGCACACGCTGTTAATCCCCGAGGCAGGTGGATCTATCTCTGTGAGTTCCAGGCCAGTCTGGTCTACACAGCAAGTCCAGGACAGCCAGGGCTACAGAGAGAAACCCATCTTGAAAAACAAAACAACAAAAGTAGGAGCCGGTGAGATGGTGGAGTTGATGAAGGCTCTTGCTGCCTGTTGACCTGAGTTTGATCCCCAGGTTCAAGTTTCCTTCCGACCTCCAACTGTGTACACACACAGACACTAAATAACTGAAATAAAATGATGAAAGGGGGAGGGGCAGAGATTGATTTAACGTGGCCACATTAAGACTAGCAACAAAAGAAAAAAGACTATCAACAAAGAAATTTGGTGACGCCGACCCCCCAAGTCCATCTTCAGAGTCCTAAGTTAAGGGCACAGCCGAGTGGCCCTGCCCACTTCTGACCCATCATTCTTTGGGGCTCAGCCTCATCCTGCAGGGTTGTCAGACAAGTTGTTAGAACTCAGTGAAATCTTTTCCTGGATACAAGTTCCTCTCTGGCTGGCTTCAAGGGGCCAGTGTATTTTCCTCCTCTGGAGTTTGAGGTTCCTGTGGGAAATTTCAATTGCTCAAGATCCGTTGTTTGAATGGTCCCGTTGGCCAAGAAAGGAAGGACATGAAGTGTCTCTTGAGGACACTGGTTCCCAACCTGGGCATCTCGACCCCTTTGGGGCGGGGGTGTTGAAGGGTCACCTAAGACGATAGCAAAACACAGATTTCTGTTCCTCACGGTAGGAGGATCATGGTTGTGACGTAGCAATGAAAATTTTTTTCTGGGTGGGAGTCACCACCCATGAGGAACTGTCTTAAAGGGTGGCAGCATTAGGAAGGCTGAAAGCCACCACTTTAGACTGCTCCCAATCCTTCCAGGGACGCCCAGGTTACAAAGTTGCTTATCACTGACTCAGATCTCATGGCCGGAAGTCCCTCCCTAGCCTGCTGCTGCAATTGGCTTGGGGCTGTGTAAGGTTGGACAGGTCATCTGAGAACAGCTCAGGCCTGTAATACCAGCACAGCGGTGACTTCAGGTTGGAGCATTGCCTAGGATTCTAGGTCAGAGCCTAACGTGGTAGCATGCACTTCTAATTCTGGGCTTCAGGAGACAAGCAGGTGGATCTGAGTTTGGGGCTAGCCTGGTCTATGGAGGGTAGTCAAGGCTACCTAGTAAGACTTTATCTTGAAAATAAGTAAATAAATAACTATAGAGTCCTTTGAGGAACAGATTTCTTCTTTCTTTTTTCTTTTAAAATGTATTTATTACATATACAGTGTTCTGCCTGCAACCAGAAGAGGGCACTAGATCTCATTATAGATGGTTGAGAGCCACCATGTGGTTGCTGGAGTTGACCTCAGGACCTCTGGAAGAGCAGACAGTGCTCTTAACCTCTGAACCATCTCTCTGGCCCCAGATTTCTTCTTTATGAGCTTGGCACAAAATTTAGGATCATGGTGTTACCTTTTTTTTTTTTTTCTTCATCTTTCATCCATCAAAGCACGTGATGACTGCTCTCTGGTCTCTGGGCGAACCAAGGGCGTCAGCAGCCTCTGTGCTCAGAATGTTCTGGGAAGGGACATGGTTCAGTGGTGTATGTGGTGTTTGCAACTGACAGGACGCCTTTAACAGGGCAGCCTGAACATCGCTGTGCTAGCAGCATAAAAGATTGTTTGGTTTTGTTTATTGGTTAGTTGTTGGTTGGTTTGAGAACTTATGGGCCAAACCAGGGTTTCACACATGCTTGGGAGTACTACACCTCCAGCCCACCTCAGGATGGTCCTAACACATCCCTCCGCTCTCTTCCTTCTGTTGTGGCACTGCTCTTAACTGTCCCTTTCTGTATTTTCTTTTCTTTCTTTTTTTTTTTTTGGAGGGGGTGGTGGTTTCAAGACAGGGTTTCTCTGTGTATCCCTGGCTGTCCTGGACTCACTTTGTAGACCAGGCTGGCCTCGAACTCACAGGGATCCTCCTGCCTCTGCCTCCTGAGTGCTGGGATTAAAGGCATGTGCCACCACCACCCTGCTTTTCCCTCATTCTTAATCACTTTCTGTTTCAGGGAAGCGAGTTCCACCCAGTGACTTCCATCCCTTCCAAACCTGGAAGAGCAAGTCCTGTCAGTCCCCTCTGGTCACAGCCGGCTAGAGTTGGGACAAGCTGAATCCTGCTTATACCGGCAGAGAAAAGCTGAATCTGGGACCAGAGGGTAGCCCTCCGTTCACTTCCAGACTTTTCTTGTTCCCTTTGCTTTGTAACTTGATGACCTTATTGGCCGAGTCTTTCTTCTGCACGCTAGAGTCACCCTAGGCAAAGGCCTCGAGGTCGAGAACGAGCTTCGCCTGCTCAGCTGACTCTATCCTACTATGGAACAACCTCTGGCCGAGCACTCAGCTCCTAGTAAGGCCAGTAGTGCGCAGGCTGTTGACTCTGGAACACTGGAGGCCCTGTCCACGTCACAGAAGCACCCTCAGGACACGGACAGTGCAGAGCCTGAGGGAGAAGCTGGAGAACAGGAGCCAGGGGACCAAGCTTTGCCACCAGCCCAGGACGGCGAAAATCTTGAGTGTCCTCCTCCTGAAGCCGGCTCAAGTCCTCCTGGGCCGGCCTGTGGGGCGTCATCTGAGGTAGAGAGAATAGAGGCGTGTCCCAAGCCACAGGAGCTTCCCCAGTCTCCCAGGGCCCAACGGCCGGAACTAGATTTCTACTGTGTCAAGTGGATCCCTTGGAAGGGAGAACGGACCCCCATCATCACCCAGAGCAGCAATGGCCCCTGTCCCCTCCTGGCCATCATGAACACCCTCTTTCTTCAGTGGAAGGTGAGTGCAGAGAGCCAGTGGGGGGCAGGGCGCTGAGCAGTTTAGATGCCCACAGATCTGCCTTTCAGATATTCCTGCTGTATCCACACAGGCACCCCTTGCTGTAGAAAGCTTGCTACAATCTCACACACACAGACACCTCACCAAGTGCGGAACGGTTGGTTGGGCAGACAGCGATTCGGGGAAAGCCTCTCCAGTATGAATGTTTTGGGAGCTTCTTTTTTCAAGCTCAACCCACGTCCAGCATGACGCTCTATGGCAAGGCCAGAGGTGGCACTGTCAGAGGTCCCAGAAGATCCTTGAGAGCACTGGCCGACAGCTGGGCACGTGTGAAGTGGGCACGGGTGCTGCTGGAAACTTGAGGGTCCATGAGGCCAGAGCAGTCACACAGAGGCCAGTCTCTAAGTTCTCTTGTGGGTGTGTATAAACACAGAGCCTTGAGATGCCGGCCCCGGGAGTGTGGCGGTGTGACCCTAGGGTCACTTCCAAATCTCCAGTTGTTTTATTGCTTCAGTACTATTTGTTTAGTTGGTTGGTTTTGGTCTTTTTGAGACAGGGTTTCTCTACGTAAAAGCCCTGGCTGTCCTGAGCTCACTTTGTAGACCAGGCTGGCCTGCCTCTGCCGGGATTAAAGATGTGTGCCACCATGCCTGGCAGTGGGCATTAGTTTTGTGCTATTGCAGCTCACAGCTTAGAGCTGGTTCACTGAGAAGTGACTGCTGCCTTGGGGCTGGTTTGTTAATACATCAGGGCCTGCCTTCCGGCTGGCTCCTTATCATGCGAGCCTTAGGTTATTGTTTGTTTGTTTTTCGAGACAGGGTTTCTCTGTGTAGCCCTGGCTATCCTGGACTCGCTTTGTAGACCAGGCTGGCCTCGAACTCACAACTACCCACCTACGTCTGCCTCCCGAGTGCTGGGATTACAGGCGTGCGCCACCACGCCCTGGTCTGAGGATTTGAGACTGTCGGCCTCACTCTTCCTTCTACTGCTGCCTGATACTGGAATTACATGGTTAACCACCATGCCAAGATTGCAACACACACACACACACACACACACGCGCACGCACGCACGCATGCACGTGCACACACACACATACACATGCACCACACACATACATGCACACACCACACCACGCACATGCACACACCACAAAAAGCACACATCACACACCACACCACCTGCACACACACACCACACGCACACCACACACTACACCACATGCACACACACACCACACCACAAACACCCCCCCCCACACACACACACACTCTGTCCTGCTCCTTCACTGCTAGTAGTGAAAGCTCACCTAGGACCACCCTTCTCCTTCAGGTGAAGCTGCCCCCTCAGAAGGAGATGATCACATCAGATGAACTCATGACACATCTCGGTGAGTGACGTGCTGCAGGGGACCCTCGCTGGCACTCTGACGTGGCAGTGGAGGGTGAGGAAGAGCCGTGTCTTTTGTGTAAAGCTGGAGAGTAAAAAGCAAAGATGAAGGGGTCAGTATATTTGGGTTGCCGCACCCGTTCTGCCTGTACGCACTACCCCAGATCCCGCTGCTGGGGAGCAGACAGTGGGCGAGCGCTGTACCACGGAACAGCTGCAGACCTGGCCTCTGTCTGTAGGCCTTGCCATTACAACTGGGTGGGTCTTTTCAGCTCTATAAGTCTGTTTTTTTGTCTGAGAAATTAAAATCCTGAATTAGAGTTTGAAAACCTACGGTCCTGTGACATCACCCGTGTTCTCCAGAAGAGGCAGAAGCCAAGCCTTGGGCACAACGGGCATGCAGGGTAGGCTGATGAGTTTCCTGTCTTACAGGAAACTGCCTCCTGTCCATCAAGCCCCATGAAAAGTCTGAGGGCCTTCAACTTAATTTTCAGCAGGTGAGGCGAGAGGGCAGTGGACACAGGGCCTGCAGGCCTGTTGAGAAGCCTTTGTGGGTAACTCCTGAACCTCTCAGTGGGGAATGTATCTCCCTGTCTTAGGGGGAAAAAAGTTCATTTTTTTATATAAGATAAAGAGGGACTAAGGCGGCCCAGCATAATGAGGCAGAGGCAAGTAGATCTCTGCGGAGTTCAAGGCCACCCTAGTCTACAGAGTGAGTTTCAGGACAGCCAGGGCTGTATAGTGAGATCTTGGCTTGGGGGTGGGGGGGAAGAGGGATTGAGGTAAGAGAGGAGTGAAATGGATGGTGGCTGGACTAGCCGTCTTGTCTTCTCTCCTGTCAGAATGTGGATGATGCAATGACCGTCCTCCCTAAACTGGCCACTGGTCTGGATGTCAATGTGCGCTTCACGGGCGTCTCGGACTTTGAGTACACGCCCGAATGCAGCGTCTTTGACTTGCTGGGCATACCTCTGTACCATGGCTGGCTTGTTGACCCACAGGTGAGGAGAGGAGGCCCCAGCGAGTCTGGGCCAAGCTGGCATGAATAAGACCAAAAAAAGTTCTGGGGTGGGTGGCCTCTGGGAAGCGCTGGGTTGGGTTGGTTGGGGGAAGGGTAGGATTTGGAGACTGACGGGGCGGGCGGATGCGGAGCTCCTTTAATTTTAATACTGTTGGGTGGAGTCGCATCCCAGTACAAGGAACCCACACACAAATAAGATCAGGTCTTTGGACATCAAAAGTTCAGGAATCTTTGATCACAGAATCACAGTCCAATGGGTTTGGTTGGTTTCCTTCCTTTAAAACAGAACAGTTTATTTTTGCCCCACCCCATTGCACTCCCCAGAGCCCTGAGGCCGTGAGCGCTGTTGGGAAACTGAGTTACAACCAATTGGTGGAGAAGATCATCACCTGTAAACACTCAAGTGACCCCAACCTGGTGACAGAAGGTGACGGTGACACCGCGCATTCTTGTATCTCTCACGCGGAGGGCAGGGAGGGGGAGCAGGCTTAGTGTTGTTGTTTTGTGCAATGCAGAGAGAGGAAGTTTTTTGTTTTTGGTTGTTTCTCCTCCTCCTCCTCCTCGTGCTCCTCCTCCTCCTCCTCCTCCTGCTCCATACAGGGTCTCATGTAGTTCAGGCTGGCCATGAAATCACTACACAGCCTAGGCTAGCCTCAGTCTCCTGACCTCTCCTGTCACAGCCTCCTGAGAGCTCAGCTTACACTCCCACTCCTAGCTGTGTTGGTTGAATGAGTAAATCCAGCCAGGCTTTAAGGAAGGGTGCAGCCGGGCCTGTTAGCTCAGGCCTGCTTTGTAGCTGAGGATGATTTTGAACCTCCAAGTACCAGGATGAGAGGCATGCATTAACCAAGCCTGGCTCCAGGTTCTGTGTGGATTATGTGTGTGTGCTGCTGGGACTCAGAACCGGGGTCCTGTACATGCTGAGCACACAGCCTAACACTGACCTACCCCAGTGTATAGAAGGGGTTCCCCAAAGTGGGACCCAGGAGAGCACCTTGGGGCTTTTTTGGACAAACTTCCTTATTTTGGACTTTGTTTTGTTTGCTTTGGGCTATGCTCTGGCTTGTGTGGCCTTAGTGTTTGTTCTGAGGGTCTCTCTAGCCCTGGCTAGCCTGGAACTTCTGTGTGGAGCACAAATCAACCTGCCTCCACCTCCCCAGGCCTAGGATTGAGCTTAGGGTCTCTGTATGCCCAGCCCTTTGGTTGTGCTCTTTGCCTCTCTCACAGCGTTGGATTTTCTCCCATTCTCTGTCTCCTGGCAGGCTTGATTGCGGAGCAGTTCCTGGAGACCACTGCAGCGCAGCTGACCTACCATGGCCTGTGTGAGCTCACAGCAACGGCTAAGGAAGACGAACTCAGTGTCTTTTTTCGAAACAACCATTTTAGCACCATGACTAAGCACAAGGTGATGGGGCTTTGGGAGAGGGGAGCGGGAGCCGTGTCATTTCCCTATGGCTCCTCCTCTAGGTTCAGTGTGTCAGGCAAGATAAAGTGGGCCGAGCCACGGCGACAAATAACCACTAAGGTCTCTGTGGTTTACCACAGCAAGTGTTTGTTTCTAACTTACGGTGCATGACCAGTGCAAACCAGTCACGTCATGTCCTGTCTCATGCCGTCTTCACCCTGGGACTCAGGTTGACAAAGAAAGGTTTTGTATATGCAGGAACATAGGTAAGAAAAGAGAGTGGCGTGGCGCATCCTTTCACTGCCTCTGCCTGGAAATGGCCCGCCGTGGGCCTTGAGGGATAAGCTTGCTAGCACAGGACAGGGGAGTAGAGTCGTCCCCCAGAAAGGCACAGTGGGAGCTGAAGTTCTTTAGGAACGAGTGGAGTGGAAGAGAAAGAGATCTCTGCTTCTGAGGCGCGCGTGTGCGCACACGCACACATACACTCCACCTACCCCCATCCAGGTCTCACCAGGCAGCCCTAGCTGGCCTGGAACTCCGAGTGCTGGGATTAAAGGTGAGCACTGCCACACCTGGCCTTGCCTTGAACCGAGGCTAAGATTAGTCATGTGTCACCACCCCGTCTTTCTGGTTCTCAAAGGGTTTATGTCTGTGGACATCCACAGACACAAAGAAGCGGAGGAAAGAGGGCAGGAAGCTGAATTTGGCGTGACACTCTAGGATTCCTTAGCCACAGCTTACCCACCTGTGCCCACCCACCTGTCCTGCTCCCGTGGCCACACACGTATGAAATAGTGGGTGCTCCCAGTGCTAAACTCCAGTTAGCACATGGACAGATTCAGAAAGTCTCAAACTGCACCTTGGCTGTAAGCTGCCTCTGTGTCATCTGTCCCACCTGTGTGTGTATTTGTTTTGTTTTCTTCAGCTCATGGAGGGCTGTGTAAGGAGGCAGGGCACACCGGGGATCAAATCCAGGGAACTTGTCCTTGTCAGGCAATTGCTCTGACCCTGAGCTAAATCCCAGCCCCGGCTGTCTTTCTCTTTTGCAGAGTCACCTGTACCTCCTGGTCACTGACCAGGGCTTTCTACAGGAGGAGCAGGTGGTGTGGGAGAGCCTGCATAACGTGGATGGCGACAGCTGCTTCTGCGACTCTAACTTCCACCTAAGTCACTCCCTAGGCAAAAGCCAAGGGGCAGAAGGTGGCAGTGGCTCTCCAGAGAAGCAGCTGCAGGTGGACCAGGTGTGTGAGGCCTTGCAAATGGCGCAGAATGCTGCAGAATGCATTGGCTGTGGCATATAAATGGACTTCATTGGCTGGACAACACCCACACCTCTTCATGTTACCCTTGAGCCATGTCCTGGCTTGGCATATATTTCCTGGCACCACAGATAATATGCTTAACTGTGTTTGGTTTTTGTTTTGTTTTGTTGGTTGGTTCTGTTTGTTTGTTTGGTTTTTCTTTTTTTTGTTTTGTTTTGTTTTTTTAGGGAAAGTGGGGCTGGAGAATTTGAAGGAGACATGGTTTCGGAGTTTAGCCTGAATCTCTCTCCTTCTGGCCTGTGTCCATCTTGTGACTTGTTCTCTCTCTAGGACTATCTTATTGCCTTGTCACTGCAGCAGCAGCAGCAGCAGTCACCGCAAGGCATGCTGGGCCTTAGTGACTTGGAACTGGCTCAGCAACTTCAACAAGAAGAGTACCAACAACAGCAAGCAGTTCAAGCTGTGCAAACAAGGGCCCCTTCCCCCCAGGTGAGCCCCCCCTGTGAGCCTGCCCCCCCATCTTCCCCCCAAGTCAGCCTGCCCCCCCCCTTTGATAGGCAAGGGAGTTGACCTTGCTTGATGCATATGCTTTCTGTACAGGCCTCTGAAGTTTTCCCTCTTAACCTTCTTCGGTCTGTCTGTTGACCCCAACCCCCATATCTGTGACCTCTGCCAAGATTACTGGATAACTAATTGCTAAACCTTACACAGGGGAGAGGCACCTCATCTGGACGCCCAGCTGGAGAGAGGCGGCAAAGGTCGAAGCCGGAGTCAGACTGCACTCTGCTGTAACGCTGCCCCGTGCAGCGTGCATCTGCCCGCTTCTTCCAGAGGCTGTGACTAGTTTGCTGGCAGGACCCCCTACCTCAGACCCTGAGGCATACAGGGTAACAACCTATGTGCACTGTTGGGGATACGAGCAGACAGCAGGTGCCAAGGTCAGACTTGGTTCCATTTTTGCCCTTCTGTGTTGCTGGCTTCTCTTCCTCTCAGCAAGGGCCACGTGGTTATGGGGGGCTGCAGGGAGGACAAAGGTCTCTGGTTCCCAACAACCTTTCCTGGTATAGCCACCTGAATATACAGACGCAGGCTGCTTGGCGAGGTGCCCCTCTGTGAGGCTCCCTGCCTGCCTGGCGGCTCACGGGTTACCACAGGCCTGTCTTTTGTGTGTTTCAGGGTTTGACTTGAGTTTCCATCAGTTATTTTTAATGCTTTCCTAGGAGTTTGGAAATAAAACTTCTTTCCTGAGATAATGTTGTTTTCCTACCCTGGAGCGGTGGGGTTAAATATTTGACCCTGTTGAGGAATGTGAACAGGGGAGGCAGCGGGGAGGTGACAGGTTGCCTGTCATTTCTCACAGAGCCAGCAGAGGGAACCCAAAGGTGCCTCTTCTCTGGTTTTGGTAGGTGCCCTGTGGGAAGTCGTATTTCCAAATCCCTGCCATGGGTTGAGGGGGTGTGAGGGACTCCCAAGGCCAGGGGTTCCTGTAGATGGTCCTTTGCTAGTTCTGAGCCCCTGGTCCCTATTCTTGAATCCCTAGCCTGAGGTTTTCTAGGGAGGAGACAATGATGATGAGAGGCCCAGGGGTGGGGTGTGAGGGCAACTGGTAAGTGCGGTGCTGGGGCAAAAACAGGATTCCCGCTGAATAGCAAAGTGTACTTCAAAGGCACCTCCAACTGCAAGGCCTCTTCCTGGTCCATGTCCGGCTCCACGCACACTTTAACCGTGGAATCATAAGAAGACAGTGAATTTGCCAAAACGTTTGCCTACCAGGGAGCAGGGATTGGTGTGCAGGGCAGACTCTCTAGAGGCGTCCTGGAATGGAGCTGGGAGACAGCACTGTGAGAGGAGGGGAATCCAAGGATATCAAAGAAATTTTGAGGTCCAGCCTCAAGAAGTTAGGGTATATGGTATTCCTTGGAGGGGGGGATGTTTCCTATGTGTTCAGTCAAATACAGGAATCTCGGAGCATCACCACGCCTTTAATCCCAGCACTCGGGAGGCAGAGGCAGGCAGATTGCTGTGAGTTTGAGACCAGCCTGGTCTACAGAGTGAGTTTAGGGTGTGTGAGTGGTGGTGGGGGGGTCTCAGATGTCTTCAGCTCTACACAGGGCTAGTAGGGCTGAGCGACAGTCCCCTCTCACTGTATCCTGTAGGTAAGAGAAGCAGTGTTAGAAAAACTCATTGTCAGCAGCAGCGGCACCACAGTCCAAGCATTCTAACCCCACCCTGTGCCGATCATAGCTCAGTCAAGGAAAAGACTCCTCTCTGCTGCTTAGAGTCCACACTCAACCACAGGGAAGGTGGGTGGAGGGGAGAGCTAGGACACCAGGCCTCCAGGTTAAGAAATGTCCTGTAATCCCAGCACTCGGGAGGCAGAGGCAGGCGATCTCTGAGTAGGGGCCAGCCTGGTCTACAGAGTGAGTTCCAGGACAGCCCAGGCTATACAGAGAGACCCTGTGTTGAAGAAGAAGAAGAAACAGCTAAGGTTTACCTGGAGAGAGGAATACAGAGACTTCCCAAATCTCTTCTTGAACTCAGTCCGAATGCTGAGAAGGTCACTCTCACTCCGGGAGATGAGGACCCGCAGCAGCACTTGGAAATTGGGCTCAGTTTCCTGGTAAACAAACAGATTGGGGCAGCAACACGGGACATTCTCACCAAGAGCAGGGCTGAGTGACACACACGGACAGGAAGCAAAGGGGAGGTAGGGTGAGGAGAAGCAATAACGCAGAGCTAAACCATATCCTCACAGGATAAAGAATACAGATTTTTCTGTCCTTTTTTGGGGTACTGAGGGATCAAGCCTAGGGCCTTGAACATACTCCTGAGCTGCATTCTCAGGCCTTTTATTTTTGTGTTTGTTTTTTGAGACAGGGTCTCAGTGTGCCTCTCTGGCTGGCCTCAAACTCATAAAGATCCAAGTGCTGGGACTAAAGCTGTAAGACACCAGGGTCAACCCAGGATTTCTTTTTCTCCTCTCACCCGCAGTGGCTGTATGCTGACAGCCCAGATAGAATGCACATTGCAGATTTTATTTTTAGGTTTTTTTTTTTTTTTTTTTTTTTAAGTTTTTTGAGACAGGGTTTCTCTGTGTAGCCTTGACTGCTGTCCCGGACTCACTTTTGTAGACCAGGCTGGCCTCGAACTCATGGATGCACCTGCCTCTGCCTCCCTGAGTGCTGGACCAAGATTTGTTTTTTATGTGGAAGAAAAAGAAACTCTTAACCATTGAGCCCTCTCTCCAGCCCTATGTCTTTGTTTTTGAGACAGTGTCTCATGTACCTTAGACTGACCTTGAACTCACTATGTAGCTGACACTGGCCTTGAACATTTTTTTTTTTTTTTGAAGTAGGTCTCATCATGTGGCCCTGAACTCACACAGATTCAGAGATCCACTTCCCTCTGCCTCTAGACAGTTTGACTTTTAGGTGTGGGTCGCCCCGCCTTACAAGCCTTGGACTATTGAGTGTCTTAACATCTATTTCTCAGGTACTGGGATTACAAGTGTGTGTCTCCTGACTAGTCTGACTTCTAAAATAAACCTCTCATTTATAACCAGTAGTTCAGGTCTCATAATCCTGATACACCAGGATGTATGTTTGCATCCTTGTATGCGTGTCATGGGCCAAGCAAGTGCTCTACCATGGAGCCACTCCTAGCCTGTAGTTTTGTTTGTTTGTTTTTCAAGGCAGGGTTTCTCTGTGTAGCCTTGGCTGT
Organism: Acomys russatus; assembly: GCF_903995435.1. NCBI lineage: Eukaryota > Metazoa > Chordata > Mammalia > Rodentia > Muridae > Acomys > Acomys russatus. The sequence goes on from NC_067151.1 coordinate 66,000,338, forward strand.
CCTGGACTCACTTTTGTAGACCAGGCTGGCCTCGAACTCACAGTGATCCTCCTGCCTTCTGCCTCATGAGTGCTGGGATCAAAGGCGTGAGTCACCATGCCCGGCTGTGGCCCGTCTTTATATCAGTATCAGGAACTCATACACATAAAAGCACAGGTCTTCAGATGAACCCCGGTATTGACTCATTATAATGAGCCAGGCTTTCTCAGTTAAGTATAATCTGCTGTCAAGATGGGGATCTCTGGGTGATGGAGCAAGGGCGTGTGTAGACAGCCCTTTGTATAGTCATGGTGGGCGTGCTGCTGAAGGTTTCTTGTCTACCAGAATATGACACCTATATTACAGCTCTTCTTCCTCTTCTTTTTTTTTTTTTTTTTTTTTTTCTTTTGGTTTTTCGAGACAGGGTTTCTCTGTGTAGCCTTAGCTGTCCTAGATTCACTTTGTAGACCAGGCTGGCCTTGAACTCACAGCGATCCGCCTGCCTCTGCCTCCTAAGTGCTAGGATTAAAGGCGTGCGCCACCACACCCAGCCCCTCTTCTTCTTCTTAAGTAATTTATTCAGATTACATTCTTTTTGGTTTTTTGAGGCATGATTTGTGCCAGTGTAGCCCTGATTGTTCTGGAACTCTCTTTGTAGATCAGGCTGGCCTCGAACTCACAGAGATCCGCCTGCCTCTCTCTCCTGAGTGCTGGGATTAAAGGTATACACCACCACGCCTGGCTCCTTTTGTTGTTGTTTCAAGATAGAGTTTCTCTGTCTAGGCCTCGCTGTCCTGGAATGTTCTCTGTAAACCAGGCTGGCCTCAAACTTAGATCCACTGGCGTCTGCCTCCTGAATGCTGGGATTGAAGATCACCGCCTAAAGCAGGCGTGGTGGCGCACGCCTTTGATCCCAGCACTCGGGAGGCAGAGGCAGGTGGATTGCTCTGAGTTTGAGGCCAGCCTGGTCTACAGAGTGAGTCCAGGACAGCCAAGAGGGACCCTGTCTTGCAGAAGAAAAAAAAAAAGACCACCACCTAGCTATTATACTTCATGTAAATACACACACATGCGCGCACATACATACACACACATACATATGCACACACACACACACACACCCGTACACACATACACACATACACACACATACATATGCATGCACACATACACCACACACACATACGTACACACACACCCCATACATACACACACATACACACACGTACACACACACACCACACACACACATGTATACACACACATACACACACCACACGTACACACACATACACACACACACCACACACAGATATATACACACACACATACACACACCACACACGTACACACATACACACATACACACACATACATATGCACACACACACACACCACACACACATACGTACACACACACCCCATACATACACACACATACACACACGTACACACACACACCACACACACACATGTATACACACACATACACACACCACACGTACACACACATACACACACACACCACACACAGATATATACACACACACATACACACACCACACACGTACACACATACACACATACACACACATACATATGCACACACACACACCACACACACATACGTACACACACACCCCATACATACACACACATACATATGCATGCACACATACACCACACACACACACGTACACACACACACCACACACACACATGTATACACACACATACACACACCACACACACACACCACACGTACACACACATACACACACCCCATACATACACAAACACATACATATGCACACACACACATACACACACACACCACACACAGATATATACACACACACATACACACACCACACACGTACACACACATACACACATTCATTCTCAGAGGAGACCTAGTTCATCTAGCAGAATTACTAGATTTTGTTGGTGTAATCAAACCAAAGCCATCACTTTTTAAATAAATACTATGCCTGGCACTTTTTGTTTTGTTTTTGTTGTCTCAGGGTCTCATAATGTAGCCCTGGCTGTCCTGGACTCCCTATATAGACCAGTCTGGCCTTGAACTCAAGAGATCTGCCTACCCCTGCCTCCTGAGTGCTGGGATTATGGGAGTGCACCAATGCATCTGGCTCACTAGGCATTTTTTAAGGTGGCACAAAGATGGCATTGAGGCCTTGGGCATATGCAGCAAGTGCTCCTCCACTGAGCTCCAGCCCAAGAGGATAGAAAATAAGAACAAAATCCAGCCAGTGTGACCGGGTGCTGGTGGTGAGAACAAAATCCAGCCAGTGTGACCGGGTGCTGGTGGTGAGAACAAAATCCAGCCAGTGTGACCGGGTGCTGGTGGTGAGGACAAAATCCAGCCAGTGTGACCGGGTGCTGGTGGTGAGGACAAAATCCAGCCAGTGTGACCATGTGCTGGTGGTGAGGACAAAATCCAGCCAGTGTGACCGGGTGCTGGTGGTGAGGACAAAATCCAGCCAGTGTGACCGGGTGCTGGTGGTGAGGACAAAATCCAGCCAGTGTGACCGGGTGCTGGTGGTGAGGACAAACTCCAGCCAGTGTGACCGGGTGCTGGTGGTGAGGACAAAATCCAGCCAGTGTGACCGGGTGCTGGTGGTGAGAACAAAATCCAGCCAGTGTGACCGGGTGCTGGTGGTGAGGACAAAATCCAGCCAGTGTGACCGGGTGCTGGTGGTGAGGACAAAATCCAGCCAGTGTGACCGGGTGCTGGTGGTGAGGACAATCTTTAATGTCAGCATTGGGAGGCAGGCAGATGTCTGTGTCTGAACTCTACAGAGTGAGTTTCAGAGAAGCCAGGGCTACACAGAGAAATCTTGCCTTGAAAAACCAAATAAAGGGGGCTGGAGAGATGGCTCAGTGGTTAAGTGTACTGCCTGCTCTTCCAAAGGACCCAGGTTCAATTCCCAGTGCCCACATAGGTGGCTCACAACTGTCTGTAACTCCAAGATCTGATACCCTCACACCAATGCACATAAATTTAAAAAAATGTTTAAAAAAAAAAAAAGAAAAACCAAATAAATAAATAAATAAATCCAGCCAATGTGGTTATAGGAGGCTCCAGGGTGTTCAAGGCATTTAACAATTCTTTGTCCAAAAACAAATAAATAAAAATTGAGCCAGACACAGTGGCACCCCCCTGTAATCCTGGCACTCTGAGAGGCAGAGGCAGATGGATGGCTCTGAGTTTGAGGCAAGCCTGGTCTACAAAGTGAGTTTAGGACAGCTAAGGGTATGCAGAGAAACCCTGTCTTGAGAAACCAAAAATAACATGTCTTTGATCTTCACTTTTTTTTTTTTGTTTTGTTTTGTTTTTTGTTTTTTGATACAGGGTTTCTCAGTGTATCCTTGGCTGTCCTGTACTCGCTTTGTAAACCAGGCTGGCCTCGAACTCACAGAGATCCGCCTGCCTCTGCCTCCCGAGTGCTGGGATTAGAGGTGTGCGCCACCACGCCTGGCTTGATCTTCCTTTTTAAAATCTAAGTGAACAAGAACAGTGCATGAGCGGGCCGTGGTGGCGCACACCTCTAATCCCAGCACTCGGGAGGCAGAGTCAGATTTCTGTGAATTCGAGGCCTGGTCTAAGAAGTTAGTTCCAGGGCAGCCAGAGCTGTTACACAGAGAAACCCTGTCTCAGAACAGAACAGAACAGTGCCTAATTGTGAAGGTTAACTGAAATATAATATGCTGAAAATAGCACCGAAGTTCAGGGAGGTCCTGGCTGGCCTGGGACTTGTGACGCTCCTCCGTCTCCTGACTACTGAGATGACACGTTCTCCCCACGCCCACTCGAGAGCAGCAGTTCTCAGCCTGGGGGTCGCGACCCCCTTGGGGGCTGAACAGCCCTTTCACACTTACATTATGATTTATAGCAGCAGCAAAATTACAGTTATAAAGTAGCGATAAGAATAATAATCTTGACCAGGCGGTGTGGCGCACGCCTTTAATCCCAGCACTCAGGAGGCAGAGGCAGGTGGATCTCTGTGAGTTTGAGGCCAGCCTGGTCTACAAAGCGAGTCCAGGACAGCCAGGGCTACACAGAGAAACCCTGTCTCGAAAAACTAAAGAAAAAAAAAAAATCTTAGAGCTGGGGGTGAGCACATCACGAACTGTGTATAGGGCCACAGCGTCAGGGAGGTTGAGGACCGCTGCTCTAGAGAATCACCCTCGCCTCTGACAACAGCTAGAAGCGGGCAAAGCAAACTCACATCTGGGCCTGGTGCGTAGACATTATGGAGAACTTTGACGTTAGTGCCTTGTGGGTCAACTAACTTAGTTTTAACCAAAGCTCCCTCCTCTACCCATGACAAGACAATGTGTAAAGCCAGGGGAGGCGCTAGCGTGCAGGTTGCACGGTGGGTTCCGGAGGGCAGGAAGCGGCGTGTCTTACCTGAAGGGCTCGCTGAAGTTTGTCCGCGAAGTACAGTGCTGTGTTTCGCATCACGGACGCTAGAAGCCAAGGGAGAAGGATAGAGAGCCGTGCCAGGGGCCCAGCTTCGCATCCCCGGAAAATCCCTCCGGACACCCCGAGCAGGTACCCACCTAGGCTGAGCAAAGCCAGCTGGGCATCTCCATGGAAACAGTTCCTGATCGCATCCTCCAGTTCTTGCCCAGTGCATCGCCGATACCGATCAAACACTTCCGGTACGTGTGGGGAGTGGTTAGAGAGGTAAATTGGTGTTGGGACTGTTACTTAGCACAGAGAAGGGCGGCCCTCCCACCACTGGCCCCTCCCACCAGCAGAGCGAGCAGGCTGTGGATAAGAATGCTTGGGTACCTCGCATGAGGTGTTCAGGACTGCGTTGTGTAAGGAGCAGGACCCATTGGCCTGCTGTACTGGATCCAAGGAGTGCCTGGGGAAGAGGGGGGAATCAGTGAGGAGTGTGTTAGGATCAGTGGAGCCTCGGTTATGATGTCCCCCGAGATCCACTGTGGTGAAAGAAATGGGACCAAGGGTGGAAATGGGTAATTTAGTCCCAGTGCTCTGGAGGCAGAGGCAGACCGATTTCTGAGTTGGAGGCCAGCCTGGTCTACATAGTGAGTTCCAGGGCAGCCAGAAAAACAGGCAGGGTTAAGAAAGGGGCTCGGCTCAGCTGCTCTCACAAGCAACTAATCCCCAAGGTATGATCTGAGGAGGCTTGCTTGGTCCAGCCCACGGGAGGGGAGAGAATCTGCCAGCTGAGGAGATTGTGTCCTGTGAACTCAGAAGGCAGAGAAGGCAGGAGCAGCACAGACGGATGTATAGGGATCCGGGCCCTAGGACAAGGCAGAGGAGGGACTCTCCAAACTGCACATGGCGGCTACACACACCCTGAAGTTCCTCTAAGGCTCGCTCACCTGAACATCCTGTTCCTCCAGACTGTAGTCGATGATCCCAGAGTAGCTGTCACGGGCCCCCTAGGTGAAGACACAGCTCTCAGGAGGACTCTTCCTGGAAGGACAGGGTCTGTCCAGACCCGGGCTTCTTTCTCTGAAGCTGCCTCTTGTCTGCCACAGGACAGCAGGGCTCCCTACCCTGAGAGTCCGTGCCCAGCCCATGGAACAGAGCTCCCTTCCCTTGTGGGCCAAGCCTCACCTTGCTCAGGGCCAGAAGCAGGTCCTGCAGGATGCCATGGGTCTCAGTCCTGATATCTTCCTCAGCTTCCACCTGGAAATCTGGGGGAGGAGCAGGAACTCTTTGTCCCCTTATTTTCTTAGGGCAGGTAGCTTCAGGCCTTGTCTGCGCCTGACCTATTGGACCCTAATGGTCTTTCTTCTTCTTCTTCTTCTTCTTTTCTCAAATCTTTGTTTTTAGCCAGGTGCAATGGTGCACACCTGTAACCCCGGCGCTCAGGGAGGCAGAGGCAGGTGGATCTCTGTGAGTTCGAGGGCAGCCTGGTCTACAGAGTGAGTTTCAGGACAACTAAGGTTACACAGAGAAACCTTTTCTTGAAAAAAACATTTTTTAAAAAATTTGTGTGTGTGGTGGACAGTGCCTAAGGATGCTGGAGGAAGGCGTCAGGTCCCCTGGAGCTGGGGTTGCAGGTGGCTGTGAGCCATCTGACGTGGGTGCTGGGACCCACACTCAAGTGGCCGTCCAGCCCCCTACCAGGCCTTCTGCCTCCTCCCCAGAGCAGCTTAATAGCTAATGGTTCCTGGGATGGAAGGCCTGGGTGGGCACCTTCAGAGCTACTCGGAAAACATTCCTGAGCTGTGAGTAGAGAGGGTGGCCTCACCTCAAACCTTCCTGCTGGAGATTCCATCCATTGTTAACAGATTAGGAAGCAAGCTGGGTAGGCCCCAGCCCTCTAATCAATATCCAGGAAGTGATGTGTGAGGAAGAGAGTGAGCATGTCCAGCATGAGCCGAAGCCCTGGGTTCAATCTCCGGGACAGAAAGAAAGGAGGGGAAGAAGGAAGAGAGAAAAGAAAACAAAAGCAAAAAATGCCAGCCATGGAGTCACATGCCTGCAAGCCCAGCACCTGCTAAGAGGAGGGGGCCTGGTGGGGGGAGGGGGCCTGGTTGGGGGGAGGGGGCCTGGTTGGGGGAGGGGGCCCGATGAGGGGGCGGGGCGACACAGGACTAAGTCATGAGAATCCTGAACAGAGTATCTTACCTATGTGCAACTATACTGCTGGGATTGGGGGGGGGGAGGGGAGGAAGAAAGAGAAGAAACCAGAAGCAAGGGAGAGGGCATTGAGGGAAGAAGGAGAGCGCTGAGACATCTAAGGAAAACTGAAGAAGAACTGATGAGGGTGGGAAAAGCCACTCACAAATTAGTAGGCTAGGCAAGTGGCAGACAGGCGGGGACAGCAGCCTCTGACAGGTCACACTATGGCTTAAAAAGGGGGCAGCCGCCTGTCCCCGAGGCCTCGGCATGTGGTGTGATAGTAGAGACAGCAAGGGGCTGGGAAGGTGACAAGGGTACCTTGGGGACTTTTACAGTGACTAATTGTCATCCCTGTGAAATTGGCCCTAGGGCTCCAGACTAAGGTAATCATTGCTTCTGTTTCTTTAATAATCACTGTGGCTCTCTACCCTGGGGAAACTGAGACAGCGGCCGTAGGGGAGTGGAGAAATGCTGGGAGCACAGATCTAAGGAACTAGGGTCCCGGATCTCCAAGGACGGGAGGGGAGGAATGGACTGTGCTGCTACCCTTCGGCTCTCAGGGACCCTGGAACATTCTTACCGTGCTTATACACTGCCAGGCACTCCCGCAGTCGAGGCCCCGCTCGGGTGGCCAGGATTTCCAAGGCCACATCCTTGGAACCAGCAGAACCGGAGGCCTACAAGACATTGTGGGATCCCATGACCGGGCCATGTCATGAGCTCAGCAAGATGGCAGAGAGAGCTGGGGAGTAGGCGCTGACTGCCTCTCTACCTCAGGGTTACCACAGAGTCAAGGGGGCCTCTAGGCCAAGGCCAGCCAACTAACTGTCCTTCCTCCTCTCTGCGGATGTCCTTGCTCCCCAGACAACCCAGCAGTTGTCCTCTGCAGGTACCTTCAAAGCTGCCCTCAAGTCCTGAGCATCACACTGGGCTTCGGGCTGTAGGAGAGCCACCACAGTCTTCTCCAGGTTGCCAGAGAGTGCCGCCTGCAAGGACTTCAGCAGATCCTATATAAACGGGACCCGGACAGACACAGACAGAGGTCAAGGAAGGGCCCAGAACCGTGGGAAGCTCTGCCTTGGCCAGCAAGTCCCTGATTAGTCAGGAGGGAGGGGTTGGCCTTGGCTGGAGCTCAAGTCCTCCCCCCACCCCTCCCACCCCCTCCCCCACCCCCACCCCTCCCACCCCCACCCACCCCCGTGTCTGCCATGCCTGTGAAGTCAGTGGTCCCACCTGCTTGGTGCGCTCTTGGAAGGCTCGAGAAATGAGTTGCCTTTGCTCTCTGCTCCGATTTGTCAGTACGTCCACAATGGTGCTGTGGTCCACACCTAAACCAAGACAGAAGCAGGTTGAAACAACAGAGTTGGCAGCTGTGACTTCCCAGCTCCTTAGGGAAGGGAACTTCCATTTAATCTCAACAGAGAAAACATCCCGGACATCGGACATCATTTAAAGGGGCTGGAGAGGCGGCTCAGGGGCTAAGGGGTATGTAGTGCTTTTTCAGAGGACCCGAGTTCAAGTGTCAGCCTCCTCATCAGGTGGCTCATGACCACCTGCGACTCTGGTCTGGGGGATCCATTGTGTAAAGAATAATGTCACACAACAGAGCTGGTGTGAAAGGAGACTTATTGTATGAAGGGAGAGAGAGAGAGAAACAGACAGTGGGACAACATAGGTGGGGGGAGAGACAGAGACACGGAGGGAGAGAGGGACAGGCAAAGGGAGAGAGAAGTAAGAGAGTGTGCAGGATGGCTGGCCAGTTTTTTTCCGGCACCCCTGGTGGCAGCAGTGGTGGCAGGTGATGACCTCGGGTTGCTAGGCAACCGAGAAGCAGGCTATTGGGATAGCCTTGTGAAGGAACACAGCATCTTCTGGCCTTGGTATGCACTGCACACACACAACACACATGCACACACTTAAGTATTTAAAATGGTATGGGAAGCCGGGTTTGATGGCACACGCCTGGGAGGTAGAGGAAGGATGGCCGGATGATCAGTCATTAGGGGGAGCTTAATGCTAGCCTGGGTTACATGAGAAGGAAAGAGAGGGAGGGAGGAAGGAAGGAAAGAAGGAAGGAAGGAAGGAAGGAAGGAAATCAGATCAACAATGAAAGCTGGACCCTGAACGCCAAGGCCATGAGCTTACCATGGCCTGTAATGGCCTTTAACAGCCTCTGCACATCCTTGTCCACACTGAAGCTCAGGAAAGTCCTGAGGGTCCCCAGAGTCCCCCAAGCTGCGGTCTACAAGAGAACATGGTGCCATGAGGAGGGACCCACTGTCCTCCTCCCTTTTCCTTCATTGTTGTGCGTGGGCATGAGAGGTCGGAGGACAGCGTGAGGTGGGGCTTGTCTCCTTCCGTGAGGCTCCTAGCGATTGAACTCAGCTCATCAAGGCTTTTACCCTCCAGAGCCTCCTCCACTTCCCTATTCCCCAGCACCTCCTGACCCCCTGAGTTGACACAGTTTACTGTCAGGGCTTGGGGTGGGGCTCAGTGGTAGAGCACTAACCTGGCAAGGGTGAGGCCCCAGGAATCAGATCACCAGCACCACTGACTACGCAAATCAGTTTCCGAAGCCCCAACAGCCCGTACCTTGTTGGCAAGACCCAGGGAACTGAGGATCTCCTGGGTCAGGGATGTTCCCAGCGTCCCACAGCTGACAGACATGGTGCGACTGGCCTCCCTGTGGAAGGAAACAGGAGTCAACTGAGGGGAATGGCCCACTTGGGCTTGCTGATGGCCTCTAATCTGAGGCCTGGACTTTCTCAACCCATTCCTTTCCTTTGCAGCAGGAAATAAATGAACAAATAATAGGATACAGAACTAGCACTCAGGCCTGATAGCGGAAGAGGAGGGCAGGCACCGGCTTCCCTCGCTTCCCCCGCTTCCCCGCTGCCTTCACCTTCCCGCCAGAAGCCAGGATTGCCTACGACGCTGCCGGAACCAGCATCCACCGGCCGATTCCCTCCACGCAAGGCCCCTAAAGCCTTAGCCTGAGCCGAGGTTCATGTTCCTCCCTTTGCTGGCCTGGATCCTCAGGCTGCTGAGGTGATGCTTGGCAGAAGAAGAGTGGTCCTGGGTGGGAGGCAGCTCCTTTTCACACCTCCTTCCGCAGGTAAGATCCAACCTGCAGTGGCTTCCTGCCCGTCTGCCCTTGCTGCCAGGAGTGGCTTTTTAGACCAGCGAGTGTAATCTGGGCTGATGTGTGGGTCCTTGTAAGAACATGGGTACCTGGACATTCTCATGCTGCGAAAGGAGCTCATCCACTCCTCCCACAGTAAGTTCTCTCTCCCCCAGATCAGGGCTCCATTCCAGTACTTACCCCAAAGATGCTAGAAGTGGGGTGGGTGTTAGGGCTTGGTGGCTCGACTGTGTGGGCACCAGCTCCGGTGTAGCCTGGTGGAGGAGAGGAGGAGTGGACGGCCCAGGTGGAGCAGCCAGTCAGATGACCTCTCGCAGCCCAGCCCAGCTGTTGTCTCCAACTCCGGCCCCTCCCAGACGTGGGAGAGAACCAGGCTGTACAGGGTCTACAAGCAAACACCTCCCCGCCTAACGTCTTCTCCGCCCAGGAACTGGCCCTGAACCCACGAGCAGGTGCCACTTGCCCTGTGGCCTCTCAGCCCAGCCCAGGACACAGGAGGCTCTGTGCATTGCTTTCCCTGCGGGGCCAGGCTGGGACCACAGATACCTAAGTCTCTTGAGTCGGCATCTGACCTGGCTTTACCAATGGCTCCAGCTCCCTGGAGGTGAAGGGGGGCGGGGTGAGTGAGGGGAATGCAGGTCAGACAGGCTCCAGGCTGATTTCAAGGTTGATAGAGAAAAACCTGTTGGGACGCATACCATCAGGGCACCCCAGCCTGCACCCCTCAGGGGGGGTCCCAGCCCGTAAGCTTCAGTGATTTTTTTTTTTTTTTTTTGGCCTGAGGAAAGCCAGTATGGGTGGGGAGGCAAGGGAATTGTGTAATATCTGCGAGGAAGGAAGGGCACAGGTGATCAGGGGTCGGAAAAGATCCACAGAGTTGAGAGAGAAAAGCAGAGGGTGTTCCCTGCAGGCAGGCACAGCACTTGGGAGCACCCTGCTCCCAAAGGCAGCCAGCAGGTGGAAGAGGCTCACGGGGCCCGGGTTTCTCAGACTCCTGCTGCCTTTTAGCTGCCAGTGTTCCCTGGCTGTTTGGGTTGCAGGTAACGCAATCCCAACAGCAGAGAGCAGCAGGTGCACAGTCCCTCGGAGCCTCAGGGCACCCAGGCAGCTGTTGAAACCTCAGAGTTGGTGCCTTAGGGCTGGGGACTAGCCATTTCCCTGCTTCCAGTCCTTTGCTACTCTCCCAACCCAAGAGCGGCTCTCCTTGATCTCCCAGAATCCTGGAAGGAGAGGGTTGCGGCATATCCACTGTGATCCCATGAAAAACAAAGCAAAAATAAATAAATAAATAAATAAAAAGAAAGAAAGAAAAAAAAAAAGACTTTGGTGTCATCGCCAATTTTATTTCTCACTAAAATGCAAAATATACTTCAGTTTTAGAACCAGAAGATGCGTGATCAATCTCTAATTTTGATTTTATTTACTCATTTATTTGGTTTTGTTTGTTCATTTGTTTTGAGACAGGGTTTCTCTGTGTACCCTTGGCTGTCCTGAAACTCACTCTGTAGACCAGGCTGGCCTTGAACTCACAGAGATCCACCTGCCTCTGCTTCCTGAATGCTGAGATTAAAGGTGTGCGCCGCCACAGCCAGCAAGCTCTAATTTTTAGAAATGACTTTATTTATTGTGCATATGCATGCTGCAGCATGTGTGGAGGTGAGAGGAAAACTCACAGGCAGGGTCATCTCCTTCCTGCATGTGCGTCCCAAGGTGTTCAGGTTTGGTGGCAAGTGCCCTTCCTTACTGAGCTCTCTTTTTAACCTTTTCTGGTTTTGCTTGCTTATTTCTGGGGAGGCACAGGGTTTTTATTCTGTAGCCCAGGCTAGCCTGGAACTCATGATGAAGCCCAGGCTAGTCTTGAGCTCACAGCTCCTTTGCTTCAGCCCCAAGTACTGAGACTTACAGATGTGAGGCCTTACTCTGCCTCTTACAAACTGTAATCATTTTTTAAAAAAGATTTATTTATTATATATATATAATATATATTATTATAGATGGCTGTGAGCCACCATGTGGTTGCTGGGAATTGAACTCAGGACCTTTGGAAGAGCAGCCAGTGCTCTTAACCACTGAGCCACCTCTCCAGCCCCACACACTGTAATCGTAGCTATGCATTTCATAATCTCTAATTGGAGAGGGTGGCAGAAACTGCAGGGATGAGAAGAAGATAGGCTGGGGCATCTAAGGACAGATTTCTTGGGAGTAATAAATGAGGCACCGTGTGTGATAGCACATGGGAGTGTAAGATCGCCTTGTGAGTTAGAATAAGTAAATAAAAACATGCAGCTCCCAGTTAAATTAGTTCAGATAGTGAATAGTTGGTTGGTCTAAGTGTGACCCAAGTATTTAATGTGATTACTTCTGCTAACATTGTTTACTGTTTACCTGAAATTCTATTCTAATGGGATTTTGTCTACCTGACAACCCCCAAATAGGGCATAATCTCTGCACAGCGCCTAAAGCTGAAAAGTGCGGAGCTAGACCTCCCAGAGTCAGGATTCTGACTTTCTGCATGGTGCTGGACACATGTGGAGACCTTCCTGCGCTCAGTTTCCTTATCCTCAGAACAGAGGCTAAGGGCTGGGGCACAGGAAAGATGGCTCCATGGTTATAAGGGCACTGGCTGCTCTTGCAGGTCCCAGCACCCACATGGCAGGTCACAACTACTGTAATCCACTTCTGGGTCTCCAATGCCCTTTTCTGGCTTCTGTGGGCACTACACAAACAGAGTGCAGATATGCATACAGGCAACAGGCGAGAACATTCATATGTATAAAAGTAAATGCTTTGTTTGTTTGTTTGATTGAAACAGGTTCTTTCTATATAGTCCTGGCTTTCCTGGAACTTGCTATGTAGACCAGGCTGGCCTTGAACTCAGAGATCCTCCTGCTCCTGCCTCCCGAGGGATGGGATTAAAGGCGTACAACCACCACTGCCCAGCATTTATAAAACCAACCAACCAACCAACCAACAAACAAACAAACACAGTTCTGGTAGCGCACGCCTTTAATCCTAGCACTTGAGAGGCAGAGGCAGGTGTGTTGACTCTGTTTCTTAGCAATTAAACTTTATTATACAACCCAACTAGCTTATACAAGAAGGAAAAAGGTTAAAGGGACAAAAGAGTGAACCTTCCGGTAGCCGTTCCACGGGACGGGTCCTTAAGTGTCTCTCTGGCCTGCGTGCTGGTCCAGCTGGTCCGCTGCCCCTGCACCCTCTCTCTGCAGCCGATTTTGTTATTCTCTCTTCCCCAACTGCCTGAGTCACGTGGGAAGGACCGGCTCCTTCTCCCGGTGAGGGTCCATTAGAAAGACAATAGTCCAGGTGGGGTTCCCAGGTCTGCTTCCTGAATTCCAGACCCAGGATGGCTCCACTCAGTCTGTCACAAGGTATTCATGGGGTGCCCCAAGGGTAAAGCCCGGGTAAAGCCCGCCAAGACTGCTCCCACCTGTGACAAAGCTTAATCTTTCCCACACAGGTGGATCGCTGTGAGTTCAAAGCTAGCCTGGTCTACAAAGCGAGTCTAGGACAGCCAAGGCTACACAGAGAAACCCTGTCTTGAAAAACCAAAAACCAAACCAAAACAAAACAAAAAATCAAATGTGAAGAGACACCATGAAGATGGCAACACTTAAAAAAAAAAAGATTTTATTTATTTTATGTATCAGTGTCCTATCTGCATGTACACCTGCAGGCCAGAAGAGGGCATCAGATCACATTATAGATGGCTGTGAGCCACCATGCGGGTTACTGGGACTTGAACTCAGGAGCGGACAGTGCTTTAATCCACTGAGCCATCTCTCCAGCTCGACCATGGCAACACTTATAAAGGAAAACATACGATTGGGGCTGGTGTAAAGTTCAGAGGTTTAGTCCGTTATCATCACGGCAGCATCCAGGCAGACATGGTGCTGGAGAAGGAGCTGAGAGTTCTACACCCAGATCCACTGGCAGCAGGAAGAGACATTATGAGCCACTGGGCCTGGCTTGAGCTTCTAAGACATCAAAGCCCACCCCCTGGTGACAAACCTCCTCCAAATAGTGCCTCTCCCTATGAGCCTGTGGGGGGCCATTTTCTTTCAAACCTCCACAAGCATTGTTTATGTTACAGATTGCTGTGAGAATTAGATAAAATATATCTATATCAGGATGGAGGTGCAGTTCAGGGGCTCAGCCACTGCCTCTCTAGGACGAGGCCCGGTTCTATCCTTAGCAGCCCACCTCCAAATACGTATAAAATACTTAGAAAAGTGCTCGCCACAGAATGCTAAGTATGCATGTCAAAATGCTAACTTGTGGCAAGCGTTGATACAATCTTATTTTGTACTAGTAACTGTTAAATCCATCTTGACAGGCTTCGACTTCCTTCTGCCATTCCTCAATCGTGCCACAAGAGGGCGCAAGCAACCACTGAGAGTGTTATTGATACTTCACGTTCCTGGCCCCACTTGGACACATCCAGACGCCCTAGTTATCCGCTGGTGGCGAGGACCGCATCCCGAGTCTCAGGTTCCCGGGTGGACTTGGTGGGCAGCTCAGGTAAGAAGGAATCCCGGGGAGATTTACTACTTCCGACTTACCTACCGGCTGATTGGGGTGACCTCTGAGGACATGCCGGGGACACACCGCCCGCCTTCTGGCCCTTCCCCGGGTACCACAGCTCGCGGTGATGGGGAGGAAGCGGGAAGGAGGAGAAGGCACCTGTTTGCTCTGGCCAAAGCTTCCCCAGCCACGCCTGGCAGGAGTGTCTGCAAGTTGAGCTCTAAATTCCGAGAGGTCATGTGGAACCCTAGTTGTGTGGTGGAAGCCTCGGCGTGTGAGGGGTGTGTGTGCTGCACCCGCAGTGTATTTCACTGCTGCTCAGCCTTGAGTTTTGTCTTGTTTAACACTAGGAACAGGCAGGCTGTTTTCAGATTTACTACTCAACTTCAACTTCCATGCTCTACATTTCCTTTTAATTTATTATTATTATTATTATTATTATTATTATTATTATTATTATTATTATTATTATTATTAATTTTTGGTTTTTCAAGACAGGGTCTCTCTGTGTTAGCTTTGGCTGTCCTGGACTCGCTTTGTAGACCAGGCTGGTCTCGAACTCACAGTGATCCGCCTGCCTCTGCCTCCCGAGTGCTGGGATTAAAGGCGTGCGCCACCACGCCCGGCTCTTTAATTAATTATTAATTTATTTATTTTTATTTATTTTTTGGTTTTCGAGACAGGGTCTCTCTGTGCAGCCTTGGCTGTCCTGGACTCGCTTTGGAGATCAGGCTGGCCTCGAACTCACAGGGATTCGCTTGCCTCTGCCTCTCGAGTGCTGGGATCAAAGGTGTGCGTCACCACGCCTGGCAATTAATTAATTATTAATTTTTTGTTAATTATTATTATTTTTTTTGTTTTTCATGGCAGGGTTTCTCTGTGTAGCTTTGCCTGCCCTGGACTCGCTTTGTAGACCAGGCTGGCCTTCAACTCACAGTGATCCACCTGCCTCTGCCTCCCAAGAGCTGGGATTAAAGGCGTGGGTCACCACCTTCCAGCTGTCTTTCACTTTTTCATCGTTTAATGAGGTCTGGGTCACTTGTGGTGTCCTTACTGGGATACTAAGGCACAGCAATGCTGTCCGGGGTGCCTCTGGCCTGATGTTGTTTTTTTCTTTCTTTTTTTCTTCTTCTCTTGGGCCCTCCCCACTTTATTTATTTATTTATTTATTTATTGGTTTGGTTGTTTATATACATATATATGTATGTGTGTATATATATGTAATTATTTATTTTTTATTTTTTTATTTTTTGGTTTTTCGAGACAGGGTTTCTCTATGTAGGTGTGAGCCACCACGCCCGGCTTACGTGTAATTATTTTTTTTGGGGGGGTTGAGACAGGATTTCTCTGTGTGTAACCCTGGCTCTCCTGAAATCAGTCTGTAGACAAGCCAAGCCTGGCCTCAGACTCTCAGTGATCCTACCTCTGGGATTAAAGGCTGTGCCACCTTTTTTTTGTTTTTTTTAAGATTTATTTAATAAGCATACAATGTTTTGCGTGCGTGTACATCTGTATGCCACGAGAGGGCACCAGATCTCATTGTAGATGGCTGTGAGCCACCATGTGGTTGCTGGGAATTGAACTCAGGACATTTGGAAGAGCAGTCAGTGCCCTTAACCTCTGAGCCATTTCTCTACACACACACACACACACACACACCGTTTTTGTTTTTGTTTTTTTGAGACAGGGCCTTACTCTGTAGCCCTGGCTATGTAGGCTGTCCTGGAACTCCCAGAGACGCACTTGTCTCTGCTGGGATTAATTGGTACATTATGATGGGCAGGCTTCTATGTTTCATAATCTATGTTTCGCCATTAGGTTCTGTGTGTCTGTCTTCCCAGGAGCTTGCTTAGCTACCTAAACTCTGGCCCTATGGACTGTTCGCTGCCTTGGGACACCTCAGCAGCCTATTCAGAGGAAATGAGTCATCACAAGCAGGCCACACTTGGGGCATTGTGGGCATGGCTGTGCCACTTAGGGTGGGGGATGGGCTGGGAGGGCGTGGTGATGCTAATCTCCTGGTCCAGTCCTGGGTGTGTGGGGAACATCATCCTGGCCGCCCAGGCTCCACGCCCAGTTTCTCCCTGTCTCCATTTTCTCTGTTGTACACCTTATCTTGACTTCTCAGTCCCTCGCTATCCAGCCTCTGCCCACAAAACTCCCCACTGCTGTTTTTTGTTTTTCTTTCTCTCTTCCTTTCTTTTGATGTTAACTTCGCTCGTCCAGAGAAGCATTTATAAAGTCTGGTGCAGCTAGGTGCCTTGGTTCACACCTCTAAATCCAGACTCAGTAGATGGCTCTGAGCTTGAAACCAGGCTGGCCTACATAGTGAGATACTGTCTCAAAATAAAATAAAATAAAATAAAAATAAGTTCCAAGACAGCCAGGGCTGTACAGAGAAACCCTGTCTCGAAAAACAAACAAACAAACAAAAAATATCTGGTGGGGACTGTGGGAAAGCAAATAAGTCTTAAAGAAAGAAAGAAAAGTCATAAGCTAAAAGATAAATGGACAATTCATCCAGAGGTGTTGGGAGGGGCTGAAGAGGGAAGCTAGCTCTGAAGTAGCCAACTCTCTTGGAAAAGGGTGTGAGGGTGTGTGTGGCAAAGGAGCACTTTAGGAAGAGTACTGAAGGAAGACAGAGCAAAGTGCAGGGCACGGACTAGGGGACAGCCAGGTTTTTGTGATATATAATCTATTGGGGGAAGTGGACAAACAGGGTGGGGGTCATCTGCGGCCTCTACACGCCCCCAAAGAGACAATATCTGCAGCCAAACACTCCTCCTAAGACAACTGGCAAAGAAAATACTGGCCCTTGATTGCATTGTGAGGCAAGTCTCCACCACAGGTTTAGTGAGGGCTGGCGAGATGGCTGGGCGGTTAAGAGCACTGCTGCTCTTCCAGAGGACCTGGGTTCAATTCCCAGCACCCACATGGAGGCTCACACCTGTCTGTGACTCCAATTCCGGTGGATCTGACACCCGTACACAGACATGCATGCAGGCAAAATCCCAATGCACATTAAAAAATTTTTTTTTCTTTAAAATGCCACATCACGGCCAGAGAGACAGCTCAGCAGTAAAGAGCACTTGTTCTTACAAAGGACAGGGTTTGATTCCCAGCACTCAAGCGGCAGCTCACAACTGTTTGTAACTCCAGTTCCAGGGGAGCTGATCCCCTCACCTGACCTCCTCCCCTGGCACCAGGCGTTCGTGGTACACATGCATGCAGGCACACCACTCATACACATAACAGGAAGGTTTAAGGGGAAAAAAAAAAGATACTATGGGGATCCCATGCTTCATTTTTCCAAATGCTGGGACCAAGCTCGAACATGAGCCACCAAAGTTTGACCAAGTAGTTTTTATTTATTTTTCCCTCAGGTGCACCCGGATGGGCTCCTGGCTACGTCCTTCCCCTGCCGCCCAGTGAGGCGGTGGGCGGGAATTGTGGCCAGCAACCGGGGGAGGAACGGAGAGCTGAACGCCGGGCTGGGCTGAGGTCACTAACCATACCAGGGCCGCAGGGTGGGGCACAGGGCCAGGCCCTCCGGCACCTCGGGGGGGGGGGTCCCTGACCTCGTCCCGGTGGGTCGCACCCGCAGCACCCAGAGAGCCGGGCATCTCGCAGAGGCACGCGCCACCCGCCCCGTCGGGGCTCCTAAGGCTCCACCACTGGCGCAGCGCAGGGTTCCGGGGACCCGGCGGGCCCCTCCCGGCCGCGGCCCACGCCCAGCTCAACTCCCCTAACTGGGCTCGGCCTGGGCTCGCTGGGGCTCGGCGGGCAGAGGAGGAAGGAGGGAGGGAGCCGCGGGCGGCGGAAGGGGGAGGAGAGGACCCGGCCGAGCCTGTGCGCACTGGCCGGGCGCTGGAGGACGGAGACGGAGCAGCGGCGCCCGGGCCGGTCAGCTCTGCAGCGGCGGCCGAGTGAGTGCGCGCGCGGGGGCGGCGGGGGCGGCGGCGGGGGCGGCGGCGGGGGCGGCGGGGACACAGCCGGGAGGTAGCGGGGCCTCCCCCGGTTCATGGCGGCCGGCCTGCCGGAGGGCGGGCCGAGCTCTGCGGGAGCGGGCTTGGGCCTCGGCGAGGTCCGGTGCGCGCCCGGGGCCCGGAGAAGGCCTGCGGGGCAACAGGTAGGGGCCGGACTCGCCCAGCACCCGAGCCGCAGGCGCCCCTTTGTCGGGAGTGGGAGCAGCCGCGGGCCTTTGGCGCGAGGTCCACCTAGGAGCCCGCGTGCGTCCTGGGGCCTGAGTGTGGAGGCCGAGGAGGAGCAGTGGCGGCCCCTTGCCGCTGTTGCTGCCACTGCTGTGGCCGCCGCCGCCGCCTCTATGGCTGCTGCAAGGCCCCTTGTGCCCACCCCGGGAGGGAGGTCAGAGCGTCCATGTGCCCCGAACGGGAAGCAGGAAGGAGTACGCTCTTGAGTGTCCTGGCTCCAAAGGGCTGCGATTCTTATACCGTTATGGGGCGTGCGTGGCTAGCCCCAGGAGCAGCTGGGGAAACCAGCTTTACGGGTGGCAGCTTGCTAATTACAGGCTCAGAGGCCCTCAAGCTAGTTGGCTGTCTGCAGGAGAGACCTTTTTTTTTTTTTTTTTTTTGGCCTGAGCTTGAGAGTTCCTGTGCCTAAGACTCGCACCTGGCATCCAGACTAGATCTCTCTTATTTGAGTTGCCAGCGTCAACAATTAGCTGGTTCTAGGCATCGTGAGGCCTGGAGTGAGCCGATCTTCAGGGAAGCGAATTAGGGAAGGCCTCAGGCAGACAATTGCTTCACTTCGGTTTGTGTTAGAGCTGGGCTAGGAGGTCATACCCCATGCCAGGTGTAAGGATTCTGTACCTTGGGTCTGATTTCTGGCCACACAGTGCCTATTTTCTAAGGTGTGCGTGTGTGTATGTGTCCGTCTGTCTGTCTCTTGTCTGCACTGCTGCCCGTGCTCCGCTGTCCTCACTAGGGCCTCTGACCAGATTTCACTCCAGGAGGAGCAGGTCCCCCAGGGTAGGCGGGGCGATCCCTTGGGGTTCCTTGGAGCATCCCTAGCACTTACTACTTCAACCTGCGGACCTCTAACTGTCTCTGGGGGACATATTCTTACCCGGTGTTTGGGTTGGGTTTAGGGGACAGCTATAGGCCACATACAGCCCGAGGCCACAGTGGTCACCGCCTCACCTTGGTGCTGCACCGTGAGGCAGCTGACACACCTTTTTGCTTCACCCACTGTGCCTCACCTTCTAGAAAGAAGTCCGTGATTAGCCACTGTTACCTGAAAATAAAGTTTTTAACGAGAAAGCCCTCCTCAGGACTCCTTCGTCTTGTTTTATGGCTTCTCAGACTCGAGAGCCTGTGAAACCATCTCTTTAGCTCTCTGTGCAGAAAAAAAAATCTCAAGAATCTCTAGCACTGGTTTTTTTGTTTGTTTTGGTTTGGTTTTGGGGTTTGGTTTTCTTTTCTTTCTTTCTTTCTTTCTTTCTTTTTTTTTTTTTTTTTTGTTTGTTTTTCAAGACAGGGTCACTCTGTGTAGCCTTGGCTGTCCTGGACTCGCTTTGTAGACCAGGCTGCCCTCCAACTCACAGTGATCCACCTGCCTCTGCCTCCCGAGTACTGGGATTAAAGGCATGCACCACTAGTGCCTGGTGAGAAGTTTTTCCTTTTCCTTTTCTTTTCTTTCTTTCTTTCTTTTTTTTTCTTTTTTCTTTTTTTGAGAAGTTTTTCTTATAGGTTAAACTTGCACCACCCAGCCTCTGGGTCTGCAACCCATCTCCCTTTTCACTTGCTTAGGAGGGTCTTGGGTGAAGGATCAGTCAGAGTTGGAGCAAAGGTTGGAACCCTGCAAGAATCCTGCTTAAGTTCCCAGTAATATAATGCTTGTGAAATCCCTGCTGGGCTGGCACCTCTCCAGCGGGTCTCTGAGAGTGGCATCTGCCTCTGAGGCAGGCGCGTGTGTGAGGAAGGCAAATAGATGGACACACACACCATATCTCTTCCTGTGCGCAGGCAGTGTAATTTTTGGGAGTGGAGACGTTGCAGGTGTAATCAGCCCTTAGGGGCTGGAAGTCAGTTTTTCTCAGGGTCTGATATCTTGGTTATGGAATGCCTCCTCTTGGTGTGCCAAGCAGAGGGAGCAGACTGGTTCTTCAGAGATGTGTGAGGCTGACTGGAAACCCCAGTACCTTCCCTGACCCAGCTGAGTGCAGTGTCTCTGCCTTGGAAGTTCAGACTGGCAAGGGAGGTCACAGCAAGCTGGAAGCTGTGTGCAAACGCCCCATCACCTCCCAGTGACGCACGGCTTCAGGCATGAGTGGAAACGCACTGGGGCTGAGATAGATGTGCTGTTCTGGGAAACCCACTTGGGCTCACTCATCCCCTTAGCTTCTTACCTTCTTTGTAGGGATAAGACAGGGGTTCTCTCCATGTTCTTATGCTGCTAGAATCCAGGAGAGAGGCTCCACCCACCACTAGGGCCTTAGCTGTCAGCTAGCCCTCTGAATCCTTAGCCCTCAAAGGCTCTACCAAGAAAAACATCCTGCTAATGGGATGAGGTGGCCCAAGGCTAGGATTGCCTGCACGCTTAATTTTAGGTCTCACTGGAGAAAAAGTTAGGCAATAAGAAGCACAGTAGTCATGCGACAGGGTCAGGCATTGGTTCCCCCCACCTCTTATCGCGGTCACCCAGGAGGAGGAAGGGAGGGGGTGGTGGGTGTCCAGCTTGCCCCCCAGGTTGGCCTTGTGCCCTCTTTTCTTTCCTCAGTTTTCTACTTCTCTCTAGGAAGAGTGTGTGCTTGTGTGGGCAGCTACATTTAATCTTGTTCTGTTGAGAGGCTTCCTTTTCAACAACAACAACAAACCAAACCAAACCGAATTATTTATTCAGGTTAAGGTGGAGGGGGAAGTGGTAGTCCCCTCCACGTTGAGGCCTGAAATATGTAGTAGGTATGTGCAGCTAACAGTCCTTTCTTGTCTGTGCTGACCTCTGATTCCATCCAAAAGAGCAGTGACCAGGAGTGAGGACAAGAGGGTAAAGTCCTTGAGCTGGAATACTGACTGACCCGTGACATGCTGAGAGGGATTTCGAAAGCCCTTCTGTGGAGGGTGGAGGCGCCTCTGTGGAGGGTGGAGGCGGAGCTGTTGAAAGAGCCAAGCAGCCAGAGGCCCAGCCCTGCTCAGTTGTGTGTGGGCTGAGGGTTCCGCCTCCTCCAGCAGCTCCACATTGAGTGCCTGGTGTTTCTGCTTACACTGGCCCAGAAGCTCTCGCTCTGTCCCTCTCCATCTTCCTCCTGACACAGCTTCTCTAGGTCAGTCTGAACGCCGCCCCCTCTCCTCCCTGTTCGGAGGAGGAGGAGAGGCGGGGAGGCTGGAGGTCCCAGGGTCTCCCACTCAGCAAGTCTCAGTGTTTTCAGACGTTGTGCTGCTCAGTGACCCTTTGGAGACATCTGGTCGCTTCTCTACCCTGAACAGCTGCCAAGGACCATCCCTCGCCTCCTCTGGGTCCCGGTGGCCAGTGCTACATCGTTCTTTCCGTGGATGGACAAAGGGAGGTTGAAGACAAGCGCTCTTTTCTGGCTTGAGGATGTTGGTTGGTCCTTTTCTTTGTAGGCAGCTTTCTGTGTTCTGGGCAAGCCTTTGTGAGAAATGGGTTATGTCAGCTGTGGGCATGAGTTTAATTTCAGCACTTGAGCTGCTGAGCCAGTGGGATTGTGAGTCTGAGACCAACCTGGACCATGAAAGTGCTGTCTCAAAGAAGAGGAGGGCGAGGAGGGGACAGCTCAGCGTTACCAAATGTCTTGGTCTGCTGTCCAGATTCCCTGTCTCCTGTCCTGATTCTGTTATCTGTGCTCTCCCTCCTTCCCTCTCTCTGGTTTCTCTGTGTAGCCTTAGCTATCCTGGAACTCACTCTGGAGACCAGGCTGGCCTGGAACTCACAGAGATCCTCCTGCCTCTGCCTCCCGAGTGCTGGGATTACAGGCATGCGCCACCATGACCGGCTTCACTTCCTTCCTGAACGGAGGTTTACAGGTCATTTTCTGCCTCACATGTATGGCTGAATGATTTGGCATGGTGTCATTCTTGTGTAGGTACTTTGTGCTCACTGTCCTTTGGGGGTGTCCTGTTTCATTTGTTCAAAACTGAGCTGTCGTCCCCTCCTCCTCCTCCTCCTTTCTTTGAGACAGCGCTTATGCAGTCCAGGTTGGTCTCAAACTTAGGATCCTACTGGCTCAGCAGCTCAGGTGCTGAAATGAGACTCCTTGCATGGCTCACAGAACCTGTTTCTCACAAACTTTGTAGCCCAGGCTGTCCTGGAACTGGCTCTGTGGATCCACCAGCCTCTGCCCCCTGCTAGGGGATTAAGACCTGCATCCCCATGTTCACTCAACCTGATTGACTTTGCTGATTGTTGATTGACTTTCTCAGCCTGGGTCTTGCTTATCTTCCTGGTTGAGATCCAAAAGATAAGATTGATAAGAAAAGAGTGGCTGTTTTGTTTTTGTTTTTTTTGAGACAGGGTTTCTCTGTATAGCCTTGGCTGTCCTGGATTCACTCTGTAGACCAGGCTGGCCTCAAACTTACAGAAATCTGCCTACCTCTGCCTCCCGAGTGCTGGGGTTAAAGGCGTGCGCCACCACTGTCCGGCAAGTGGCTGGTGTCTTTCTTTTTTTCCCCTTCAGTGCAGTGAGTCATGCCTGAGTGGTGTCAGCACTACCTTAGGTTGCATCAAACTGTGGGTGCTGGAGCTGGGAAGCCACTGATTTCCTATTACAGATAAGGAGAGCAGCTCCTTCAACCCAGACAGTTTTGTTCCCAGGCTGTGTCCAAGACTTGAGTCACTGACAACCAAGACAGTGCTGACTCCTCCTGTTGCTTGCAGAGCTCTGTCACTTGGCCTTCTAACTTTTCCCCTCCTCACTTAGGATGCTCCAGACCCTGTATGACTACTTTTGGTGGGAACGGCTCTGGCTGCCTGTGAACTTAACCTGGGCTGATCTAGAAGACAGAGATGGACGTGTCTATGCCAAAGCCTCCGACCTCTACATCACACTACCCCTGGCCGTGCTATTCCTCATCATTCGATATTTCTTTGAGCTGTGAGCATGCCCTCAAACCTTCTGACTGCCAGCCAACCCATCAGACTACATGGTTGTTTCTGGCCACCCAGGTCCCTACTCACTGCTCCCACTTTCCCCAGGCCACCATTGTCTCCCTAAGGGCTCAGCACCCCCAGCCTTTTCCTTCAATGGTTGTTTGTTTTCACCCTGTACCCGCCTCCTTGCCTGGTCAACAGTGAACATAGACAGCTTTGTCAGCTGAGGGCAGCCCAGAGGCTAGAGGAGAGATGGTTGCTAGGCAACCTGGGAAACTGAGGACCAGAATTAAGATGCCTGAATCCTGCAGTACTTTCCCCTCTCCGTTTGGGTGTTAGGGGTGATCCAGGGGAACCAGACACCTTTCTCTCATCTCTTCCCCAGTTATGTGGCTACACCCTTGGCTGCCCTCCTGAATGTTAAGGAGAAAACCCGATTGCGGGCACCTCCCAATGCCACTTTAGAGCATTTCTACCTAACCAGCGGCAAGCAGCCCAAGCAGGTATGAGCCACAGAGGACTCTGGGATCTGCTGAGTTTGGGTGGGCCAGAGTTTGAAAGCCATAGCCCTGGAAGGTGAGGACTTGGCAGTGGGTGGGCCGGACTCAGGTTACTATGGGGAGAGGTTGGGCAGAGTTGGGGCACTGTTGATTGGAAGACTGAATTTAACAGCCTGACTATGCCTAGGTGGAGGTAGACCTTTTGTCTCGGCAGAGTGGGCTTTCTGGACGCCAGGTTGAACGCTGGTTCCGCCGCCGGCGCAACCAGGACAGGCCCAGTCTTCTCAAGAAGTTCCGAGAAGCCAGGTGGGGTTAGCTTGTGCCAGTGGGGCTGGGTGGTACAGTGGGGTTTCCCTTGCTGGGAGTATGCATGCTGTGGTGTGCATGAGAGGTGAGGGGATCTAGGGCCAGTGGGAAACTGCTGACCCACCTAGCCAGCTCTGCTTCCTCTTGCAGCTGGAGATTCACGTATTACCTGATTGCCTTTGTTGCTGGCCTGGCTGTCACTGTGGATGTGAGTACTGGCATGTGGGAGCAATCCTTTGTCAAGATGGGCTAAGGATGTGAGTTCTTCTTTACTCTTTTTGCAGAAACCCTGGTTCTACGACTTGAGAAAAGTTTGGGAGGGGTACCCCATACAGGTATGAGAGCAGCAACCCCGCTCCCCGACGGGTTCCTGGACCACATGGCAGGGGAGTTCGTCATGGGACAAAGAAGGGTACCGAGGGGCTGGAAGTGATGAGTTTGGAGGTGAGCCCCTTGGATCTCACTGTTCCGCCCTCCCTCACCCCTTTCCTCTCCAGAGCATCGTCCCTTCTCAGTACTGGTACTACATGATTGAACTTTCCTTCTACCTGTCCCTGCTCTTCAGCGTCGCCTCTGATGTCAAGAGAAAGGTGGGTGGAGAGGCTGTGGAGAGGGGTGGGATGAAACCTTTGGCCTCCTGGGGATCTGGGCGGAGCCGCTGGCATAGTGGGGAGGACGGGGAAGAGCCCCTTGGAGCCTGCATCTTCTCTGCAGGATTTTAAGGAGCAGATCATCCACCATGTAGCCACCATCGTTCTCCTCAGCTTCTCCTGGTTTGCCAATTACGTCCGAGCCGGGACCCTCATCATGGCTCTGCACGACTCTTCTGACTACCTGCTGGAGGTTAGGGTTCCTCACAGTGGAGGCCCCGTGCAGGTTCCCGTCCCTCTAGTCCTCTAGGGGGTTGAGAGGGTATAGTCACCGCACGTCTTAATGTCTGTTTATACAGTCTGCCAAGATGTTCAACTACGCGGGATGGAAAAACACTTGCAATAACATATTCATCGTCTTTGCCGTCATCTTCATCATTACCCGACTGGTTATCATGCCCTTCTGGTGAGTAGATGCTCAGGCCCTTTGCTCCTTCTTCACTCACCTCACTGTCTCACCATGCCGGCGCTGCCCCTCAGGATCCTGCACTGCACGCTGGTGTACCCTCTGGAGCTCTACCCTGCCTTCTTCGGCTACTACTTTTTCAACTTCATGATGGCGGTGCTGCAGACGCTGCAGATGTTCTGGGCCTACTTTATCCTGCGCATGGCCTACAAGTTCATAACTGGAAAGGTGAGGAAGGCCTCACCAGTCCTAACCCCAGAATTGCCCACCCTCCTTGTCGTACCAGCAGCTCTTAAAGTATGAGCTTCTGGGGGTTCACAGGAAACCCAGAGGCAGCCCTTGGGAACGGGGGAACACAACCCTTTTTATCCTGTTCACAGATGATAGAAGACGAACGCAGTGACCGGGAGGAGACAGAGAGCTCGGATGGGGAGGAGGCCACACCTGGGGCAGAGACAAAGAGCCGGCTGCTGGCTAATGGCCACCCCATCCTCAATAACAATCGCCCTAAGAGTGACTGAACCATGTCCTAGCTCCTCCCACATTAATACATGAAGCCAAGAACATGCCAACCCTCCCTTTAGGGGTATCTCAACGCTGGGGAGAAGGGATCTAAGGAGAGGGGTCCACACAGCCTCTCCTTACTCTTGTTGTCACCCTCTAACCAGGCAGAGAGGAGGGGTCCGCACGGCCTCTCCTCACTCCTTCTGTCACCCAGCTACCTACAAGCCCTCTAACCAGCCTGTCTCCAGGCAGAGAGGAGGCTTGTTATGTCCTGTCAGAGAGGGGATGGTCTTATTTCCCTCTCTAGCCAAGCCCCCCTTTCTCTTGCTAACCTCTCCTCAGCTCTGAGGGTTGGACATAACTCACATTCCTTATTAAGGATTGGAGCTAGCTGTTGCCTTTGACTCCCTGACTTCAAGCCAGGGTTGTGCCTTACTGTCCCTTCTCCGGGCCTCACTCTGCCAAAGCTGGACCAAGGTTCCACCTTTCTGAGCTCCCAAGCTCAGGCCAAAAATGCAAGCTGAGCTACTTTTAACTTTTGCTCTTCCTTAAACAGAAGTCAGTTAAGTGAAGGAGGGTACACACACCCCTCACCACACCCCAGGGACCACAGTTCCAGGATCTCACTGCCTCCTTTCTTTGGTCTCTTTCCCCTCCCTTCAGCTAAGACAAGCTGGCGTGGAGTAGAAAGGCAACTAGTTCTGTTATTTATTGAACATTTGGGGTTTCAGTTTTAAAGCCAGAACTACAGCTACAGCCTGGCATTTTGGCGAGGGACCATTTCAGACCAAAATGTACTGTTAATGGTTTTTTTTTTTTTTTAATTAAAGTATATTAAAGGTAAAATAAAACATGACAGTGTGTCAGACTATTAAAATGAGAAAGGGCCGGGCGTGGTGGTGCACACCTTTAATCCTAGCACTTGGAGGCAGAGGCAGGCGGATCTCTGAGTTCAAGGCCAGCCTGGTCTACAAAGTGAGTCCAGGACAGTCAAGGCTACACAAACCCTGTCTGGAAAAACCAAAAAGACTTGAGAAAAGGGATAGTCTTCTTAGGCTGTCCTCAGGGTTATGTAACACTTTTTGTTAAAAATTACACAGGGCAAATAGAAGAGAGGATTCAGAGTAATTAATGATAGCTGCCCACTAGGAAAACATGGGTTCTCCTGGGAACATCTAGACAGGGACTGAGGAGAGAAAACAAGTCACAATCTCTAGTATATTATCTTGTTACAAGAATTTCAAGAAACTATACAAACCAGAGATGGCAGATACACAACCCAACCCATGGGGGTCATGAGCACACAAATAAATCAAGGGGGAGAGGGATCTCAGACCAAGGCTAGAGTGGGCATGTCTCCACCCTAGTGCCTGCTAGCACCACACTGGCAAAGTCATGATCCAGAAATCCCCAATTCTATCTACTAGGAGTTGGGGAGAAGCCAGACCAGAGACTTGGGGTCAAAGTTCAAGAGTCAGGAAGACCCAGTTCCTGGGGGAAGGAATCCAAGGATTTCCAAAGTTACAGGAGAGTTTTCCTCTAAAGAAGCCGTCCTCTACATTCAATGGCCCCACAGCAGCACAGTAGTTCTTTGCCTTCCACACTGCCCACTTCGTAGTTGTAGTCCCAAGTGAGTTCTGTTCCAGCCCGGATTCTCCTTAAGAGGGAAGGAAGGAGGATGTGGTAAAGGTCTGAGCAGTGACGCAGGCCACCTGGGCTAGAGCTTAGTGGTAAGGCAGAAGCTTGAGCACAGAGGCAGGCAGCCCCCCTAGCCTCCCGGGACTGCCCCTTCCCACTGTCCCCCTAGCCTCCCACAGGATGGCCCCTTCCCACTGTCCCCCTAGCCTCCCACAGGATGGCCCCTTCCCACTGTCCCCCTAGCCTCCCACAGGATGGCCCCTTCCCACTGTCCCCCTAGCCTCCCACAGGATGGCCCCTTCCCACTGTCCCCTAGCCTCCCACAGGATGGCCCCTTCCCACTGTCCCCCTAGCCTCCCACAGGATGGCCCCTTCCCACTGTCCCCCTAGCCTCCCACAGGATGGCCCCTTCCCACTGTCCCCCTAGCCTCCCACAGGACGGCCCCTTCCCACTGTCCCCTAGCCTCCCAGGACGGCCCCTTCCCACTGTCCCCCTAGTCTCCCAGGACTGCCCCTTCCCACTGTCCCCCTTACTTGCTGGCAAAGAAGGCCACCCAAGGGAATCGAAGGTCATGGGTATCCACGAAGACATTCTGGACAAACAGGTTGGGGCTGCAACTGTGCTGTAAGTTTAAGGATGACAGTTACTCAACCAGAGAAGCATCTGGTGATAGAAGGATTGAAAGAAAAATGGTCTACCCCATCACACATCATAGCAGTGATGTTCCCGAGAGACGCTTACTTCGTTGAGATCAACTTGTAACAAAAAAAAAAAAAAAAAGAAAAAAAAAAGAAAACAAAGCTGGGCGGTGGTGGCGCACGCCTTTAATCCCATCACTTAGGAGGCAGAGGCAGGTGGATCGCTGTGATTTGAGGCCAGCCCGGTCTACAGAGTGAGTCCAGGACAGCCAAGGATACAGAGACACTATCTCAAAAAACAAAACAAAACAAAACAAAAAAAACCCAAACCAAACAACAACAACAAAAGACAAAAAAACAAGAAAAAGTGGGTTTATATAGTATTTTAGGAATATGGAATTTGAGGGCAATGGAATAACCCTGCACCTAGAAGTGGTTCAGGGCCGGAGAGATGGCTCAGTAGTTAAGAATACTGGTTGGCTGGGCGTGGTGGCGCATGCCTTTAATCCCAGCATTTGGGAGGCAGAGGCAGGTGGATCGCTGTTGAGTTCGAGGCCAGCCTGGTCTAAAATTTGAGTCTAGGACAGCCAGGGCTACACAGAGAAACCCTGTCTCGGGGGGAGGTGGGGTAGGGGTTGGGGGGAGGAGGAGGGAATACTGGCTGTTCTTCCAGAGGTTCTGAGTTCAATTTCCAGTAACCACATGGTGGCTCACAACCATCTGTAATATCATGTAGATGTACAGGAAGACAACACTCACACAAATAAACAACTATTTTCTTTTCTTCCTTCCTTCCTTGACAGGGTTTCTCCACCTGCCTCTGCCTCCCGAGTGCTGGGATTAAAGGCGTGAGCCACCACCACCACCAGGCTAAATAAATGGATCTTTAGGAAAAAAAGAAAGGAAGAAAGGAAGAAAGGAAGGAAGGAAGGAAGGAAGGGTGGGTTCGGAGTCTTACGTTGAGGTAGCGGCCTAGGTTGCCTTCCAGCTTGGCATCAATGATGTAGCAGGACTCCTCTCCATCATAGAACTGGCGTGTGTTCTTACGAACCGGAGCATTCTCCCCCTTGTCCACAGACGCCATGTTGGTTGATTTAATGGCGATCCCATGGGTTGATTTAAGAGCAAAGCCTCGAGTTGATTTCACTGCTACCTGGCGCTTCGCTGGTCCTGGAAAGCAAAGAAAATGGGGTCAGGGCTCATCCCAACTCAGGACTAGACACTGTGCCTTCACTATAACCCAGGCTGCTCTCCAACCTCTGATCCTCTGCCCCATTTCTCCTCAAATGTTTATTCTACTCATTGCAGTTTAGGGATAGCAATAATCTAGCTAAACTTCAGGCTAAGACCCTAAGTAACTACCAGGCAGTGGAGGGGCACTTGGGAAGCAGAAGCAGACAGATTTCTGAATTCAAGAATTCTGAAGTCTACAGAGTGAGTTCCAGGACAGCCAGGGCTACGCAGAGAAACGCTGTCTTGGGGGAAGGCATGCGGAGGACCGTAAGTCACACTATTTCAAATACGTTCTCATACAACTCAGGGTGGCTTCTAACCCATACGCCTCCGGCCTCAGCTTCCCAGGTGATGGATTACAGGACTGAGCCACATGGTAAGCATTTTAGTCACACTTTTATTAAAAGCACAACTAAATGTGTTGAACTAAGGAGCTGAGGAGGAGGAGGGGGACAGGGAAGAAAGGAAGAGCACGTGCGTCAGTGTAACAGTTTAGCTGAGGCAGGAAGTCTCCCCAACTCTTAGAATCCAAATTACTTCTTTTAAAAATGCTTTCCTACTTTCCTGTTTTTTCTTACTACTCCCCAAACATTTTCAGACTACCAGACAAGTTCTTCTTGTCCTCAAAGTCATCGCCATCAGAGCCAGAAGAGATGGTCTGGATGTCATCACTGTCAATGGCTGTGGCTGAAGTCTGACCAGCAGTGGGCTTTCGGCTGGTTCCGCTTTCCCCCTCACTTTCTGTGCTGCTGGACAGGGTCAGGATGTCCTGGGAAGACAGAGGGGCATGTGGAAGGAAGAGAAGCCAATAGAAAGGTGGCTCAAGTTCTTGCCTTTACCTATGATTGGACAGCAAGGGCTGTGGTGACAGGAAGATGAGTAGATGCTGGAGAACAGGGCGCAGAGTCAAGGCCAAAGAAAGAACAGACTTAAAAGCCATCCTAGGAAAGGACTTGGGGTGGGGCTGTGACAGTTCCTTTACTTGGACTAAACAAAACAGAAGGCAGGATAAGCTTAAGGTCACTCACATCAGCGTTTGACTGAGTAGAAGCCACAAGTAGCCGGCTTTGGGGCACGCAGGATTTGCTAGCTGGCCGGCGAAGCCCTTCAGACTTGTGTGCATGGTTCTGAGGGCCTTCAGGAAACCTAGGGAAGGGCCAAGAACGAGAGGGTCAGGTCACTGGCTGTTTCTTAGGCTTCTTTTGTGAGCTTGAAAGGAAAGGGCTGACTCAGAAGGATAAGAAAGCAAATACTTACACTGACATCTTTTTTCGATCATCACTGTCCTGGAAAGGAACATATAAAGGTTAAATGCTCTCATGGTCCAAGGTAACAGAAGATCTCCAAAGACAACATTGGCACAGGAGTAAGAGGCACACTAAGGCAGGGGATATGAAGAAATCCCGTGTCCTGCCTGGTATCAACAACCATCCTCTCAACAGTCTGCGCCCCTGGCAAGGGCATTTAACCTTTCCCCACAGTGGGACATTGCAGCACTCTGAGCAAATTATTCCAAAGACCCACAGCCTCACTATCTGCTATGGTTATATTTCAACATCAGAGATACACTTGTATAGCAAACGTCAGTCTAACCTGGATTGCACTATGACCCTGTCTAAACAAAAGCAATGAAAAACAGAAGCAACAAACCCTATATACTTGGAATCAATTTTTTATTTCTTTGGTTTTGAGATGAAGTCTTGAATGAGGTGACCCCTGCCTCAACCTCCATTTGCACCAATATTTTATATTTTAATTAATTAATTAATTAATTTCTAGCTTTTCAAGACAGGGTTTCTCTGTGTGCTTGGCTGTCCTGGACTCGCTCTGTAGACCAGGCTGGCCTACAACTCACAGAGATCTGCCTGCCTCTGCCTCCTAAGTGCTGGGATAAAGGTGAGTGGCACAGCGCCTGGCTGTCATTGCTTTTAATATGGATTCTTGCCATGTTACTACCTTACATTGCCTCGGGAATCCGCCAGCCAGAGTGCAGCTTTATACCTCCAGGGTCATGGATCAAAGTAAGCAATTTTGGGGAGGGAGCGAGCTGCTCTCAAGTGCGCCCAGCAACTGCTCACCTCTTTCTTAGGCTGCTTGCTGTCTCCTTCATCCTTGAAGCTCAGGCCTGAGGCCTGAGCCTCTCCTCGGCCTCCCCCACCTTCACTGGTCTTGAAGGAGGAGCGGCTATCAGAGTCGGCAAATGCCCCTTCACTGACGCTGTTGCAGCTCAGCCACGAGGCCACCTTGTTCTTGGGTGTCTCTTCAGAGGAAGGTGGATTGCAGCCCCCGAGAGATGCTGAGGGCGGGATAGGGACGTGTGGAGGCCCGAGGTCCGGGGGGCGGGAGTCCTTGGAAGCCACCTCAGAGAGTCCGTTCTCCTTCTGACCCCGGGTCTGCCGCCGTGTGGCATAGCTCCGCCACACTGAGCTGGTGCTAAAGTCCTCGTCTTTGCAGAAGTTGTCATCCGAGCTGTCATCATTGGATTCTTCAGGGTCCTCTGAACCGCTGTTGCCATCTTCCTGGTCCTTCATATCCACCCCGCTGCTGTCAGAAGTAGTGGGAACATCACTCTCATATCCTTCCTTGAAGTTCTCCACACTTTCAATGTGGTCCAGGTTTGCAAAGTACTCATCACCCATCTCCAGCCCTTCTTTGTCTGCAAAGTCGTCTGTTAGGATTTTGCCTGAGAATGAAGAGAACTGAGTCATCAGCACCACGCCCACGAGCAGGGTGAATCCTGTACTCTGTGCTTCCTCTGGATGCCACCAGTTTTCACCATACGAGCACTGTCACTGCAGCCTGTCACTTTGCCCTCTGACTTTTCCATGTTTCTGTTCAGTCCTTGACACTTCCTAGCTATGCTAAAATATCTCTGGGAGAAAACAACACAGTGGAATGGAAGTTTCTCATTTAAAGAAACATCAACAGCCAAAATGTGCTCCTGCTCCCCTGTCCATGAAGCACCCGTGCCCTCCCTGGCTGGTCTGTACACAGGTGCGTCACTCATCATGTCCTCTTCCTTCCAGCTCAACTGTCAAGCACTTCCTTCACCCACCCTTCTGCTCTGTAGTTCTAGGGATGAATCTAGCATCTCCTGCAAACAAAGCACATTTCCACTCCTCAAACAGTTTTCTGAGTCAGAGTCTGGGTACGTAGCCCAGCTTACCTTCAAATCTCAAAATCTCTACCTCACCCCCTGAGTGCTTAGATTACAGACGTATGCTACTGTGCCAGCCAGTGCTTTGCTGCACCCAGCGTTTCCCTGACCTAACATGTCCCAAACCCCACAGGGTGACAACCCTCCTCTTCCATCACTAACCTGCATAAATACAGACAAAAGAGCCTTTGGCAATGTCATCCAGGCAGCGGATGCCCCAGCCCTTGTTCTGTGTCTTGAATAGCTGTAGTCGAACCTGCAGTCCATGCTGTACCAACCGATTTGTGCACATGTTTGGGTCACATTTGCAGCGTTTGTTACACTCATAAACCCTGGGAGGTTAGAATACAATCAATGACACGATCACTACAGTACTGAGATCTGTAAAACACGTCATGAGGAAAGATCATGAAGCGAGCTGGGTGCAGTGACTCACACCTTTAATTCTGGCCCTCAGGGAGGCAGAGGCAGGTGGACTGCTGTGAGTATGAGGCCAGCCTGGTCTACAAAGTGACTCCACAACAGCAATGCTACACAGAGAAACCCTGTCTCAACGTCGCCCCCCGGGGGGGGAAGATCATGAATAGATCATGACCTCAGTGACCGGATTTTTTGGAATGATCCATGTTCTTGGATTCTTTTGAAAATAAAGACAAGGAACATAATTCAGAAGGGAAAGTATGTCACTGCTCATAGTAATACTGTGCATAAATCACCTCTTGGAGAAAGGATTAGCAAACGCTGACGTAAATCAGACTGCAGACATAACTTTATAGATTATTTCCATTGATACAAGCAGGGAAGCTGATGAGCTGGCTCAGTGGGTAAAAGCCCGTGCTGCCAAGTGTGATGGCCTCCAGAGCTCAAGGCCTCGAGTCTGCATGTTGGAGGGAGGGGGAGAACTAATCTTGCAAGCTGTCCTCTGACCTCTGCATACCTGCCCCTGCCATAAGTGTAAAAACAAACAAACAAAACAACAACAACAAAAAACCCTTGACACCTAGAAATAGATACAGAAGACAAACAGAAACCAGATTACATATACAAAGAGGAAGTAGGAAAACCATAATGTTGGTACACAATTGTTTTCTTAAGACAGAGTTGATATTCTTTCAGTAAATACTTTTTTTTGTTTACTTTCCCTTTTTTTTTTTGGTTTTTAAGACAGGGTTTCTCTGTGTAGTCGCAGCTGTCCTGGACTGGCTTTGTAGACCTGGTTGGACTCCGACTTGTAGAGATCCAGCTGCCTCTGCCTCCCGAGCGCTGGGATACAGGCACGCACCACCACGCCCAGCCCTGTTTACTTTCTCTGAGACAGTCTCTCTCTACACAGCTGTCCTGGAACTCACTACATAGACCAAGCCTCTCTAGAGCCCACAGATCCAGCTGACCCTGCCTCCCCAGTGCTGGGATTAAAGGTGTGTGCCACTATGCTGAGCTGTCAGTAAACATTTATTAAACAAAAGTTGTGTCAAACATTGGGAATTGTAATCTTGACCTAATATTCCTAATTCAACAACTGAAGAAAAGAAAAAAATATCATGGGAGGCAGAGGCAGGCAGATCTGATTTCAATGCCAGCCTGGTCTACACACTGAGTTCTAAGACAGCCCAGACTACCAAGAGAGACCCTGTTTCAAATAACAAAAATCCGACCCAGCTGGGCATGGTGGCGCACGCCTTTAATACCAGCACTCGGGAGACAGAGGCAGGTGGATCGCTGTGAGTTCGAGGCCAGCCTGATCTACAGAGTCCAGGACAGCCAAGGCTACACAGAGAAACCCTGTCTCGAAAAATAAAAAAACAAACAAGCAAACAAACAAAAAAACCCACAGAAATCCAACCCAAAACAAAAACCCCATACTAATAAGTACAAATAGTTGCCAGGTGGCGGTGGCACACACTTTTAATCCCACCATGTTGGAGGCAGAGGCAGTGGATCTCTGAGTTTGAGGCCAGCCTGGTCTACAGAGCGAGTTACAGGACAGCCAGGACTATAAGAGAAACGCGCGTGCGTTTGTGTGTGTGTGTGTGTGTGTGTAGCATGAGGTCACATGATGTTGACCTCTGGCCTCCATATACACTGTCCCCATGACCATACACACCCACCCACACCCATGAGGACAGGGGATCTAGCTTATCATGCAAGAATCCCAAAATTAGGTTCCTAGCACCACATACACCGGTGATGGTGGTATGTCCCTGTAAGCCCAGCATTTGGGAAATGGATGTAGGAGGTTTAGGAACTCATGGTCATCCAGGCAACATTGAGAGTTCAAGGCCAGCCTGGGCTATCTGAGATCCTGTCTCAAAACACAAAACCAGAGGCTGGAGAGATGGCTCAGGACGTGAGGGCACTTGTTGCTCTTGCAGAGGATCTGGGTTCAACTACTAACATTCATAGGGTGGCTTACGTGCTCACAGATGCGGGTATGAGAGACATATATACACTCAAAGTAAAAATAAATCTAAAACAATTCAATAATCAAGTAAAAATCCCCATCAACTTTAGAAAGCACTGTTAAAATGTGGAAGTAGCGGGGGGGGGGGGGGGGGGCAGCTACCCTTACCTGACATAAAGACCTGGGCTTGAGCTGGGCAGTGGTGGTGCACTCTGGAGGCAGAGGCAGGTGGATCTCTATGAGTTCAAGACCAGCCTGGTCTACAGAGCCAGCTCTAGGACAGCCGAGGCGAAGGCTACATAAAGAAACTCTATCTCAAACAAAACAAAACAAAAAACAACAACAAAAAAACCCGCAAAACCTGTATAGACAGGACTATAGCTCAAATTCTCAGAAACTGAATACCATTTATCAGCACCTCCCCAGGAAACAGGTTTACTGTGTACAGCTTCCTTAAAAGCCTTTTATATGTAGTGGTTCATGGCTTTAGTCCCAGCACTTTAGAGGTAGGAGGAGGCGGCCCTCAGTGAACCTGAGGCTTGCCTGGTCTACACAGGACGCTCAGGGCTAGGCCTAGGGAGAGCCTACTGAGACTCAGGAGGCCATTCCTGTGCATGTATCTGTTAGCAGCACAGGAAGCTTCAGAGCAGCTACACTAAGTATCATTCCTTCATTGCTCAGAATGTCTTTCAGTGGCTGCTCTGCAACACTGCACTAGACAACGCCTGGTGATACAATGTGTATGAGAGTCAAGACAAGCCGGGTGGTGGTGGCGCACGCCTTTAGTCCCAGCACTCGGGAGGCAGAGGCAGGCGGATCACTGTGAATTCGAGGCCAGCCTGGTCTACAGTGTAAACCCAGGACAGCCAGGGCTACACAGAGAAACCCTGTCTCGAAAAAACAAGAAATAAAACCAATAACAATAACAACAAAAGACAGACAGACAGGGCGCAGAGAGCTTACATTCTAGTGGAAAAAAAAACAAAACTGAGTCAACAAAGTTGTTAGGCTACACAGAGAAATCCTGTCTGGAAAAACCAAAAAAAAAAAAAGAAAAGAAAAGAAAAAAAGCACAAAT
This sequence comes from Acomys russatus, assembly GCF_903995435.1. NCBI lineage: Eukaryota > Metazoa > Chordata > Mammalia > Rodentia > Muridae > Acomys > Acomys russatus. The sequence continues at coordinate 66,036,210 of NC_067151.1, forward strand.
GCCATGGTGCTGCAAAGGAGAAGCCAAGAGTGAAATGGCCTATATACTAAGTGTGTGGCAAACACCTGCCGCTCCAGCACTTCAAGTGGGGGCAGAAGGACAGCTATGCAGTTGGCTGGAAGCTAGCCTAGGCCCTGAGACCACATCCTTCAAACAAAACAAAACAAACTCTCAGGGGTAAAAGGCCTACTTTTCAAGTGCCCAGGGACAGGCTGAAAACAGGAGAGTGAAACTGAGAGATCAAGGTCAAAGAGAACCAAACAAAAGCAGTGGAAGGTGCCAGGAACACAGCTCCTGCACCCAAAAAGCCAGAGGCTGGAAAACCCTGAAATGGATTGACGAAATAATGAATATAAACACTTCAAGGAACTCTAGAGAAAAAGAACTAGGAAGGGGCTAGGCTAGATAGTTGTCTTTTCTTTTCTTTTTTTGAGACAGGGTTTCTCTGTGTAGCCTTGGCTGTCCTGGACTCACTCTGTAGACCAGGCTGGCCTCAAACTCACAGCGATCCTCCTGCCTCTGCCTTCCGAGTGCTAATTTTTATTTTTTTAATAATTTATTCTGATTACACCCCGATTGTTATCCCCTCACTTGTATCTTCCCGTTGCCCCCTCCTTTCCTCTTTCACCCTCTTCCCCTCCCCTATACCTGTGATAGAAGGAGACCTCCTCCCCTACCATACGATCACAGCCTGTCAGGTCTCATGTAGATAGCCTGCCTCCCAAACGGAACCTTCTCTGTACTGCTCCAATTTTTGTACATGTGCTGCCAAAGCGGGCGCTGTTTTTGATTTTTCAAGACAGGGTTTCTCTGTGGAGCTCTGGCTGCCCTGGAACTCTCTCTATAGACAAGGCCGGCCTCAAACTCAAGAGATCCCCTTGCCTCTGCCTCCCAAGTACTGAGGTTAAAGGCGTGCACCACCATGCTCAGGATTCCAGTATATATTTTGGTTATTGTTTTTTGAGACAGGGTTTCTCTGTGTAGCCTTGGCTGTCCTGGACTCACTCTATAGACCAGGCTGGCCTCGAACTCACAGTGACAGACCTGCCTCTGCCTACTGAGTGCTGGGATTAAAGGTGTGTGTCACCATGCCTGGCTCCAATATGTTTTGATATTTAAAACTGTCTCTATATATTTGCGATGGGGTCCAATGTAGGTTAGGCCGGCCTCAATCAGTGAATTTGACCTTGAATTCCTGCTTCCTCCTCCGCTAGAATTGTGTGCTTTCAGGCCTCACAGGCATGCACCACATTTACTCAGTGCTGTGGACCAGACCCACTGCTACATGAATACCAGGCAAGCACGGCACGAAGCTGCACTCTTAGCCCCCACTTTTCTCTCAATTTTTCAGACTTCTGGAGGGTCTCCGTTTCATGCAGCACAGGCGGCCTTGCATTCCTGACCCTGATGGTCCTCGTGGCAGGCTGTCTTCTCAGACGAGGTCTCACTGGAGCTGACTGGCCTCCAATTCGCTACTACTCTGCTTCAGCCTCCAAAGCTCAGGGTTATAATAAGTGTAGCGACAAGTCTGGAATTTTGGTTTTCTTAAAAAACAGAAATAGCCGTGCATGGTGGCGCACGCCTTTAATTCCAGCACTCGGGAGGCAGAGGCAGGCAGATCACTGTGAGTTCGAGGCCAGCCTGGTCTACAAAGTGAGTCCAGGACAGCCAGGGCTACACAGAGAGACCCTGTTTCAAAAAAGAAAAGCCAAACCAACCAACCAACCAAAACCCCCAGTGAATTATTATAAGAATGTGCTTTTGTTTTAATCCCAGGTGTCGAGCGGGGGCTGCCTTGGACTGTCCACAGAAGCCTTCACTTGCCTCGTGCTCTAGCAGAGGCACGGCTTTGCCTGCTGAGAACAGTTTGATTACAGTTTGTTGGTTGTTGTGCTCGAAGAAGAAATGAAAGGAAGGGAGTTAGATTCGTGAATCTGGGTCTTTGTTTCTCTTATCTAGTACTAGGGGATGAAGGGGAGAGGGGTGCTGGGGGAGGGGGTTGGGTATAAAGGGCGGGAAGAAGAAGAGCCCACAAAGTAGCAAAGACCAGAGACATGTAAGCATATGCTATCATACCTGACATGGGAATACTTTTCAAACATGCACCAAAGAGTAAGACAGTGGTGGCGCACACCTGTAATTTTAGCACTTGGGAGGCAGAGAGGCAGGCGGACTGCTGTGAGTTCGAGGCCAACCCGGTCTACAAGCATTTATTTATTTAATGTGTATGAGTGCGCTATTTGCATGTATGCTTGTATGACAGAACAGGATGTCAGATTCCATTATAGATGGTTATAAGCTACCACATAGTTGCTGGGAATCAAACTTAGGACCTCTGGAAGAGCAAGAGGCCAGTGCTTTTAACCCCAGAGCCATCTCTCCAGCCCTCCACCATCCCCTTTCCCCCCCAAGTCTGGACTCACTTTGTAGACCAGGCTGGCCTCAAACTCAGAGATCCCCCTGCCTCTGCCTCCCGAGTGCTGGGATTAAAGCGTGCGCCACCACGCCCGGCCCAAGCTGCTATCATGTCATTATTATTTCATTCCTGGGCATATTAGCCGTGCTCTCTATTGAGCTGCGCCCAGGCCTACCCCCCCCATTTCTGCCACCGTTTCTACTCTGGCACATCGCCTATCTTCCACTACTTGATAATTTATTCCCCTAAAACTATCTAATTGGTCTTTGAAATTCTATTTCTGTTGATCTAAGATATATAGATGCCTCCCGCCCCCCAATTTTTTTTTAAAGGCTACTCACAAAACTAACTACTATTTATTGTACCATGATTCTGTTTTTTTGTTTGTTGGGGTTTTTTGGTTTTTCAAGACCAGGTTTCTCTGTGTCGCCTTGGCTGTCCTGGACACATATTTTAGACCAGACTGTCCTTGAGTTAATCTTATGTACATGAGTATTTTGCTGGCCTGCATGTCTGTACCAGATCCTGTGGAACTGGAGTGACAGGTGGCTGTGAGCCTCTCTGTAAGTGCTGGGATCAAATGTAGGCCCTCTGCAAGAACAAGGGCTCCTAACTGCAAGAACAAGAACACCAGCAATGCCACTTTTTTTTCTACACAAGTTCTTGCTGCACAATCCAAGCTGACCTAGAAATCAAGTGTCCTTTTGCATCCACCTCCTATGGGCTGGGATTTCAAACACATGCGACCACACCCTTCTATGTTTTCTATATGAGAAAACTAGAAACTCTCTACTCACCCTCTGTCGTTTTTTGAGCCAGGATTTTGCTATTATAGCTCAGATGGGTCTGAAACTATTTCCTGCTTTGCCATCCGAAAGGCAATAGCTCGCTGAGGTTGGAATCACAGGATGTCTCACCACACTCACGACAATCCTCAGGTTCCCAATGGTTCTTACAAACAGGAAAATAAGAACATACTCCTCTTAACTGAGGATCTCACCAACCTGACTACTCACCCTGTGGGCAGACACTCTTCTAGTCTTTTGTACTGGTAGCCAGAGTTAGGGTTGATTTGACCTCCTGGGGTACAGGCCGTGGCCTGGATAGTTAGCTGATGGCAGGCACATTTGGATCTGTAGAGAAAAGGATGACAGCTAGAGCTGGGACTTTCTTTGGGCACCTGAAGCATGGGAGCTGTACTGAGTGATGCAGATCTGTAATCCAACACCTGAGACACGGAGGCGGGAACATCAGGGCTCAACCACCAGCCTCATCTACACAGTGAGTTCCGGGCCGGCCTAAGCTACAGAAGACTGAAACCAAAACTGAGTCCAGAGCCCACAACTGCAGCCACTCGTCTCTGGCCAGGCTCTGCCACACCACACCCGAGGTGCCCCATGTGTGACAAGGAGGTGTACTTGTTGAGTGACTTTTCTGGCAAAGCTTGCACAAAATGTGAGAACTATAGAAAGACTTGACTTCAACCTCCATGGGCCAACCCGAATATGAAGCAAGCCCTATTGTGGGCAAGGTGGAGCCAAAAGACACCACACCCAGCTTTGTTTCTTTCATTGAGACAGAGTTTCTCTGTGTAGCCCTGGCTATCCTGGAACTCTCTTTGTAGACCAAGCTGGCCTTGAACTCAGAGATCTATCTGCTTCTGCCTCCTGAGGGCTGGGATTAAAGGCGTGCGCCACCATGGCTCGGCAAAAAAAGCACCATGCTTCAGCTCACAACTGTCTGTAACTCCAAGATCTGACATTCCCACAGCAACGTACACAAATTAAAATTAAATAAATATTAAAAAAATAAATAAATAAACGGACTTCTAAAAAGCGCCATGCTTTAAGGCAGTCTTTGGTTATAAAAACACTCTCTCTGACCAGGGAGAAGCCAAGACCTTACCCTCAGTCACCAGGGACTCTCAGGGGTCCTTCATGTCCTCAATAAACTTGAAGTTTAGGGTGAAAAACAAACAACAAAGGATGGGGACACGGTAATAGCAGCGAAATATTTTCTTCTTCTTCTTCCTTTTTTTTTTTTTCCCCCCAAGACAAGGTTTCTCTGTGTGGGGACAGAACACACAGATATATATGTTCCCAGGATCACTGGTGGGGCCATACCAGACTCTTAGACCCTGGTCTTCCTACTTGATGACTTTTTCTTTTTCCTCTTTTCTTTCTTTCTTTCTTTCTTTTTTTTGAGATAGGGTTTCTCTGTGTTGCCCTGGCTGTTCTGGACTTGCTTTGTAAACCAGGCTGGCCTCGAACTCACAGAGATCCACCTACCTCTGCCTCCATGACTTTCTTATTTTCAGTAAAATCTCACTATGTAGCTAGCCCAGCCTACCTTCAAAGTTGTTATAAAGCCCAGGCTGGCCCAAAACTCAAGATGCTCCTGCCTCAGTTTCTCACATGCTGAGATTACAGGTATGTGCTATTACACCCAAATTCTCTCTGTATTTTATGGTGTCTTAGCAGAGTTCTAGCTGAAAGAGGGGGAAGGAGAAGGAGAAGGAGGAAGAAAAGGAGGAGGAGGAGAAGGAAGAAGAGGAGGAGAAGGAAGAGAAGGAGGAGGAAGAAAAGGAGGAGGAGAAGAAGGAGGAGGAGGAGAAGGAGGAAAAGGAGGAGAAGAGGAGGAAAGCAATTCAAATAAAAAGAATAAGAGGTAAAAAGCTGAAGGCAGAAAAAGCAATCCCCGCCAACCCCGCCAACTCACTTATCCCGACACCCATCCTTGCAGTCACAGCCAACCAGAAACTCAGGGCCTGTGTTAATGAAAACACCCTTGCCAGGGATGCGCTCCTTGCTGTATGCCACCTGGGGTGGGGGAGTCGTGTCAATCTCATTAACACAGGACAAGGGAACATCTTCCTTGCCGTAAGTGATGTCCAAAATGTAGTAAAAAGGCTTAAAGGGCTGGAACTTTCTATCAACAAGAACATATGGATCCAAGCAGAACATCTCCAGGAACAGGAAGTCACAGCCAGTCTCAAAAAGGTAGCGTTCTATCTCCTGCATTGTCCGAAGGCAGAGACCACAGGGTGTCTTATAGATAACATGGAACCCCATCTTGCGGTTAACTCTCCGCCGGGCTGTCATCCTCCGGAAGTCATACAGGAGCGGGACTAACAGAGGGTTCTTGCCCCGGTACTGCGCACTCCTCATGGGTCTGACCCGCGACAGACAAGTGTAACTGCAGACATGAGGTAAGTAGAAAAGCTTCTCCATGGGGGCACGGTAGGACGGCTCGGCTGGTGCCCGCTCTAACATGCCATGGAAGGCTGGAGGAGCCGCAGGCCCTGCGGGGGCTGGGGTAGATGTCACTGAGGCCAAAGGTGATCTACAAATTAAGTGCAAAATATCAGATCAGAAGGTAACGTGCCTCTCTGCTGCACAGTCATCCTTCCTGTCATCTTTTTTTAAGGACAGGGTCTCATCAAGTAGCCCAGGTTACCCTGCGGCTCCCAACCCTCTACTATCGTCCCCATGCACCAGCTGTGCTCTGGGTGCTAAGGGAAAATGGCAGAGCCCTTGCCTTAGCAAACAAGCCTGGACAATGATGCAGTGACACCCGGTTTACTCGTCACAGACAGAGTTCAGCGGGCTGCCTTTCCCTAGTGCATGTCTTACGCTATGAAAGTAGTCTAGTCCAGCACAGCGCCTGTGTGCTTTGTGTCCTCAGCGCCCCGGCCGACTGCGAAGGGTCTGCTGAAGCAATGATGAGGACCCCAAATTCCAAAGTCTCGGCAAATGACTCTCTGATGACAGAGTTTCTTAGACATGACATTTCTAATTTAACCACTCTTTTCTTTCAAGACAGGGCTTCTCTGTGTGGCTCTGGCTGTGCTGAAACTCAGAGAGATCCACCTGTTTCTGCATCTGAAGTGCTCGGTTTTAACTTAACTATTCTTATTACCAAATTCTCAGAAGTTGCCTTTTTAAGTCCAAGTTTCTCACTAACATAACTTCAAAGGCCCTTAGAGACCCCGACAGCGGAGCACCTTGTCAGGCTGCCCGGAGTCTGGGGTTCCCTTACCTGTGCGTCTGGTTGATCCCAGGTTTCCCAGCAGGCGCAGTTTCACTGAGTGTGGGTGAGGCCGGGGAAGAATGGCCAGAGCCCACAGACCCTGGCCGGAACGACGTGCTCTTTTTGGCCACTTGCTTCCGAGACTGAGAAAGCTGGCTTTCTAAGCTTCTAGCAGGGTTGAGAAGAGACCATATAGTGAGGATTCAGATGATATGTGTGGTTAAAAACAAACAAAACAGTTGGGCTGTGGTGGCTTATGCCTTTAATCCCAGCACTCAGGAGGTAGAGGCAGGCGGATCTCCATGAGTTCGAGGCCAGCCTGGTCTACAAAGTGAGTCCAGGACAGCCAGGGCTACACAGAGAACCCCTGTCTCGAAAAACAGAAGAAAACAAAACCCAAAAATAAAAACAAAAGTAGGAAAAAGAATGAGAAGGACTCACTCGGTGTCACCTGCTTGCGGGGAAAGAGGAAGTGCAGCGGGTGGGGCGGGTGGGGCAGGTGGGGCTACAGGCTGTGGGGGCTCCACAGGCTTGAACTGGGTTCCAGTGCTTGTTAGATCCTGTGTGTACTGAACCACAGGGCCTTTGCTCCTCACAGCACCTACAGAAAAACAGACAAGGGCTGACTGCTGAGGGGCGACAGCTCTGTCAAACATTCTTACTCACACGCCCGATCAACTAATACATGAAAGGGCAGCACATGGCTGGGCAGGGCACGCCTTTAGTCCCAGCCCCGGGGAGGCAGAGGTAGGGGCATCTGAGGTTGAGACTAGGCAGAGAGAGTTCTAGGACAGAGAAACCCTGTCTCAAAAAACAACAACAAAAATGCAACAATGTAATGTGGAGATGGCTCAGCACAACGAGCATAAGGCCCTGACTGCAAATCCACAGAACCTACATAGTAAAGTCAGGCATGGGGCTGCACTGTGTTATCCCAGTGACCCTGAGGAGAATGGAGAGTCCTCAGCGCAGGCAGCTCGCCCTGCACGCTGCAGCAATGAACAATGGAGCTTGGCTTAAACAAGGAGGGAGACAGGCACTAACCCAAGACTGTCCTCGGCCACAGAAGAACTTGGACATGTGCCAGGCGTGGTGGCACACGCCTTTAATCCCAGCACTCGGGAGGCAGAGGCAGGCGGATCACCTGAGTTCGAGGCCAGCCTGGTCTACAATTCAAGTCCAGGACAGCCAGGGCTACACAGAGAAACCTTGTCTCAAAAAACCAAAGAGGGGAAAAAAAAAAAAAAAAAAGAACGTGGACATGTGCATGCCTGTATCTATACACAATATGACAAATAACAATTTTCTAAGTGTTAAGATTATTTGTATTCATTATTTCTACCAGTAAGGATGTGTACTAGAACACTGGTTTTGTTTTGAGGCATGGTGACACGGACCCATGGATGGTCTTAAATACCTGGTATTCCCACTTCTGCCTTCCAAATGCTGGGACTGGTTACAGGCGGCCTTATGTGATATTTAGAGAGACTCAGAGCCACAGAAATGTAGTGGCAGCTCCACAATCCATCACCACTAGTGGAAATACTCGGGACACACAACGCTATCAGTGAGGCTGTGGCGCTGCTCTGGTAAATAAGAGGCTAGCTGCCGTCCGTGATCCCCTCCGCTGCTCTGTCCTGTCCCTCCCTTCCCTGGGCGTCTTTTAGGACGCACCCACATTAGGGCGGGTTCTGAGCTGCCCCGCTTGCTTCTTTTCCATTGCAGAGGCTGAGGATGTCTTCATGCTGAACATAGGCTCCAGGCGTGTGGAGCCTCGGTAGATCCACTCACATCTTTTGTCATCCTGGGAGGCAGAAGGAAAGGAACGCAGAACAGCAGGCTCAGGGTTAGAATCAGTCCTGTCTCCCGTGGAGGCCTGGCCACGATCACCTCTGATCATCGGGCCTGGCAGCCACCTGCCCCTCAGCCTGCCACAGCTCTTCTTCAGAAGAGCATTACCAGAAACAGGATCCTAACGAGGCTGCCGTCCACCTCTTCCACGCGAGACTTCCACCATGTGCCCTCCCACTCAGTCTTGATAAGCTGGCCGCTCTTGAGAAGAACCATGGGGCGGTTTGGATAGGCAGTGATGTACTCCTCGATGAAGTCCCGGCAGGAGCTGTCCTCTATGTCCTCCCAAGTCTTCTTCACTGTGCAAAGGAAAGCAGCACAGCTGAGGACAGGAAGGACACGGATCAAAAGGGAAGAATGGGGGCACTTTTAAAACTGAAAGAAAACAAATAACTTCAAGGGAAGCAAAACCAAGACCATCTTTTTTTTTAATTTTCTTTTTTTGAGACAAGGTTTCTCTGTGTAGTCCTGGCTGTCCTGGACTCACTTTGTAGACCAGGCAGGCCTCCAACTTGTAGAGATCCACCCGCCCGCCTCCCGAGTGCTGGGATTACAGGTGTGCAACACTGCCACCCGACTGAGATCATCTTAAGTATAGAACCTAATGTGCAAATGCAAATAAAATCAGGTAAATATTAAATCAAGCCATACACAAATCTAAGCAATTATGTAAAACACAGACATTTCACTTTATAGAGATTCTTACTAACTAGTAGATGAAATAAAAAATTAGCGCCCCCCCCACACACTTTTTTTTTAAGGCACGGTCTCACTATGTTTGCATCTTCTTCTTTTTTGGTTTTTTGAGACAGAGATTTCCTGTGTAGTCTTGGCTGTCCTGGAACTCACTCTGTAAACCAGGCTGGTCTCCAGAGATCCTCCTGCCTCTGCCTCCCTGAGTGCTGAGATCGAAGGAACGCACCACCACTGTCTGGCTTACTTCTTTTTCTTATCAATGTTGAGGTGATCAAGCCTAGAGCCTTCCACATACAAAGTAAGAGCTCACCACCACTGAGCTACACTACTGCTTACTGTTTCCTTTTTCAACTCCTAAAAACCTTATTTCTTTTAAAGAGTTATTATTTTTATTTTAGGTATGAGTGTTTTGTCTGTATGTATTTCTGTGTATCATGTATGTGCAGTCAGTCCCCAAAAAAGTCAGCAGAGGGCATTGGGTCCTGTGGAACTGGAGTTATAGACAGCTGTGAGCTGCCAAATAAAAGTGCTGAGAACTGAACCTGGGTCTTCTGCAAGAGCATCAAGTGCTCTTAACTGCTGAGCCATCCTCAATCCACACTCACAAGGGCTGTGTGACACAGCACACGCCTGCAACTCCAGCAATGTGGGGGGAAGGTGGATCCAAAGAGTCTAACGCCTCACCCAGCAGCAAGCAAGCCAGCCTAGGGCCCCCCCACACTATAGTCATGAGGGGCACCATGTATCTATAAGCCTGGCATTCAAGGCCAGCCTTGGTATGCTAGGAATTCAAGGCCAGCTGCACCACTGGAGAGACAGCACCTGCTACACAGGCATGACAAGTGGAGTTCAGGCCCACGAGCCCTGGAAAGGCCAAGTGCTGTGCAGGCTGCCTAGAGCCCGAACACTCAGGGGGCGGAAACACAACGTCCTGAGGGCAGCCTGGCTAGCTGGGGTTGGCTTAGCCAATAACCTTACAGTAAGTAGATAGTCATTATGGAAGGCATACAATGTTGATGTTGGCCTACACACACGCCCAAACACATGTGAATATGCAAACATAAAACTTAAAAACTCAAAACAACAACAACAAAAAACTTAAAAACTCAAAAGATGCTGTTTATTTCCATGGTAACACTGATAAGCAGAAAACTACTCTTCTGCAATTGAAAACAATTGTGGATCTAGGGATAGCTCAGTGGGTAAAAACTCTTGTAATTAAAGTGTGCATGTGGACATGTGCAAAAGCTTCAACAGTCATGTGAAAGAGCTATGTGTGCCTGTAACTGCAGCCTTAGGGGTAGATACAGGTGCATCCTGGGAGCTCTCTGGCCAGCTAACCTACTCAAAATGAGCTGGCTTCAGTGAGGTCAAATTTCAGGCAACAAGGATGTGAGTGACAGAAGACACGGGGCATCTTCACCACCCGGCTCAATGGGAGTGCACAAGTGTAACACACAGAGACTAAAAATAACTGTGGGAGCAGGTGTGCGTGGTGGGCACGCCTGGAATCCCAGCACTGAGAGGTAGAGGCCACAGATCTCTGAGTTTAGAGGCCAACCTGGTCTAAAAATTGAGTGCAGGACAGCTAAGGCTACACAGAGAAACCCTGTCTCTAAAAAATAAAACCAAAAACCAAAAATAACTGTGGGAGGTACAGGCAGGTAGGCCACTGTAGGCTCGAGGGTCCCCTGGTCTGTGTAGTTCTAGACAGCCAGGACTACGTGGACAAGCCCTGTCTCAAAAGGTAAGTAAAATAAGCACAGTTATGAAGGCTGCGGGGCTAACACAGCTGTTAATGTGCCTGCTTCGCAACTATGAAGATCTAACCGTGCGGTGTGCACTTGCACTCCAGTGTCAGTCCAAATCCTAGCACCCAATGGCAGCTCAGAACCAGACCTAACTCAGTCCAAGGAGACGCACATGCACATATGTGGCAGCACACTCTCATCCAAATACAGTAAAGCATTAACACGAAAACCAAAGAAGGTGGGCACACCACAGGAGTAAAACCCAATGCTGCCACACACACACACGCGGGCATGCACACACACACACCCCCACGCGGGCATACACATGCCTGCACGCACACGCTCACACAAACACACACAACACACACACACACACACACACACGTCTGCACACACGCACACAGCTTCTTAGACAACACTAACAGAAGTGGGAAACGTGAGGACAGCCCTCTTTAAGCCTTAGTGTCTGGAAATCAAAGCACATCTGTAAGATGCAAATGTCAAGGGCTGGAGAGATGACTCAGAGAGTAAGAGCACTGTCCGCTCTTCCAGAGGTCCTGAGTTCAATTCCCAGCAACCACATGGTGGCTCACAGCCATCTATAATGTGATCCGATGTCCTCCTCTGGTGTGCAAGTGTACATGTAGGCAGAGCACTATATACTTAATAATAAAACACATCCTTAAAAGAAGAAGGAGAGAAGGAGACTGGAGCTGAGGAGGTGTGTAAAGGACACTTACGTGGCCGGCAAATGGGGTACAGCTCTGCCTGCGTAACATAGGAAGCATAGCCATCATCAAAAAAAATGAGAAATCTGAAGGGAAAAAGAAAAAGCACACGGATGTTATAGAGAACACGTTTTCCTACGACTACATTATAACACTTTATACAGTCTCTGAATCACAGCAGTCCAGTCTTTTACTTCCATCCAAAGTTTTTTTTTTTCTTATACTAAGCAAGAATCCACCCTCTTTTCTAAAAATCATTCATGCTTTCAGGAATGGTGGCATACACCTTTAATCTCAGCACTCAGGAGGAAGAGGAGGAGGATTTTTATAAATTTCAGACCAAATCTACACAGTGAATTCCAGGCCAGTTAGGGTTACATGGAAGGCATGTCTCCAACTCCAGCACTCAGGGGACAGAGACGGGAGGCACATGAATCCCAGACTGACCTGGCATACACAAGAAACACGACAGCAGCCTAAGCTACGCTATATTTGTACATGTATATATATGTATATATGTATATATATTTATTTAAAATTACATAAGACATATGCATATATAACGCACATGGAAAAACAGAAGGCTTTTGACCCTAAGGGACTGAGAACACAAAAGCCAACGGTGAAATCTGGACCACAGGCCACAGCATGTGCAGATGGGCACTGTGCTCCCCCCTCCTGCTCCCTATAATTTACAGTCCTTGTTCACATACCGGAGCTTGTTCTTGACGTTGGGGGTCTCAGCTACAATGCCCGCGTAGAGCCAGACCTGACTGCCGTCTTTGTACTTGGCCACCACTCGACTGCCCACAAACAGCTCGTCAGCGGGAGGGTGGTAATCATAGGCAATATGGTTCCCAGACAGCAGACTCTTTCCTTTGTTGTCAAATTTCACTTTGTATTTCTTTCCTAGCCCTGTGTAAAAACAAAAACAAAAACAAACAAATAAAATTTTAGAAAAGAAAAACAAAGAAGCGCTCCTTTCTCTGTAAGTCCTGGCTGTAACACAGGCGACAAAGGACAGGCTTTTGGGGAGACTCAGCAATGGAGCCCTGCAGGCCGCCCGTCCCCGCCTCCTTCCTCCTAGTGGGGCATTCATACCGACAGTCTGGATGGCGATCAGGGTGCCCTTGTGCCACGTCTTGGTCCTCTTCTTGCCCAGGATCCGCATGCTGACTACCAGGTCTCCATCTTTGCTCAGCTCTCCAGACATCTGACCCAAGGCTCCTATACACAGACCTTTGTTATACAGCGATGTTAAGGTGGGATGGAGAAAGGACATGTCAAGAGACTGGGCTGGGAGCAGGGGCGTGGCTCAGCTGGTGGAGGGCTTGCACAGCGAGCACAGCGCTCTGAACCTGCACCTCAGCTCTGCACACGGCGGCACAGTAGTTCAAGCACTCACATAGGGAAGGCAGAAGGACCGAAAGGTTAAGGTCATCCTCAGCAAGATAGCAAGCTCAAGGCCAGCCTGGGACATACCAGATACAGTCACAAACAAACAGAGAGTAATATGCAAACTAGGGCAACAGGTATTCTGTGACCATTAGCCACTTTTGCTGAACCCCTGCACAGGGGCAGAAGCACAAGACAACTCAACTGTTTGTGCGAACAGGAGAAACTTCCTACAGAACACCACGTGTTTCTCACTCCTTCGGCATACCCTACCAACAGCTGCCACCACAACGCGTAGCCCTAACTCCTTACTGACAGCACAGCAACAACAGTCAACGGCCGAGTCACCCCATCAATCAACAGCAGACTGACTGTGGACACAAAGCTAACGTTACAAGAAGCAGACAAGTAAGACAGGGTTTGGGATGCAAAGCCGACCGCCGGTGACACCTCACGAAGAACTCTCCTCTGTCCATGCAGGCACGCCTCCACACTGACCTTTATGTAGATCCTGAGAACTGCTCTTCTTGTTGACGGCGTCCATGAACTTCTGGACATCTTGGGCTGATTTTCTTAGTGCAGCCATAGCTTCACGGAGCTGCAGGAAAATAGAAGACAAAGAAAAACTCAGTATCATGAGGTAGACACACCGTGAGACGCCAGGGACTCAGGAGGCAGCACTGGCATGTGGCCCTGGTTCACATCGCTGATCCTGCCAAGCCAGTCAGTCAGTGAGGAAAAAGAGCGCTTCCTGTGAGCAGCCTGTCTTCAACACTTAAGATGGATGCAATTATATTTGGAGGCCAGAGTGAGGCAAACTCCCCATTTTTCAATATTCTTGACCATCTACCTGAAGATTCCAACTAACGAGGCTTCTACATGGGGAACACAGCGAAGCGTCACAGACAGTGCTCAGAACAAGACTGATTACCACTAGCAAAGCCTGCTTCATTTCATTTCACGTCCATTGGGGTTTTGCCTGCATGTTCATCTGTATGAGGTGTTGGATCCCTAAAACTAGTCACAGACAGTTGTGAGCTGCCATGTGGGTGCTGGGAACTGACCCTGGGTCCTTGGAAGAGCAGCCAGTGCTCTAGACCCACTTCTTTTTCTTCTTTTTTTAAAGGAAAAGGTCATCTTTTTTCCCTTTTCTTTCTTTCTTTTTTTCCCCCAAGACAGTGTTTTTGTGTAGCCTTGGCTGTCCTGGACTCACTTTGTAGACCACCTGCCTCTGCCTGCCGAGTGCTAGGATTAAAGGCATGCACCACCACACCTGGCCTCTTTCTCTTTCTCTCTTTTTTTCCCTTGGTTTTTCGAGACAGAGTCTCTCTGTGTTAGCCTTAGCTGTCCTGGACTCACTTTGTAGACCAGGCTGGCCTCAAACTCACAGCGATCGTTGCCTCCCGAGTGCTGGGATTAAAGGCGTGCGCCACCACGCCCAGCCCTTCTCTCTCTTTTTTAAAAAATTTAATTAATTTATTCAGATTACATCTAATTTGTTATCCCATCCCTTGTATTCTCCCATTGCTCCCTCCCTCCCACTTTCACCCTATTCCCCTCCCTATGGAATGCTTCAAGAATTTGCGGGTCATCCTTGCGCAGAGGCCATGCTGAGCTTCTCTGTATCATTCCAATTTTAGTAAACGTGCTGCCGAAGCGTGCATAGGAAAGGGTCATCTTCATCCTAGGCCTCTGAGGCTTCAACTTCTGACCTCCCTCCCTCCCTCCCTCTCTCCCTCCTTCCCTCTCTCCCTCCGTCCATTTCTCTTTCTCTTTTGATTTTTCCAGAGAAGGACTCTCTACGCAGCCCTGGCTGTCCTGGAATTCTCTATGTAGAACAGGCTGACTTTGAACTCACAGACATCTATCTTCCACGGCTTCTCCAGGGCTGGGATTCAAGGCTTATGCCACCCTGCCTGGCTTTAAGAATGTTTTATATCGCGAGGCGTGGTGGCACACGTCTTTAATCCCAGCACTCGGGAGGCAGATGCACTGCGAGTTCAAGGCCAATTGGTCTACAAAGTGAGTCCAGGACAGCCAAGGCTACACAGAAACCCTGTCTTGATAAACCAAACTAAACCAAACCAAAGAACCCCACAAAATAATGTTTTATGCCTGTTTAATTGTGTATAGTGAATGTCACTTCTGTGTAGGTACCTGCAGAATCCAGAAAAGGGTACTGGCTTCCTTGGAGTTAGGTTACAGTGGTTGAAGGCTTCCCACCATGGGTGCTGGAGCTGAACTCAAGTCCTCCAGAAAAGCAGTGTGCTCTCCGTAAACACTGATTCATCCCTCCAGCCCAATTTCATTCTTCTTCACTGCCTATACCCAGCCCCACTCACCTTCTGGTCCTTTGGAGTTCTGCTGCCAGCATCACCTATGGAGCAAAAGAACTCGAGTGAGTTTGTAAAGATGTCGGCGCTGGAATCCACAATGAAGCAATAACGCAATGCCCTCACACCCCGAGTGGAGAACATCATTGACAGAGCAATTTAACATCTGGAGATGGAGCACAGGGCAGAGTGCTGGCCCAGCATGTGTACGGTCCTGGGTTCAATCCTAGTACCAATAAGAATAACAAAGTATTTTAAATAAATATATATAAGAAAGAAAGTATCGAAGGAAAGCAGGGTCTGGAGTCAAAGCCTAAAAAGCCCAGCTCTGTGCAAGGCTGAGCCAGGAACACGGCACCTGCAAAACCTGCCTTGGCTATAGAACAAGAACTGGCTACACTGGGCAACTTAGACCTGGTGTCAAAGTAAGAACAAGTAGGGCAGGAGGACCATAGCCTAGTTAGGGCAGCCTGCTAAGTCAGGGGGTCTACAGACAGACACGGCCAGTGCCTGCCAGTGCTCACCTCTGCATAAGTACTGAGACAGACAGTAGATTACAACACTGAAGGTAGTCATTGTCCATTGAAATTTTATAGCAGTAGTTTATTAATTATTCACACAATTTAAAAATGAGACAAAGTTATAGAACTTGAGCAAATGCTTATTTCAAAAAGCATGGTGTAACAGAAGTGCTGATGATGACAGAAATGCCCCAGAAATATCACTGTCCACGCCATTAACACCTGGCTCTTAGTGTATGTGAAACATGGCTACTTTATCTAAGGAAATCATTCTAAAATTCACTTAATTTTAAAAATTCTTACTACCAGGCAAGGTGGCACACACCTGTAATCCCAGCACTTAGGGAGGCAGAGGCAGGTGGATCGCTGTGAGTTCCAGACCAGCCTGGTCTTCAGAGTGAGTCCAGGACAGCCAGGGCTACACAGAGACACCCTGTTTGAAAAACAAAACCCCAACAAGTGCTGTGCCCCTGAATGTGTGTCTCACAGGCATGCACAGCAGTTAATGAGTGGCTCCATGTACATGTCGCCCCTGATGAGTGACACTGAGCATCTTCTCATGTACTTACTGCCATTTGCCAATCTACGAACGCCAACGGTGAGGCACCCATGTGCAACCTCGGCGTTTAGCAGACAGGCAGAAAGATCAGGGAGTTAGAGGCACCTTCACCCACACATGCAATTCTAGGCCTGCTTGAGTCACAAAAGACCCTGTCTCAAAACAAACATATTCCAGACCCTCCATCCAGCGAACAGGAAACAACTCCTAAGTATCCACGCCCAGGCCTTGCCCTTCCTCATTCGGAGACAGGGTCTCACTCTGCAGTCCTGCCTGGCCTGGAACTTGCTGTGCAGAGGAGGCTGTCCTCAAACTCAGAGAGATTCACCCATCTCTGCCTTCTCAGTGTTGGACAAAAGCATGAACTACCATATCCAGCCTCCAAAAGGTTTACAAAATTGTCTTCACCATTATACAATTCTTTCTGTGTCCTCGGTAATAACAGACCTTTCAAATATCACCCTATCTTTGCTTTTGAGATGGCTTCACTCCGACACCAAGGCTGCCCTGTAACCCTTGTGGCTGTCTCCAGGGGGGTGGGGGGGGGGGAGGCAAAAGCGAAGACAAAGCCTGTGAGCAACAATCACTGGTAAACAGTGGCAGCCTGGAACTCTCACACTCCAACAATGAGGACCATGTCTCTGTTTAGGCAAGTGTTCTACCACTGAGAAGAATGTCCCCAGCACTCACAAGAATATAACCTGGTAACCAGCTCTCAAATACCTCAGCAATTTGGCCTAAGGAACCAAACATCTATTAACTATGATGCCCACAAAATCGTTTAAAGTCAAATGTCCACAGCAGCATCCTAATAACCCAAACCGGAAAGAGGCCAAATGTAACACAGTCCTGGGGACCCCGCTCAAGCCAGGGTGTGATAAGCACCTTCACTGAAGGAGCCACTTCGCTAGCCCTGCGCTCAGCTGTGGCCAGAGAGGCCTGTAGCAGTGGGCAGCAGTTCATGGGGAGGCCTGTAGCAGTGGGCAGCAGTTCATGGGAAGACTCATAACTGGTCAAAGTACTGAGAACAAGGGACTGTTGAGTGCTCAGCCCTGAAAGGACCCTGTGAGCTCCCCAGCCAACGCGGATCAGGACAGCTTCGAGGAGGACGGTGGGAAGGAGCGTCGGCAAAGCCATCTTCTGCACGTGTTAGGGCCTAGGACTGACCAACCCACAGCAACTCTGGTTACCTGGCCTTAAGACCTGTACAAGATCAAGTCAGCCAACATTCCAGCAAGGATGGGAAAGGGGCTCCAAGCCTCACCCCTCCTTGAGAACTCCTGGCAGTTACCGGGGGCGGGGGGGGGGAGCAATTTTTCTTGGGGAACATAGCTACTAGTAAGTTGTCCATGACCCAGTAAGGAACCCCACAAGCATGCACGAGCAAGCAACCTAAACAACTCAGTGGGTTACAAACTCAGTGAGACACAGAAACAACACATAAAAGGAGGATAGGGACAGACAAGTTAGCTGGAGAGATGAAAGACAGATAGAATGGGCAGGGAGCAGTCTATGTAATCAATGAGATAGAATGGGCAGTGAGCAGTCTATGTAATCAATGAGATAGAATGCGCAGTGAGCAGTCTATGTAATCAATGAGATAGAATGGGCAGTGAGCAGTCTATGTAATCAATGAGATAGAATGGGCAGTGAGCAGTCTATATAATCAAAATAAGTTGTTTTCTTTTGCTTTTGGGTTTTTGTTTTGTTTGTTTGTTTGTTTTCAAGACAGCATCTCTGTGTATCCCTGACTGTCCTGGACTCACTTTGTATACCAGGCTGGCCTTGAACTCACAGCGATTCACCTGACTCTGCCTCCCAATTGCTCGGATTAAAGGCATGCGCCACCATGGCTGGCTCAAAATACGTTTTTATATATGTATGAACCTATCAAGGATAAATAGAAGCATATAATCTAGGCCCTTGATATTGGCCCTTGGAAGCTGGGGGAACAGGTAGGAGGATCAGGAGTTGAAAACGAGTCTCCATCACGTGGTGAGGTTGAGGCCAGCCGTGGCTGTAACAGTGCCTAAGATTTTTATTTTAAAAAACTAAGCAACAGAAGAATATATATTGCATGTGTGACAAAAATACAGAGAAGACAAGATATGTGGTTATTGAGGGTGACCACGGAAACAAGGAAAATATGCAAAAGGGATTCTTGTAAGGATGTATTTATTATGTACACAGTGCTCTGCCTGCATGTACCCCTGCAGGCCAGAAGAGGGCGCCAGATCTCATTACAGATGGTTGTGAGCCACCATGTGGGTGCTGGGAATTGAACTCAGGACCTCTGGAAGAGCAGCCAGTGCTCTTAACCTCTTACTCTCTGAGCCATCCCTCCAGCTCCAGGAAAGGAATATTTTGAAGATATACTAAATCCTAAACTAAGTAATTCTAAACTTGAATTAGTACATAATGTACTAAAACTTAAATCATATAGCTAACATGTATGTGCTTTATGTTATAGGAATAACAGCTTAATGAAATAACAAATCCCAGCACACAGGAGGCAGAGGAGGCGCTTCACTTTCAGCTTTAGGCCACCTTGGTAGCAAGTTCTAGGCCAGCCAGAGATACATAGTGCGGCCCTATCTCAAAAACAGCAAAGGGCTAGAGGGATGCTCAGCAACTGGGAGAACGGCTCCGTGTCCGGAGGACACAGGGTTAATTCCCAGCACCCACAGGAATGCTCACAAGCAGACAAGGTTCCAGTTCCAGGGACCCAGTGTCCTCTTCTGGCTTCTATGGGCATCACACATGGTAGACATGGTAGACACACAGACCTGTAGGCGAAATACCCACGCAAGACAAAGAAAGGAAAAAAACCACACTCGATGGAGAAATAAATCAAACAACCTCCTGTTTGGGATGGAGTCTAAATAAATGCTAAAGTTACCTAGTTAGGTAGGCCATAGGGCTGGAGAGACGGCTCAGAGGTTAAGAGCACTGTCTGCTCTTCCAGAGGTCGAGTTCAATTCCCAACAACCACACGGTGGCTCATAGCCATCTATAATGAGATCTGATGCCCTCTTCTGGCAGAGCACTGTATACATAATAATAATAATAAATAAATAAATCTTTATAAAAAAAATGGTAGGCCATAAACCACTGCAAATATTTGGTGTGTTGGCCTATAATCATAGCTCTTAGAAAGCACAAGTATTGCTGCGAGTGATAGTGCACATCTTTAGTCCCAGCACCCAGGAGCCAACGGCAGGCGGATCTCTGAGTTTGAGGCCAGCCTGCTCTACAGAGCAAGTTCTAGGACAGCCAGGGCTATTACACACAGAGACCCTGTTTGTAAAAGCAAAGCAGCAATAACGAAGCAGAACCGTTGCTCCAAGTGTGAGGCTAGCATGATCTAAACATTGAGTTCCGATATAGTGAACTCCTATCTCAAAATAAAAGGACTAGAGAGACGGCCTAATCGATAAATGTCCCAAGGTCTGGAGTCTGGACCCTCCGAACACAAACCTGTAATCATGGCACTCAGACAGACCCACTGTGAGCTGGCTATCTACACACACGAGAACTGTCAAGCTTCTGGTTCAGTGAGAGCCTGCCTCCATAGTAAAAGGAAGGGAGATCAAGGAGTAAACCTAACGTAACCTCTGAACTCTGCATCAATGTGCAAGCACACTGTGACCGTTAACGTCCACTTGACAGAATTCTAAATTACTCGGGAAATGGGACTCTGTGTGGAGGAGGAAGGACCTGCCCTCTGTGAGTGGTACCGTTCCGCAGACTTCATAGCTGGAGAAGGGCTGGCTCAGCAGCAGGAGGCGGCATCCCACCGTTTCCAGACTGCAGCAACAACGCAAGCAGACTCTTATGCTCCAGAACTGTGATTCCCCACCATGGACTAGGATCTGGACACGTGAGTCAGGAAAAGCCCCTATACGCTCCAGCTGACTTTGTCAGGTTAGGGTTAGGGTGTAACAGAAAAAGAAGCTAAAACACAGGCAAATCACACAGAAACACATGAGGGGAAAGGACAGAAGAGACATATACTTTCTCTGAAATGGGACAAGGAAGCAACCAGAACATAGGACACATTTATAACATTTATAGTGCTAATAATACATGCTTTGGGCTATAATAAGTGAGTCAGGTAATTTGGCACATGGAATTAGTGACAATATGTTTCCTTATCTTCTATCTGCTCGCACTGTGAGATAGTTTACCTGAATCAATACTGAGGACATCATCATCTTCGTCAGGGATCTCAATTATTTCTGTAGGCTGTGAAGCTTCATCCTCCGAGCTGCTGTCGTGATACTGTAGTCCCAGCGTGCAGTAGAAGTCCCTCACCAAAGACTCACAGTTAGTCACTGCCCTAATATTGGAACACAGGTAAAAGATCAAAGTCAGCGGAGAAAGTAAAGTATTAAAATTTATATATATACATTTACGTAATGCCAGGCCTGGGACCTCATGTAATGTACATGTACTCCCAGTACTTAGAAGCCTGTGGTGCCAGGATTGTCGAGGTTTGAGGGTTGTGGGATAATACAGTAAGTTCATGGCCAGCATGCCCTATATAGAGAGAAATCTTTAGAAACAACAAAAACAGCGGTAGCGCACACCTTTTTATTTATTTATTTTGGTTTTTTGAGACAGGGTTTCTCTGTGGAGCCTTAGCTGCCTTGGACTCCGTTGGTAGACCAGGTTGGCCTGCCTCTGCTTCCTGAGGGCAGGGATTAAAGGCTTGAGCCACCACACGGGGCTTAGCACACAACTTTTGTCCCAGCGCTCAGGAGGCAGAGGCAAGCAGATTTCTGCACGGTTCAGGCCCGCCTGGTGTACAAAGCTAGTCCAGGTCAGCCAGTTACAGAGAAACATTGTCTCAAAAAGCAAAACAATAGCCTCAGCACTCAGAATGTACAAAGGCAGCCTCAGAAGGTCAAGACTATGCTGAGCTACAGTGCAAATTCAAGGTCACATGTCACCCTAATCAACCTAACAAATGAGGGTGCTCTCATCACACCCTCTTCAAGTGTCAGGGCCAGGTACAGAGAAACGGAAGACAGCAACGCCGCCACAATCCTCACTTCCTGGTGATCTTACCAAGGAAATGAAGTTTGGTACAGGAATGCAAGCCTTTCTTTCATCTCCCTAGGACTGACCGTGTAGCAGCTGCCCACGGGTGAAAGGCGGACGCTGCAGCTCTGCACCCTAAACTCACGGAAGCCTAAGGTTCCCCCATGACTGAACTGCGCAAAGCGGAAAGCGCTCCCTTCAACGCCAGGAGCGGCCGCTCCGGGAAGCCTGCAGGCGGGCACCTCCGCCATCTCCGCCGCGGGCACGGATCCTTTCCTTACCTGGACGCGTCATCAAACAGCCGATCGACATGAGCCACCTCGGCCTCCTTGTGCAGCACCCACGACTCCAGCTCGGCCAGCTGCTGCTTGCGCTGCTGGATGCAGTCCATCTTCTCCAGCTCCTCATCGATGACCCGGCGCAGCTCCTCCATGGAGATCCCCAGCTCCTCAACCACCGCCTGCTGCAGCTCGGCGATGTCCTCAGACTCCGCTGCAGCGCGGGCTGCATCCAAACTAACGCCCCCGGGGAGGGAGGACATGCTTCCGCCCTGTGCACAACAACCAGAGGCCGCGACCACTCAGCTCCTCGGACGCCGCCTGGCTCCCGGCGGGACGCAGCCCTCCCCTGCAACCTCTCTCGGCCTTCTCCAGGCGGGAGCCGCGGACTTTCTGAGCAACCGCACCTCCTGCCACAGACCAAAAGCCCAAAGCCTCAACACCACCCAGGGGCGACCGGCAGCTGCCTGGGACGCTGCTTCCAGGCCTGGAGCGCTCCTCCGCAAAGGCAGGCATCTCTGCGGGACGATGCTCCTCCATCGCAGCCGGCGCCCCCGTCTCCGCACTGCGTCTCATCTCCAGTCCCGCCTCAGCGCGGAGCCCGCTCGCTCGTGTGAACTAAGCCCCGTTGGGCGCTTCCAGCCCTTGCTTTTCGCGCGTTACTTGGTTGCCCTGGCGGAAGCCGACTTTAAAGACTCCCACCACCGAGCGCGGGGCTGACGGCTGCGCGGGCTCTCAGCGCCCCGGGCCCGGAGGCCACGCCCAGAAGGAAACGACAAACCGAGCCGCAGACCCCGGGCTTCCGCACGGCGGCCGAGCGAGGAAGCCGCGGCGGAGGCGCCCGTCCCGCGCCCACACGCCCGGGCTCGCGGCGGCCGGGGCATGGCGGGGACGGCCTCAGGCCCGCGTCCCGCGCCCCCGCCGCGCTCGGCCCCACGGCCCCCGCCGCCCCCGCCGCAGCCCGGTGCGCCCGCCCGCCCGGCCCCGCCCCCGCCCCGCCGCTCTCCGGGCCGAGGCTGCGCGCACGGCCCCCGCCGCCCACCTCGGTCCGTGCCCCCCGCAGCTCCGACTCCCGACCGCGCGGACCCCAGGTTTGCCTCCCGGGCTGGGCCTCGCCGACCGACGCGCAAACTGAGGGGAGAGACGGCGGGGGAGGGGAAGCAGCGTGAGGGAGACTAGGGAGAAAGCAAAAGGAAGGCCCGGAAGCAATGTCGGACGTCCTTCCGGCCCCTGCGACGGGAGCCCGCAGGAGTCAGATTTCATGGCGTAGCCCGGCTGGGGAGGGCTTGTGGGAAACTAAGGAGACCACGCATGCGTTAAGCAGACCTCTTCCCGGGAATGGATTGGTTGGGCAAAGCAGTCTGTAGTGCTTTATTTACTAAAGCTCCTCCCCTACCCGTGGCCAAAATTTGTTCGTTTATTATTTATTTTGAAGGCTGTTATTTTGTTAGCAAAATTAATGTGTGTTCATTTTAGGAAATATGGAAAATACAAATAAACAAGAAAATCTCAATTCCACGGAGATTGTGTGGTCTTTCGTTCTTTGCAAGTTTTTGTGTGTCCGTCCCGCCCCGCCCCACCCCACAGTCAGGGTTTCTCAGTGTGGCTTCGGCTGTCCTGGACTAATTTTGTACACCAGGCTGTCCTTGGAACTCACAACAATCCTTCTGTCTCTTCCTCCAGAGCACTGTGATTACAAGTTTGCACCACTAGGCCTGGCTTACCTTCACAAATTTTTTTGTTTGTTTTTGTTTTTGTTTTTGGTTTTTGGTTTTTCGAGACAGGGTTTCTCTGTGTAGCCTTGGCCATCATGGGCTCGCTTTGTAGACCAGGCTGGCCTCGAACTCACAGCGATCCACCTGCCTCTGCCTCCCGAGTGCTGGGATTAAAGGCGTGCGCCACCACGCCCAGCTTTTTGTTTTTGTTTTTGTTTTTCGAGACAGGGTCTCTCTGTGTAGCCTTGGCTGTCCTGGACTCGCCTTTCACAAATTTTTAATGTGCGTCTTTTTAAGTAAACAAAGGGACTCTGCCTTTTAGTTAATTGGCTAATAGTTTGTCT
The DNA here is from genome assembly GCF_903995435.1 of Acomys russatus. Lineage (NCBI taxonomy): Eukaryota > Metazoa > Chordata > Mammalia > Rodentia > Muridae > Acomys > Acomys russatus. Next base: position 66,059,869 of record NC_067151.1, read on the forward strand.
ATCTTGTTGATTTTCTCAAAGAACCAGCTCCTGGTTTTGTTGATTGTTTTATTTGTTCTCTTTGTTTCTAATTTATTGATTTCAGCCCTGAGTTTGATTGTTTCCGGCCGTCTACTCCTCTTGGGTGTTTCTGCTTTTTTCTAGGGCTTCCAGATGTGTCGTTAAGCTGCCTGTATCAGATGTTCCCAATTTCTTTATCAAGGCGCTTAGTGCTATGAATTTTCCTCTTAGCACTGCTTTAAATGTGTGCCATGGATTTGGGTATGCTGTTCCTTCATTTTCATTGAATTTCAGGAAGTCCTTAATTTCTTTGTTTCTTCCCTGAGCCAGGTGTCATTAAGTATAGAGAGTTGTTTAGTTTCCGTGTGTGTTGGCTTTTTGTTGCTTCTGTTGTTGTTGAAGTCCAGCTTTAGTCCATGGTGATCTGGTAGGATACAAGGTATTATTTCAATCTTCTTGTAGCTGTTGAGGCTTGCTTTGTGCCACTGTGGAATTGAAGTTAACCAGAGCGCTTTCAGCTTTAGCCAGCGTGCAGCCAGTATGCTTTTAGCTTCTTTAAGATTCCAGCTTTATTTTCTGAATATACTATGTTTTTAATTGCCCGCCATAGCCTCTAACATCACATGGCTGGCTGCCATGTTGATTCAGTGATAAAAAGGGTGGGGCCATAGCTTCACCGCCATCTTGGTTAAGGACAGTCACATGACTAGCAGCTGTTTTTGTTGTGGGAGACTCAAGCCTCCCTATTGAAAGCTGCCAAGGCATTCAGCTGCCTTGCATTGGCTCAATAAAATTCCTTTGCTTTTGTATCGACTCTGGACTCAGACTCTCAATTGGGCTTCCAGGGATAGACTCTGAGTCTAAAAACCGACTATATGATCAATTTTGGAGAAGATTCCATGAGGTGCTGAGAAGAAAGTATAATCTTTTGTGTTTGGGTGAAAAGTTCTGAAGATATCTGTTAGATCCATTTGATTCATGACTTGGTTAGTGTCATTATTTCTTGGTTTAGTTTGTTTCATTGACCTGTCCTTTGGTGAAAGTGGGGTGTTGAAGTCTCCCACTATTAATGTGTGAGGATCAATGTTTACTTTGTTAATATTTCTCTTACAAATGTGGGTGCCCTTGTATTGGGGGCATAGATGTTCAGAATTGTGATGTCAGTTGGTTGGCTTTACTTTTGCTGAGTATGAAGTGTCCTTCCTTGTCAGGAGCCATAGGACCTTGCCTGACCTGCCCCAGTGGCTGAGAGGCCCTGCTGGCTGAAAGCCACAGCTGTCTGCATACTTGAGATAATTATTCTGCCTGGCAACCACAAAAGATCCAGGCTGACCTTGAGAAAGAGAACATTCGGTGTATCGCGACTTCTGAATAATCGCCCCACTCCACACCTGCTGTCCTTGGGCCTGGCCCAGAAGATTTTGTAACTTTCCACTGCATTCCTTCCCACCCCCTGCCCTTTCAGAAGCTTACTTTAAATTTGGATACCCCCTTACAATAAACGGCCCCCGATAAGCAACGTTTTCCTGGGCCCGTGTCTCTGTTCTCGTCCATTCTTTATTCACAGGTCGCGACCCTCCTCGCCACTCCACGAATAACTGATCCCGCGGGTCGGGGACACTTCCTCATCTCTTTTGATTAATTTTGGTTGAATGTCTATTTCATTAGATATTAAAATGACTGCACCAGATTAGATTGCTTCTTCTGTCTGTTTGCTTGGAATACCTTTTTCTAAGCAATACCTTTTCTTGAATGCAGAAGAATGTTGGGTCTGGTTTGTGCATCCATTCAGTTAGCCTGTGTCTTTTTCATTGGAGATGTGAGACCATTGATGTTGAGAGATATTAATGACCAATGACTGTTAAGTCCCTGGATTTTGATGTTGGTTGCAGTAGAATGTTTATGTGGTTATGTTTTGCAACAGTTAAGTTATCTATTTCCTGTTGTTGTAGTTTGTCACTTTGGGTTGGAGTTTTCCTTCTAGTTAACTTCTGTAGGACCTGATTTGTGGGTAGGTACTGTTTGAATTTGATTTTTGTCATGGAATATCTTGTTTTCTCCATCAATGGTTATTGAAAGTTTCACTGGGTATAATAGTCTGGCTTGGCATCTGTGGTCTCTTAGGATTTGCAGGATCTCTGTTCAGACTCTCCTGGCTTTTATGATCTTTGCTGAGAAGTCGAGTATAATTGTGATAGGTTTGCCATTATATGTTACTTGGCCTTTTTACCTTGCCGCTTTTAATATTTTTTCTTTGTTCTGTACATTTTGTGTTTTGATTATTATGTGACAGGAGGATTTTCTTTTCTGGTCTATTCTATTTGGTGTTCTGTAGGCCTCTTGTATGTTTATATGCATTGCTTTATTTATTTATTTATTTATTTTTGGTTTTTCGGGACAGGGTTCCTCTGTGTAGTCTTGGCTGTCCTGGACTTGCTTTGTAGACCAGGCTGGCCTCAAAATCACAGTGATCCGCCTGCCTCTGCCTCCCAAGTGCTGGGATTAAAAGCGTGCACCACCATGCCCGGTGCATCTCCTTCTTTATTTTACTTTTTTAAGACTTATTTATTATTTATACAGTGCTCTGTCTGCATGTACACCTGCAGGCCAGAAGAGGACATCAGATCACATAATAGATGGTTATGTGGTTGCTGGGAATTGAACTCAGGACCTCTGGAAGAGCAATCAGTGCTCTTAACCTCTGAACCATCTCGCCAGCCCGCATTTCCTTCTTTAAATTGGGGATATTTTCTTCTATGATTTTGTTGAAGATATTTTCTGGGCCTTGGAGCCAGATGTCTTCTCTTTCCTCGATGCCTATTATCCTCGGGTTTCCCTTTTCATGGTGTCCTTGATTTCCTGGATGCTTTGTGCAGGAATCTTTCAGATTTAACATTTTCTTTCATGGTTGCATCAAGCTCTTCAATTGTATCTTCTACTCCCAAGATTCTTTCCTCCATCTCTTGAATTCTGTACCTCTGTATTTCCTGCTTTCTTCTCTAAGTTCTCTTCCGCCCGTTTTTCTTCTATTTGTGCTTTTATTATTGCTTCTATTTTCCTCTTCAGATCTCGAACTGTTTTATTGATTTCCTTCATCTGATTGTTTGTATTTTCTAGAATTTCTTCCAGGGCCTCTCTATAGACCTCTTTAATGTCTTCAATCTGTCTGGCTGCATCTTCCTGCATTTGTTTATGGATTTTATTAGTTTCCTCCATTATCATCTTCATTACTAAGAATTTGAGGTCATTTTCTTGTGGTTCATTTGTGTTTGAGTTCTCAGGGTTGAATTCTTTGGGATAGCTGGATCTGAAGATGCCATATTGTTTTGGTTTTTGTTGTTTTGTTTTTTCACACTGGCCTTTAGTCATCTTGCTGTTTCTGATGTTGGGAGGTAGTTTCTGGTGTCCTTTACTGGTTGTTGAGTTCATTGGTGAGTGTCTATAGGTTGAGAGCCCTCACCTGTAGGGATCAGGGAACCCTTCCCTGGATCAGGCAGGTGACTTGGTTTCACCTCCTGAGGGCCTTACTCCACACCCTGGGGTCCTCACTGGGTCAGCAGAAGCTGGTGCTGGTGCTTTGCAGCCCAAGAATCAGTTCAAGATAATGTAGATAAAGCCGGTTATCCTGCCTTTGGCTGACCTTGGGCACTGCAGCTTTGCGGGCCTAGGCTCAGTCCACCCTAGAGTGCCAGAACCCCTGATGGATTGTGGTGGTTGGCTAGGCTTCTGCCTGATCCGTCCAGGCCTTAGTGCCTAGGGTTCAGTCCCCCCTGAGAAAGCAGATACTGCCCTCTGGCTTGTGGTGGTTGGCTAGGCTTCAGCCTGATCCCTTCAGGCCAGTTCAGGCCGGTCTGAGTGCCCAGGAACTCCCTCTGGGTTGTAGCATCTGGCTAGGCTCCACCTGAGCTTGCAAACGGCTCCCTGGGTTGGGGCAATTAGTTAGGTTTCTGCCTGATCCCCTCAGGCCGGTTCAGTTCTGCCCATGTGTGTGGGAACAGTCCACTGGGGCGGCTGGATAGTTTTCTGCCCAGTCTGTTCAGACCATGCAGGCTTAGATCAGTCAACCTGAGAGTATGCCTAATGCAGCTGTATCTGCAGAACGTGTGCACAGCTACCTGGGTCCCCGTGTGGGCCCTGGGTCCCTCCGTGGACTGGCGGGATGATCTGAGGTCAGGTCTATCCCAGACCCACACGCTCGGCTCCCCCTGGGCCAGCAAACACTGACACTGTTTCTCTGTGGCCCACAGATCAGTCAGAGAGGGAGAGAGAAAGAGTGCAGGTACAGCTCCCCGCACTTGGCTGCGCTGGGCTTTGGGTACTGTGCCTGCGTGGTCACCAGGCCCTGTGGCTTTCTGTGGACTGGTGGGGTGATCTGAGGTCAAATCCATCCATTCCCCTGAGTTTTCCCCAGGCCAGTAGCTCCAGACTCTGATGCTTCACTGCCCACAATTCAGTCCTAGATACGGAGTCCGTGATATACAGCACAGCTGCAGCTTGTGGGCCGGTATGGGTCTAGCCTCTGGGGACTAGGCACCTGTCCTCCTCCATGGGCCATTCAGATGGCCTGAGGCCAGACCCACCTGGGCTCTGCAGTGTGTGGACCCCTCTCACCTGGGGATCTCCAGGTCTTGCCATCGGTAGCTCCCAGCTGGGTCCCTAGTCCCTGTCCCACAGATCAGAAACCGTGCGTGTTTGGTGCCACCATCTTGGATCCTCTATTGTGGTTTTAACACAGGGTCTTACTATGTAATCTTGGCTGGCCTGAAACTTGCTATCTTGACACAAAAAGTTCCACCTGCCCTCTTTTTTTCACGTGCTGGCATTAAAGGTGTGAGCTACCATGTCCTGCAAATTATCTATATAAAATATTTTTCTCTGTAACCTTGTGTGTCTGTGTGTGCATATGTGCACAAGAGTGCAAGTATCCTCAAAGGCCAGAAGAGGGCACTGTATCCTCTGGAGCTGTAGTTACAGATACTCGTGAGCCATCCAACACGGGTGCTAAAATCAAAACTCAAATACTCTGGAAAATCTGAAAGTGCTCTTCCATACTGAACCATCTGTCCAGCTCTTGAGTGTGTATGTAGGTGTAGGTGTGGGTGTGTCTATGTATGTGTGGTGTGTGTGTTTTTTTAAATTAATGCTTTAGTAAGTTCAATAGAGTTTTAAATAAAAAAATTAAAGTATTCGGAGTGTTTCGTTTTTTGTTTGTTTTGTTTTTTCAATATAGAGTTTCTCTGTAGCCTTGGCTATTCTGGACTCGCTTTGTAGACCAGGCTGGCCTCAAACTCACAGCCATCCACCTGCCTCTGCCTCCCGAGTGCTGGGATTGAAGGTGTGCACCACCACGCCTGGCCTTGGAGTGTTTCTTTAATGCTCAAATATTTCTATTAATTTGAGAGACTTGTCAAGGAATCTGAAACACAACAATGTGTCTCTAAATTTTCTTTCTGAAATTAAGATATAATTACATTGGGCTACGTGTGATGGCGCACGTCTTCAATCCCATCACTCAGGAGGCAGATTCAGGTGGATCTCTGTGAGTTCCAAGCCAGCCTGGTCTACAAACTGAGTGCTAGAAAAGCAAGAACCATGTGTGGAGATTTTGCTTAAAAAAATAAATACACACACACACACACAAATAAATTAATAAATAAAAATAAATAAGTACATAGCTAGGTGGTACTGGTGCACCCCTTTAATCCCAGCACTCAGGGAGGCAGAGGCAGGTGGATTGCTGTGAGTTCGAGGCCAGCCTGGTCTACAAAGCGAGTCCAGGACAGCCATGGCTACACAGAGAAACCCTGTCTCGAAAAGTCAGAATAAATAAATAAATAATAACACACCTAAGTTTACACACACACACACACACGTCTTTGGGGTTTGTCTGGTACTATGCATTCAGATGCTAACTTGCCGGCCCCCAGAGTCTGACCGCCACCCAGAGGAGCGCATTCTCACACAGCCCCCTCCCCAAGTGACATGGTGAAACTTTGCTAATATTCTCTGACTGGTTAAATAAAGTTGCCGACAGCCTGTAACTGGGCCGAAGAAAAGTAGGAGTGTACATTCTTAGTCCTGGGGTCAGATGGGGACCATGAGGAGGGAGACAAGGAGAGGACGCTAGGGAGAGAGACGTCACCCTGGGACAGTGTGGACCATGAGCACATGTCCATGAGTGCTGGCCTGACGGGACAGAAGCAGCCGAGGCAAGAACAACCATGGCAAGTAACTTGGGGTGCGTAGCTGGGAAACAGCAAAGTATCTTAGAGGATTGATCTCTGCCTGCTGTTCACTGTCTGGCGATGGCCTAGGATCCGGCGTCTGGTGGGCTTGTTCAGGTGCCGTTTGCTCCCAGAAAACAAATGGACCTCAAGATCAAAGGTTTCACTTTTTGCTCGGGAGTGGCTTAGAGCTCTCAGGGTGAGGCAGTGCAGGAGGTGAGGATCCTGGTCATACTGGGGAGTAGAAATTGAGTTTTCCACTGGGTGTTACAGTTAGCTTTTTTAGGATGAAATTGCTGGCCAGGCGTGGTGGCGTACACCTTTAGTCCCAGCACTCAGGAGGCAGAGGCAGGTGGATCGCTGTGAGTTCGAGGCCAGCCTGGTCTACAAAGGGAGTTCAGGACAGCCAAGGCTACACAGAGAAACCCTGTCTCGAAAAACCAAAAAAAAAAAAAAAAAAGTTAGAAAGAAAAAGAAATTGCTGGTATCAGAGGGCAGGAGAAACTTGGGTGTCCCACAAGCCTGTGATGGTACCAAAAGGGTTATAGTCCTTTGTTAGCTGCCATGCTGGGCATAACAGAGGATGCCAGGAGAAGCCCAAAATCGACCAGTGCGGTCCTCAGGTCCGGTGAGATGCAGGCCTGGCAGGTGCCTTGCAGAGTCAGTATCTAGCGGCAACGGGCAGGCGGTTCTGCCATGCTGCCTGACTGGCAGTCGGTAGTCAAAGCCATCATTTTGGTGGCCCAAAGAGGGAAGCCCTTCCAGCATTTTCTGAATACCTGATTGCCAGCTTTCGCATCCAACACTAGCTGATTGGTGAGTCCTGCCCCCCCTTCTGA